>NC_140452.1:6105802-6258302 GCF_963576455.1 Neolamprologus multifasciatus
GAAAGGCTTGAGTATTATGTGATGTGCTTCACTGTCAGTATCTAAAGAGGCATTAAACATATTAATACATGAATTAAGGTGGTGTATTAGCAAAACAGCTGCTTAAGCTTTGAACATTTGTTCAACCAAGTGATGCCAATCAGACAGTGCTGGTGGAATGTACACCTGTCTAACTTGCCTGTTTTATTTAGGAGTGGACATTTCCTCTCTGTAATCAGGACGGACCTCGCAAATGTGCTAAATATACATCACGTTTCTCAGGGAGGTTAGTATGAGGAAATCTGTTAAGATGATAAATGACGATGTAACTCACTTACTTGCTAATGCTCCTTCTGTTTCCATGCAACTGATCTAAGGGTGAAAACGGAGCTAGCAGAAGCTTCTCAAGCACACTAGCCTTCCATCAATCTCCTGCCAAAGACCACAGGTTTATCTAGAGTGAAACATTTGCTACAAAGTTTCTAGCCTTAGAGCCGGCCCCTTTGTGAGGACGACACATGATGATAACGACAGATGTTCCAGATTCCAATGGATTGTAGTCAAGCGGAGTTAAGCCTGCTTCCAGATACAATAGCCAGCTGCAGCCACAAGATAGGAGTAATTTAAATGATGGATGCAAACCGTTTATGACAGAACGCTGGTGGAAATAAAGGGAGAGAGACCGGTAGATGTGTACCTTTAGATGTCACTGGGCATGCACTGCTCCAACAGAACACTACTGGCACATTTACTGTCTAAATGATATATCCACATGATGCGATTATTTGTGAATCTTCTGGCACCATTGTTCGACAAAGTGACCACACTTATTTTCTTTGTGTGTGTTACTGGATGCTATTTAGACTACAGTCACAGCAGCAAATTACATTAACAATTTAAGTTCACATGGTTTTTGCCACAGTTGTCCTTCATCGTCCATTTACCTTTGAAATAACAAGCTCTGGCTTACCTAAACACACCTTCCTTTTCTGTCATTTGGTGAAACAAAAACAAGACATCAGAAGTGGCAGCATAATGACACTTAAGGACACTGAGCTGCTTCTTGATCACCTTCCTCACTTTGCCAAAGATGATGCGACTGTACTCATTTCCTTTCTCCTTGTGTTAATTTGTGTTAACCCTTTAAGACCTACCATAGAACCAAGTCCGCCAGAGCTTACTTTATATTTTTACATGTTGTGGAGCCATTTTTGGGAGCATTTCATGTTGCTATACATCAATACAACCATTATAGCCCATATTCTAATAATATTTATGCATTAAGTCCATAGTAACTACATTAATTGTAAAAAAGTGCAATAAACTACAAAAAAATTGAAAATCGTTTTTGTTTTGGTTTTTTTACATATATTTCTACTTGGATAAATTTAAGAGGCTTATCCCTCAAAACTTTAAATACAAAAAAGTTGCAAAAAATAGTTTACAACAACAGGAAATTTATTTTGAGTGTCTTCATTTTTCATTTGTTTTCATTTTTGAGATACAGCAATTTTTATATACTGTAGGAAAAATGAAAAACAATCCTATGATGCAAATTTGCAAAGAAAACAGCATATGCATCAAAATAAAATATTTCCAGCAGTGCAATTCGAGTTCTAAGCATCCCAGAAACTATTCAGAAAAGCATAAAGTCAAACATGACTTATAAAAACACCAGTATAGGCTTTTAAGGCCTACAAATAAGGGAAGTATTACAAACAGCTGATCGGGTCAGCAAAGCGTGTTTCTGGAATATTATGTTTTTGTTGCTGCAAGCGCTTTTTATGCAGTTTTTGCAAAGCTATATGTGGAAGGAAACTGTGACCGATGACAAGCTGATGGCATGAGATGTAAGTACAACTCCTCTGGTTTCATATGCAAAAAAAATTACTGCGCTAGCTTACGCGGTTCTGGTTCTACAGGGATTTAAAAATAGTTATGCAAAACAGAGCCTGCCGCTCTGACCGGCTTTAAAGGGTTAATGTTATAGTTCACAAACAAAAACATGCTTTTGTTTTTTACTAAATATAGTTCAGTAAAAAAAAAAAGAAAGAATAATAAAAAAATATTGAGAATGGAGGTGTTTTAATGCAAAGGGCATTTTCATCCCATTAAAAGCAGGATTCAGTTGCATTCAATTCAGTTAACAATCAGTTGCAGGCTTCTCCCTCTCTTCTATCATCCTGCCCAGCTGCACACAGTCAGTCCATCAAATTCACTGCATGAAGAGCCTGAATGATTGTTCCCCAGCCAAGAGTCAGACAAAAACAACATCAACAACAGGCTCCAGAATAAACACAAGAACACTGACCACAACAGTGGGTAGAAAAGATCCTCGCCACCACATATTCTCTACTAAATGAAACAAGATTTCCTCTTCATGGTCTGCTGGCTGGTTTCTGTCAGCTGTCACTTTCTGGCTTTAGCCGTGCTCTGCTCTTCTGCCAGATATCCCTCCAAACCATAATGGCACATAATGAGGGAGCCACTAACCGTTCAAGGTGAGCTGCCAAGGTGGGACACCTGTCATTTTATGTGGGTGGGTTAGCATGAGACACCGAGCAGGTCGAAAAGGGATTTAAGAGCTCATTGATAACAACATGTCAGTCATAGAGAGCACAGGATACATCCAGATAAAGTAAATCGTAATATAGCAGAAATACAAGGGGATTAAAATGATCTGATTAGACACAGTTAAACTGGATTAAAATAATGTAATAGTTTAGCTCAGCAGACTCCCATTATCACTTTTCTTTCGACATGGTGCAAGGCTCGGGCTGTTTTCAGAGTTTTCCAGCAGTGAGAAACAATTACAGCTTACAGGTGCAGAGGAAAATGTATTATGACCAAATGGTGATAGAAACATCAGTAATGTTTATCTACTGTGCATTTAAACTACGCCACATTAGACCTCTGGCATGACATTAGTTTCCTGCACATCTGTAAACAGTTCCGACTTGATGCTAATGACCTGAACAAACAAACAGCTGCGGGCTTTTCTGTCCTGATATTCTGTTGGGATTAGAAATGTTCTTGCCCTGTATCTGTAATTTCTATTTCCATTAAATTGCTTAAAGCAGACCTTCCCAAAGTGGGGGGCGCAGAGCCATGGCAGAGGGGGCGCGGATGACAAGGGGGGAAAAAAACAAAACGCTTGGACACTGCTAGCATGGGGCGCCTACAGAAACGCAAAGCAGGAGATGAAGCATCGCTGAATATGTTTCCAAACCAACTTCATTCTAAGCCAAAGACTAGAAAATATGATGAAGCAAATCTTCCCTTTGGCTTCACCTGCACAAGTGCCGAGGTAGGTCTCCCTGCAGGATTGGTTTTCCCTTCGTCGGGAGCAGCGCTGGGCTGTTTAAATCACGGGCAAACAGTATCCCATATTCGTGATTTTTAGTTCACAATCACTTCTTGTAATGACTAACTACTCCTGACATTTTGGAGATATACATACTATACTATACTTTATACAGTAAAGTTACAGCGGGATACAAATAATAGCAGGCTCATCCTGCCACGATTTGTTCCACCGGTTTTAATCACGGACAAACAGGATCCCACAGTTTATGTTTTTAAACCTATTTTGCACAGAGAGGCATTTTTTGAAAAATGTATTGATAGCAATGTTGAATATTATTACACATGAAAAAAAAAACAACTACATGTAAAATAATCACATCGTGACGCCTCTGCCATTGTAAATGGAGGGACAGTAACTGCGTGTGTATGTAATTCATCTCATGTAAACAATAACGTGGCGCACAGCGTGACGTGAAAAAAGGGCACATACCTTTAACGTTGTGTGACAAACTCTGTATTCCTCGTCCACAGGTAAACGCAAAAAAAAGGAGTTTTAAAAAAAATTCTGTTTTCGGTGATTCGAAACGCCGTTTACGTGTGGACGAAACAGCTGCGTTTTCAAAAATACCCGTGTACGTGTGGACGTAGCGTAAAAGAGTTAGTAGTTTATTTTCTTACTACCTGTAATTTATCGCAGATTACTTGTATTTGCTTAATTGTTTACTAAATGTTTGAGGTGTGAAATAAACTGCAATGGAGCAAAATATGGGGGTGTGTGGTTGGAGGGTGTGTGTGTGTGTGTTCACGTTGGGGGGGGGCGCAACATTTTTATTGTAAAACAAAGGGGGCGCAGCAAAAAAAAGTTTGGGAACCACTGGCTTAAAGTATGCTGTCAAAAAGGTGACAGAGGGAACTACAAGCCCTAAATCCTTGCAGCCCATTTCCTCAAGTATGAAGGACCGAGTGATGAATAAAACCTTTTCCCAAAAGCACAGGGGAAAATAAATAATCTCACGAAGAAACAAATTCAGCACGCTCTCATCTGAGGTTATTCAGTTTACCACAGCCTTGATAAGAGTATTGGTGTCCTCTGTGTGTTACACCATATTTGCCTTAGAGACAGTTGGAGATGCTCCTAACCTTAGTCCCATCTACTCAGGCACTGATGGGATTTCAGTAAAAGCAGAGACAAGTTAAATTGCCCAGCAAAATCTGAGATGTGGGTGGTGAATGCAGAAGTGTGGAAGTAGCCTAGAGCACTACACAAAAATATGCAGACCTGAAATTAACAGATTCAAGCTTACTGTTTAGAGTTACACCAGTATATGAGGGCTGTAACTCAGTGGCAGCGAGAGTGGGATGTTAAGGTGGGATGTGCCGTAATGTAAAGAAACTATTTCTAATACAATGCATTCATTTATATATAATTTCTATATTTCTTCTCTTCTCACAATCTGCATGCCCGTGGGCTTATGTGCATGCTTATGCTTTATGTTACAGAGATTGATGGAGCTCAAGGCCAGTGGGTTGCACAGTTGTGTGGGTGTAAAGCCAGCAGGCCTCTGTCGGCCTGTCAGAAAACTGAGGCATGCCAGCAGCTGTGAGTGTTTGTCACCTTTTCTGTGTGTACATTAGCGAGTGTATATTTGTGTGTAAGCACAGTGTGCGAGTCCTGGTGTTTGTGTATTTGACACGGGGACAGCCTGGTCTACTGCCAGCAGTTCAGCACGAGCCAAGTTTCCTCTCGACGTGACACCTGCTGGCCGTGGACAAGAGCAGGAAACACTGGGGACAACACTGATGGATGTTAGCAACTAGGTGTGTGTGTTTGTTTTCTGTGTGTGTCATTCATGTAAAGACAAATCTATCACACATGTACAGCTTCACACTGCGAATTTATGAATGTTTAAGCAGACATCTGAGCGTGCACGCATGCATAACAAGCGACGAGATGCTGAATCCCGGAGAATTAGCAGGCTGCTTTGGTACAGGGCTGAAAAAAGAGAGGGAGGGAAGCGATAGGGAAGCCCCAGGCACTTTAACTGCTGCCTCGCAGATAAGTGAGCCTAACTCTGTGGCCTTTTATGCAATCATCTGTCCATCCATCTCCTCCTCTCCACACTCTGGTCTCTAAACTTCTATCTGAAGCTCAGCCTGGATTGCTCATAAATATCTTTGCTATTCAAGTTTCCTCGTTCTATTTTCAAATCTCATCAAAACCTTTCCTAACCTCATTGACTCAGTGCTGAGAGGCACCTTCTTTTCATTCCTATTTAAAGCCTCCCTTCTCTTATTCATCCAGTCATTTCCCAATATCAGTCAATATTTCCTTTTCCTTCTTCATCACTCGCCAATTTCCCTCCCCTCTCTTTCTTCTCTGCTGCTTTTTTCTCTCTTCGCTTTTCTTGTCTCAAAGCTTGGCCATTGTTTTTACACACTGTGCTAATCTGCTAGCAGCAGACATTTCTGCACGCACACATCGGTGTGCCAGCACAAATATGCACATTCACACGCAAATGTACAGACACATTAACACAAAATTGTACAGACACACAAAGAGCACAGAGTGCAGCAGCCCCAGACGCAGGGGCTTAAAGAGTTGTTAATCCTGTGGTACAGTGTTCCTGTCTTCCACAGGGTAATATTGGGCCTGGTGCCATCCATCCATAGCAGCATGTACTCACCTCCCATCCACTAACCTTCCACACAGGCAAGCAAACACACACACAGAGGTCTAAGAAGGGCAACGTGAAAGACAACAGGGAAATTTACAAACAGCATCTAAATGAAGAAGATTCTGTGAACAATGATGTCACTTTAGCGAAAGATTTAGTTACACAGTGAGGTCGCAAACATAAAAATGGGATTATTCTAAAAAAGATGAAAACTCTTTTGCTTACACTGAACGTGAGGGGCTTAAAGTAGCTCTTGACAAGCCTCTGACTTACGCAGAAAGGAGAGAACAACAGAAAGTGGAGAGAGGGAGAAGTGAACAGATTAAATATGGGTCTTTAGAGTTTTGGCCAGGCAGACGGATTGGCACTGCATCAGAAACACAACACATGAAAAGAGGAAATCTGGGCAATTTCTCCATTTGCTATGGAGGAGGCCTGCACAAATGCAATGATCATTCATGTGCACCCCGACAAACTCGGCGCTCTTCATCGCCTTCCAGGAATCCCACATCCCCCCCTCTGTCTATCTCTCAGGCCAGCTCTTCAGCTCTCCGTCTGTCCTCTCCACCTCTAACTCTTGTTGTATCTCAGGTATCTATCACGCCAGCACATCCCCCCCACTCCATATGTTAATCCTCACTATTTCATTAAGATTATCGGAGAGTTTTTTCTCTTTCTGTTTAACTGTTACTCTGTTCGGCTCTATCGGTGGGAGAATGGAGGTGTTTTAATGAGTCTGTTCTTTCACCCTCATTAGAGGGTGGGCAATGATTGATTCAGGGAGGAGGTGAAAGCCTGCAGACTGAGAGAATGTCACATGTTCACACAAATACCCGCAGAAATGTGCACAATCAACACCTTGAGCTGAATTGCTGTGTGTTTGTGATATCTGGGCAGATCTGATAGAGATGGCCACTTTGCCAGTGCCTGATGAGCTAAACGGTTGGTAATGAGAAATTGATGAAAACATATCTCTGTGAATGTGTGTATTTGTGTGTGTGTGTGTGTGTGTGTGTATCTACATTAACCAGTAATGCCTTTTGATTCCCACTAAATGTGTCTGGTTCCATAAAGGTTTTGTGTCACATCATTTTAAGGAGGAAGTGAATTTATTTTGCTCAGTAACTCAAAACACACTGACACTAAACTGTGCTGAAAATCCGCGGTTACAAAATCCCTGCAAGATTTCACATCCTCACGTATACTTACACACACATTTTTGGTTAACCAATCAGCGTCAGGCTTATCTGGGTGATGAGGTAATTACAAAGTGCTAATTGGGTGACATTATTTTTAGCAGATGACAAAACCTGCAGTCTCAGCGGCAGTACAACAGTTCATGACAGGGAAGCCTGAGAGCCAGACAACGACAAACAGGTCTGGTTAAGGCTCATCTACTGCGGGACTTTAGATAGATGCTGTAGTTCAAAATAACAAGGATAATGATTGCAGATGGGTGTTTACATCCATAGTAGCTTTTCAATATACACTCAGGCCACTTATGGATTAAAGATTTGTATTCAAGTACCCGTTCACACAGATCTCTAATAATCTAATCTAATGGCAGCATCTTAATGCATTTCTTTGCATAACCTGCTGAAGTTCAAACTGAGCATTCGAATTTGGAAGAAGTGACTTTAAATGTTATGTGTTTGATGCTGTTGGCTGGTCTGAGAATTTCAGAAATTGCTGATCTACTGGGATTTTTGCACACAGCCAACTCTAGTGTTTACAGCGAATGGTGCAAAAAAGACAAAACATCCAGTGAACAGCAGTTATCTGGGGGAAAAATAGCCCATTGGTGCCAGAGGTCAGAGAATGACCTGACTTCTTCGAGCCAATAGGACCGTAACAGTAACTCAAATAACCAAGGTTATTATCGTTAACGAAAACTAACGAAATAACGAAAACTAGAAGTGAAAAAACATTTTCGTTAACGGAAATAAAAATAAAAACAAAAAAAGGAAAACTAACTAAAACTATAATGAGTGTTCACAAAACTAACTAAAATTAACTGAATTTATAGCAAAAATGTGTTTAGTTTTCATTGATGTGTGCGTGTCATACAAGAGTCAAGGGTGAAAATGAAGTTTAGTTTCCAGATTTTTTTCTTGCTGTGTCTCATTATGCCAGCAGGTGGCAGCACGTTAGTCGAGTCGTCTGTGTTGCTGCTCCGTCCACGCGCAGAATCATGTCAGGAAAAGTCGGGAGAAAGCACCAGAGTCCAATTTGGGATTACTTTGAATATGACTGTGTTTTGGATAAAGCAAGTGTCTTGTAGTGGAAACAGACAAATTATGAGGGACATTTCTAAAGGGGAAAAAATCCCACAAACCTTAAAGTGCACTTGAAAAGCTCACACAAGAAGGCTAACCTAGCTTACCTTGAGAAGGTAAGGGAGCACACTCAACCCTCATCCCCAGAAAACAGAAGCTAACCCCAGGCAAGGCAGCGTGATGCATCCCGAGATAACAGGACGGGGATATCTACACAACTGTGTGAGTCAATTACCTTCAAAAAGTTTATCAATTCACTTGAACCAAAATTACGAACACCCGGTGCTGCGAGAGTTAATAGTCTCATTGGGGCCAAGATATACATTTTATAGTTGCCTGGTATCAATGGTTGTTCATCTGCCTTTATTTATTTAAAGAACCCATAGGTGGGAATGTGAGTTGTCTGTCTCTGCGTGTTAGCCCTGCGACAGACAGGCGACCTGTCCAGGGTGCAGTATGGTAGCTGGAATAGCAACATACCCAAGGATGAGCAGAATGACTGATATGATGAAACTGGGATTTTGTTACACTTAATTATTGCAAACACAACTAAAACTATAACTGAAACTAATCAAAACTAAACTGAAACTAAGGATTTTCAAAAAATAAAAACTAAACTAAACTAGCAAACAATTGGTAAAAACTAATTAAAACTGATATAAAATTGAAAATCTGAAGTCAAAACTAAATAAAAATAAAAACTAATGAAAATTGCAAAACTATTAAAACCCTGCAAATAATCAGCCACACTGCACCCACGTTCTCAAGTCAGCTTCCAGCAGGATAATATCACAAAGCTCAAATCAGGAGATTCTACAACAATTTGTCACTAAAATCTTTTGGAATCTATGCCATCAAAATCTAAAACGAAGGTCCGACCTGATACAAGATTGCAGCTCGAATGAGGTGCTCTTTTTCTTCACTTTGAGAAATTATCAACTGTTTATTGTGCTAAACTTTCTTTCTGTATGAGTAACCTACAGTTACATTACTTGTCAATACATTGATCAGGATCCAGTTCTGCAGACAGAGCTCACATAACCTGAGACATTTGACTAAAAATATACATCGGTACAAAAATGAGAAAGTTAGGGAACTTTTGGCTAGTTCAAAAATAAACACAGACGAGATCTGAATTCATGAATTCTCCTGCATTTGACCACGAATTTCACAAATAACTTCACATTAATTTTTCATCAATATGAACATTTGATATCAGAGGAAGCTCTAATAAATAAAATCTGAACTCGGCAACAGCCGGACGGAGATGAAACACGAGCGGCAACATAAAAAGACTATTTTGCTGTTATCGTGGTTTAAAATAAAAGGGTTTAAAAAATTGGAAATGAGAAGGTAAAGGGGGTGGTAATGGATAGGGAGACAGTCATAGAGGTAGCTGGGGTTTGACTGCAACATCAGTCACTGAGATGAGAGGACGAGGCATGAAAAGAGAGAAAGGTGAAGTGACAGAGAGCTGTTTGATGAGTTCATGGGACTCAGGTCCTGGGTGGTCTGGAGTCAGGGATTAACTGTTGAGGAAAAAGGTCAATATTGACTCACTAGTTGGCTTTATAGATGTAAGGCCACAGTTTTTTTTATGTCCACGAGGCTGCACTCTTTGAATCTTAAGCTTTCTTACAAATCTGAGTAATCAAACCTTAATCATTAAACAGAGAAAAAAATATTTAGTCTGGCCACAATGCAATATACTTAGCTTTTCCTTATTCAGTTATCAATGCGAGGTCAAACCGTTGCAGCTGCAGTGTTAGTGCACACAAAAAGCCAGGTGTGTGTTATCACCAATCTCTTCAACCAATCCTGTTTGACTTTTCCTTGCCTTTTTATTTTCCCATAAACAAAAATGAAAGGAATTTTATCTTTCTCTGGTTGGGATAAATCTGCCACATGAACTTAGCCTGACCCAGGCCTTCTGCCTTTCAGACTCACAATATGACAACATCTGGTATGAAAAAGTTGCAATACTTATCTTTTGTCTACGTCTTCGTTTATATGTTGCTGTTTTTACTTGCGGCACAGCTGCGCAGCCCACACAGTGAACAATGAGCTGCACTCTGCATAATACAAAGTCTGTAGGCTATAAAGAACCTGAATCACACAGACTTCTTCTCCCCAGATTCTCTTTACTCTGTAAAATGGACAGTAAAATACAGCATGTGTTTGTTTGTGTGTAGCCAAACAAAAGTATACAAAAGTATATAGATGTCTGCTCATGTGAAAGTGAAAGTAAAGAATGACTGAACCCTTCAACCATTGCCATAAATCAGCAGAACAGATCAATGGCACAGAGTAGCCAGCGTTGAAGAAATGAAAAACCCAAAACAAACATGGTAGCTGTAGATGTGTGTGTGTGTGTGCGCATGTACTCTATGCTGCAGCTATAAAGTTAGAAGACACTAGAAAACAGTTAAATTTAAAACAACCAAAAGGTTGAGTGAATTAAACAGCATGATACACCTTCCACATCAGGTGATGTGCTCTCTCTCTCCAGCTCAATGGAGAACAGCATGTGATGCACAAATGACTGTCTAAAAAAAGACGGCCATGATAACAGTGATGATGCAGATTCCCATCTAGGTATGAAAAGGACTACTGATAAACAGTCACGTCTGAAATATGTGGGGAACCACAGATCACTTTATTTTTCTCTTTTCATTCAACTCAAAGGCCTATGTGTTTGTTTGTTTGTTTGTTTGTTTGTTTTTTAGAGCATTTATTTCCCAGACCTGTAGGCGTCCCTAACATCTTTACAAGAAACTGGAAAAAATTATTTAAAAACTTGATCACAAATGATGCAACAGTATGTACTCATAAAATATGCATTTATACATACAAGCACCATTTATATATATTTAAAAAATAATAATAAAAGGAAAATTCACTAAACAAAAAACACACACACTGCAGTTAATAATGCATCACACTTATGTTTCATTAAAAGGCTCCAAAAACGACTTCAGTGACTCACACTTGGGCTGTAGCTCGGTGTATCGGCGCCTGTCTATCAATTAAAGTGACCATGACCTCCGCCGCTCTGACTGCGTTTATATTGTCCAGTGAGAGATAACAGCCACATTTAACAGGCGTGCAACCAGGCTGGAGGGGTCATGATGGCACACTCAGCAGGACATGCTAGTTTGTGTGCTGTTGTGTGCTGTTTGTGCTTTCAGTTTCATTCACTGGTTTTGGCAGTAAAAACCACTTGATCAAGTTTAGGCACGACATAAAACAGTTTGGTTAAGGTCAGGGAAACATTGTTAGTTCTGTTATGGATGGGCCTTTGTTGACAACTGACCAATGTTAGAAATGACCAATATTTTCGGTTACACCATCACCAAGTGCATCATAGCACATGCACGTACACACATACACTTTGTGTGTAAAGTAGGAAAAACCAAGTGAACAAAGTGGTCCTAACTGATGCCCCAATGATAACAACTGGCTTCTGATTTTGGCCGTAAAATACTATTTTTAGTACAATCTATAGGGATGTACTTGCTTTGAATCTTTGGTTGCTATCAAACAAAGCTTTAGACCCAGTGTTGCCAACTCCTCAGTAAGGAAACTCGCTATTGGCTGTCCTAAAAGTTGCTAGAAGTCGCTGAATGACGTCATCACCTAATTTGCATAATTGGTCATGTTAATGTAATTGTAATCTATGTTGTTGGAGAGAGAAATAACATCGTGAAAGACACATAAAGTGAGTAAAAAGCGTCCTAAATGCATTTAGAATTTATTTAGAACTACAAATTAAATTTATTTTAGCAATTATTGTTTTTTTAATGTCACAATTCCAACCCTGGTCCTTTACCCGGGCTTGGACCGGCAAAAGTGACCCGAAATAGGCACTCTGGTGGAGTTACTTTGTGTGTGTGTGTGTGTGTTTATAAGTAGTTTTAAACCTTGTGATCCACAAAACAGCATAAGAGTAAAAGAGTAAAAGAAGAACTGACTGCGTTACAGCACCCGCTGCTTCTTGAGAGTAAAAGCGATATGCGCTTTCACGTCTTTTTTTTTTAGCGACTTTTTGTAGAAAAAAAGTCGCTAGGGGGTCTGAAAACTCGCTAAATATAGCGACAAAGTCGCTAAGTTGGCAACACTGTTTAGACCCAGCTAAGCTAAATAAGCAACATTTAACATGTAAATCCAAAGAATGCTTTAACTAATCGGACTTACGAGTCAGGTTATGAAGTAAATGGTTAATATGGTAAATGTTTCAGAGAAAGAACAGAAATGGTTGTATTTAGTGGTTCTGTGGACTTTAACAGCTAGCCTTTTTTAAGCACAGTTAAAAAAGGAAACATGCTGCTAAATCTGGTTGAATTATATTATCCATCCATATAAAAAAGCAATATATGCAATATATACATCTGCTTGTCAGCTATAACTGATAAATGAGCGACAGAGGTATACATCTCGTTAATTTCAAGAAAGCTACTGTCATTATAGATGGAAGGCACAAGGAGAAATTTATAAAAAATGCATGTGGTTTAACAAACAATAATGTGCTTGAGGGGGTGGTGCTTGGTGTGGTAAGGGGGAGACACTCTAAAGCTGTTTTAAAGAGCGGGGCTGAAACTAGAAAAGGAGCAATTCTGACTTTGGTTATAACAGATTTTTGGGGGTTTATTTCTGCTTGAAAATGTGCTGAAAGCTATTTTCTGCAGTTCATATTTCAGGATTTGTTGACCTGCTATCTTGTCAGACATGAATGTGAAAACTAACAGGGTCACTGTGGGTGATAAACTGAGGCCAATGACTGGAGTGTTTTCTGGTGAAATAATGGGCAGGATTTGGTTGGGAACCCACTGAACGATGGAACAAGAACCAACAAACTATAGAAATAAATTCTCTGAAAAGGTAAGATAAATCACAAAATGCACAAATTCATCTTTTATTTACTTTTATGCACTATATAATCTTTTATGATCTATTTTGATCACAAGTGATTCGTTTTAGAGTTAGAATGGTCAAAACGGCTTGTTGTGGCAGGAGAAATTGTAGCGTGTAATGTCATAAATTTGAATACAACTTATTTGTTTATGGTGCCAGAATGCTAGCTGCCTAGCATAAATAACTCTTGAATTTAAAATATTAATTTAATAAAAAAAAAAAACTTAAGCGGAATAAATTTAAGAGAAATTGAATGATTGTTTTTTTTTGTTTCTCAACTAAAATGAAAAATAGCTGCTCGCTTACTCTAAGGGGAATATTTAATTACAACTTAAATCCATGCTCAGAAAGTACATCTAGAAATTAACTGTAATATCAGCACTCCTCAGACACGAATAAACCATATTAGGGTCTGAAGATTCAACTGAGGGTAGCTCTTTGCAAAGCGAGACTCAAGTGAAATACACAGATATATGTGCAAATGATGGCTTCAGGCCGCCTGCAATTGACTGAATGGATTTAACAACAAAGACTTCTCACATAAAAAAACAGATAACACAAAGATTCCACACAAAAAGAAAAAATCCAGGCAAACACAGGAGGAAAAGGGGGAAGTAGAGAAGTGTGAACAGATGGTAAAGTGTCTGGTCAATCAGAGTTTGAGATGACCTTAAGATGAACCAAAGACTTGCCTTTCTTCCCGGAATAGATCGAAAAGACAGACACTGAGGTGCATTAGATTGTGGCAGGATGGACTAATTAAATAAATGTTGTATTGATTTTTTGCTAGATGTTTTTGATGTGCAGGCAGCCAGGTGTGAAATGTATGAAAAGATATGGGACACGTGTTAACAATGGCCATAGATAAATAAATCAAGTTCAATGACCTGCTTATCAGGCTTATTGGTGATTCTAAATTTGGCATAGGTGTGGATGTGAAGGATGTCCTGAGTGTGCTATGCCCTTCATGCTGTGACAACTGTACTACACAACAGCCACCCCATAAGGCTACATTAGAAAGGTAATTAGCAAAAATGGATGGATGAATACGTTGAAGGATGACTGCTCTCTGTTAAGCATTTCCTCTGAAACACCAAATGGGAAACTGACAAAGTCATCATCAATTATATCAAAACAGTGAAGTATTTACAGTGTAAACAGGAAATGAAATAATGGGCTTCCATTCTTTGCCCAGAAACATCACTGCTGATGACTGCTGGTTATATAGTGGCCAATACACATAGACCAGGGGTTTTCAACTAAAATGTAAAGAGATCCAGTTAGAAAAAATTTCTTGATGCAAAGGTCCGGATGATCATAATGTCTAAGCAATTTGACAAATGTTTGGTCATGAGAAGTAGAACTGAACAGTATGACTGCTGAAAATTCTCACTATTGAAGAGTGAAAATTGTGCACATGCTTAAATTCAGAAAAATGAAACAAAGGGAGGAAACATAGTGGGGATAGTGGGGATTACTTAGTGGGGATAGGTTCATTGGTAACTCTAAATTGCCCATAGGTGTGAATGTAGATGTGTATGTGAGTGTGAATGGTTGTCTGTCTCTATGTGTTAGCTCTGCGGCACATTGGTGACCTGTTCAGGGTGTACCCTGCCTCTCGCCCTAAGACAGCAGGAATAGGCTCCAGCCCCCCCGTGACCCTGACAAGGATAAGCAGAAGAGGATGGATGGATGGATGATGGAAAAACTTGAATTTCCCCTTTTCTGCTTCACATCCTCACTGGTCTAAAACAACTTTACAGATAATAAATCTTAACACAGTTTAACAGTTGTGAATAGCTTTAGAGGGTCATTTTCTTCCACTCTTTTAATCAAGTCCCCCCCCTTTTTTGCTCAGTGAGAAAATTGAGCTCCAGCTTGCCCTGCAAGGATTTTAAACCTGGGCTTGAATGGAGTCAGGGCCATTCTTACACACATGTGGAGGTGCTCATTGGTGAGCTGGGAATGACATTTAGTTTCGATTATGTCACTGTGGAGAAAACTGCCTCACTGTTGAGTGTGGAGCCAATGCTTTATTTTCACTGTCCACTTTTTCTTTTGTTCCTTATTTGTCCCTCCGTTTCTCCGGATAGTCATCTGTATTTCTCCCTTTCTTTTTATCTGCATTTATCACTACTAACTCTCAGCTGTCAGCATTGTAGAGTCCCAGTGTTTAGTGCCTGGGATGCACAGATTTGATTGGCTGAGTGGTATCATGTGGCCTAATTAGCACCAAATTAGTCTCTGCATGTCTTCAGCCAATGAACTGCTACCGTAAAGATCAGAAAAGCTCTACCAGTTAAAAAAGATGCACCCTGTCAGGTTTTAGATCCTAACCTTCTGAGAGGAGCGTCTTGGTCCGGACCGGGATCAAACTACTGGAGACCGTGGCAAATTGTTAGCAACCAAAGAAAATGCAAATATCTTTTCGTATACCACTATGAGACCAAATTCATGCTAGTGACTTTCAGCAACCTCCAGCGATCACTGGCAAAGCGTTCTCAAAAACACATACTTTTTGCCTTTATGGGGCTTTAGCTATTGAATTCACAGCACCTGTCATTTATCAGTACTCATTTTTTCCATAGCAACTGGTGGTTGCTAGGCGGTTGGCAACTGATTTCAATCTGCCTGTATTGCTAGGGCTGTAAACTTTAAAGTAAGTCCTGTTGCTATGATGTTGCAGTGGGTGGTTGGCTAAATAAAGCAACTGACTCTTTTATTCACCTGTCTCATATATGCTGCAATTTTTTCACTTTGCCCATATGTTTCAATAACTACAACAAAATAGGTCTGAAACTACTTTAACTTATATATAAAGGAGACAGAAGGCGTAATAGAACTACGTTCTCCTTCTGACAGCCACACCACAGAGCACTTCGACTGCCATCAAGCATCATATAGAAAAAAATACCTAACAACATTTTCTTGTTTCACGGTTATAGTTTCAAACCTAAATTATGTAAACTATACACCTAAGTTGTTTTTCAAGCCCTGAAAAGACAAATGTTTTTTACAGCAAAAGGTCGATATTCAAATTCTCACTTGTGAGTCTTGGCGTGTGATTTAAGGATGGCCCTGGGGAATACATCAATGGTAATATTAGCAGTCAAGACAACACATTTTCATAGCCTAACTTCTCCTCCTTTCCAAGGAGTTTCTGCCATTCTGTCTGTGCAAGAGACACCCAGTATCGATCTGGCTCTGACACATCACCGATGACTCGCTGAATGTGGAGACAGAGAGGGGAATTTGTGTTTATTTATGAGAGAGAGGCTGAAGAAGGAAGTAGCAGGTCTTCTACAGTGATCCCTACAATCCTATGATGTCCTTCAAAGAGGAGTCAACAGGGATAATTCTTTTATTTCATTAAATTAACTTCTATGGTGCAGTTTGAAGCTAACAATAACGACCAAGCAGAATAACAAGTAGGCTTGGGGACTGACTCTACATGTGTGCAAACACTATGAGGTTCAAACTCTCTCTCAACGTATTTTTTTCCTGTACAAGGTCCCGCACCACCCACCACCCACCCACCCACACACACACACACACACACACACACACTGTTTTCTCATGGTCTCTCTTTATTACCTTGTCCTGCCTTTATGTCACTGATCTTCTCCTCTTCTTCACCTATTGCTCTCCCCGTCCATCTCACCACTTGTTTTTGGTTTGTAGGAGATGATTGGCTGCAGTGTACAGATTAGGTCCAAGCTTGTCTGTTGTGTGTGATTGTGTGGCCAGTGGCCTGGTTGAAATTGCTGGACTTCAACTCATTAGATGAGTCATTACACCAGGGAGTTGGGGAGCAACAGGAGGAGGAAGAAGAGGAGGAAAAGTGGAGAGAGTTCAAAACAAAATATTCTAGACTCATGAAGCAATTGCTGACATAAAACTAGCGGCTGAGTATGCAAAAATGACAAGATGAAAATTTTGGGGGTAATGAGTAATATCCATGAGTGGAAAAAAATGTGATGTGAAAAGCAAACGCAATAAAGAAAAGGGGATGTTATTTGGGGAGATGAAAGGAGAAGAGAGAAACAAAGAATTGAGAGGGAAGAAAAAACAGCAGCAGACACTTTATTCTCTCTCTGATTAACAATCCAAGGTAGTGTTCCAGAGCAAATCCCAGACAGCCTGTGCATACTAATAGATTAATACTACAGTCACTGCTGCTATCATCAGCACAATGGTAAATATTCGCCTAATTGCATATCACAGATAACACCACAGCTTTACGTTGTTTATGTGTACTTTTGTGCTGGTGTGTTTGTGTATTTATTCATATTTGTGTGGCTGCCTAGGCAGAGTGGATGAGGTTAATTGGCTGCCGGAGATAACAAAGCAGTGTCATGTTCCATTGCTTTGCTCTCTGCTGGGTTTGGGCATGTTTGAAATTAAATTTAACACAATATCAATAAATTAGCATGATAATTGTAAATACAATGTCATCTGGATGATTGAACTGTGCCGAAATGACTGACTGATTCATTGAATTATTAGCTGACAAAAAATTTAATTCCCATTAGCTGGTTCTAGTGTCTGAAATTGAAAGCTTTGCATGTTGTTTCTTTTCTCTCTTTTATACAGTTATAAATATCACAACATAACCCAATTAGGGCAACTCTATTGGTTAATAAAGGCTTAATGCTAACTAGCTAAAAAGCTAAACGCTAGCATCACTATGCTAGCATAATCACAATAGCTGAAAAGAAACTTAACGATTAACAGATAAAATATGTTAACTAGATTGACATTCGTTTTTCAGATATCATGAACCAAAGTATTAGAAATGAAATCAACTTTTTAAATGTTAGCAATTCAACCGTGGGTCTGGGTCCAAGGTCCTACTGCGTTTATCCAGGCTGTTGTCTTTTTAGTGTGTTCTACTGCTTTCTATATATCTTGCCCAAGGATACTTTAACATGCAGACTAGAGGATCTGGAGATTATACCACTAATTTCCTGATTGGTGGAAGCTCCATTCTACTGCTTGAGCCACATCCACCCCCATAACTGAGCTACCATAGGAAAAGAAAGTCATACAAATATACTTAAGAGTAGGGACAAGGAAATCTCAGTAGCTTTGATTATTAATATGCAGCTGTGTTCCTCTTCATCGTCCTCCTAAATGCTCTTTTAAATAAATAAATCAATGTCTGAATGCAGTGACTTGGAATTATCAAAGACATTTCTGAGTTTGGTCTTCATACATAAAAACCAGCAAATGAAAACTTTAACCCAGACTGTAAGACAAAGTCTTTCTTCTATGTGTAGCCTTTAATTGTTTTTTGTTTATTTTACATTTGATCATTTCCTTATCATCATTAATGGTGGATAAATGTTTCTCAGCTAGGTGATAGTAAACAATTTATTTATTTATTGAGATGTATTTTGCGTAATGTTGCTCAAGGACTCAGCTTGATTTGACAAATGCAGCTAAATTAAACTTTACACTTAACAAACCAACGAACAATCACTCACTCAGTGCTGAGTCGATGTTCGGGTGCCATCAAGGAACCATACACCATAAAATGTGGGACGCTGCTTTCAATCTCAAAAAATTAGAGAAGCAAACATAATGTCTGTTCCCCCTCACTAAACACTTTACTCAACCATCCAGCCTTGCTTTCATTCATGAATATTACATAGCGTGTGATTGGCTGCCAGATCATTACAATGATGAGTGAGAGCAGGCCATCTGGTGGCGGTAAGAGGGTTATCACGACTCACTACCACTAAGCAGCCCACGCTTGTGAACAGGTTTTCCTAGAGCACAATGTGTTTCTGTGTTGGTGTGTGTGCTCGGCTCTACGTGTGAATATGTGTGCAAGTGCAGAGAGACAGGAAAGTCTCTAGCGCAACAAAGGTGCGCAGCTTAAAGAACCTACCCTAGAAACACAATCTCTGGGGTAGATTTGGGCCTCCAGAGAGGGAGGCAGGCCGGCTGTGTGAGGTAGCTTTGCAGCAGGAGAGAACTTCTTGACAGGCTGCTTGCCATGGCGGTCTGGCTCTCTTTCCTGGAACTCACTGCTCACACAGGTGTTGGGCTCAGGTGGGCGAGAGAAGAGGAAACTTGGCAAGCAGGTATAAAGCAGAAGATGTGAGAGCGGGATCGTGGGTGGTGAAGAAAAGCAAGGAGGAGGAAAGAAGTGGAATGGATGAGGAAAAGGAAGAATGCGGGTACAGGTGGATTGTTCTCACTGAGTCCGCTTAGAGACTGAAAACATACAAGGGTCTATTTTTCTGCTTGCAGTGAAGGGTTAAAGCATATCCCTACTTTTCATCAGCTTTTTTCTCTCGCTCCTCCTACTTTTTTCTGCTTTCTAAAACAAGCCTATATACAACTCTAGGGAATCTATGTGAAAGAGAATAGTGGAGAGGTACTCAGAGTCTGTCCTGCTTTTGCATTTGGCAAACACACACACACACACACATGCGGAAAGCATGAAACACTCATTCTCTATTTAAGGACGACCAATTGTCCAGTAAAGGAGACCAAGCCCCACAGTGGTGTCACTTCCTATTTTTCATAACACACCATACTGTAGTTGTGTATTTTATGTCTTTCCCTATAGGCCAATGCTCACTTGACCATCGCATACTCAATGTGTTCTCAATTGAGACTGAAATGGAAATGGTAATTGCACATGTGTTTATTGCTATTCAAGTAATCTTGTGGACACTGGAAACCCCCTTTAATCAAAGCCACATTAGTAAGTAGCAAACACAATAATTATATTCCCTCCCATGATAACACACCCCAAGGGCAGTTTTATCACTATTGAGGGAAAAGTAATAAGCCTGACTTGTCAAATGATCAGTGTTTATAAGCATTTACACAAAAATCACTGGAGACGTTGGATAGTTAAATCGCACCACTGCAACCGAGTCTCTGAATGCAGCTAAAAACTTTATACCCCAGTATGACTGCTAATTGCATATAGGTCGGATCAACTACCATCTGGGAGCTACTGTTAATCACTCGGTACTTTTAACAACTTGGCAATGTTTTAAAACCTTTATTAGTCAGGCTCATGACAGTGAGATTAAATCCCCCTCTAAGCAGAAATCAGTTAAGACAATCTGATATGAGAGTGTATCCTGCTGATTTCCACAGAGCCCCGAGGCAGGCCACCTAATCTACAAAGCCTCAACACACATCTGCATGGATCAATGGATAAGCAAGCAAATATTAGCACACGTCTCCTTTCACTCCAACTGCCTGTCGGACTTTCACTGGCTCGGTCTGTGTTGAGAAAATCACAAATGTGTTCAAAAACTTTGTGGGTGTCCATTGAGCAGCATGCCAGTTAATCCTGACAGGCTCTTAAAACTGAAACGCTCAAGCTGTACTGTATGTCCTTTGGGATGACAGTAACTGTCACTTACTGTTTATGGATCATTACGTTGCAAATTAAATAGGGATTAAATTATTAATAGAGTTTCGCTGAAATCTTATGAAGTCGCTGTCATATGAATTTTTTTTTGTTTGTTATATTTTTTGGAAAACGACTTATGTCCTGGGAGAAAACAGCATAACGAACGTTTTGGGAAATGCAGTAATTGACTGCTATCTTGCGAAGAGGTACATGAAAGAGAGACATGTTGCCATGTCTTCTCCTTTGCCCGGGGCCTTTAGGGCGAATCATTTGTCTCCATCTCACCCAATCCCTAGAATCCTCCTCTGTCACACCAAACCTCTGCACGTCCTTTGTCTTTGGCCAACAGTGTCACAGTTTCCACCGGCACCCTGTTGTCCAACAGCACCAGAGGCGATCCTTGTTAACCCGGTCCCCGACCGATCCAATATGGAAATCTCTTTTCTTGATAATCTGCATGTTTAATGTGTTGCCATGTCTGCATAATAAATAAAAAGCTAATATTAGCCTGGATTTGATCTGATCCCAGTTTGCAGCATTGTGTCACTGAACAATGTTTTCATTTCTTCCCAGTCTGTAACGTACTACACCAGTAATGGCAAAATATTGACATCGATGTCTGATATTGACTCTAAATATTAAGCTGTATTAGACAGACTTTTTGAAATTACCCTGACATTGTTTTAAATTGTTCTGCAGCTTATGTTAGCACATTGATCTCACAGATCTTACAAGATTACAAATATAATAGTCCAAATTATGTAGATCTGTCTTCCCTTTTAAGCCCTGATGGCTTGACAATTGAAGCAAAGCTTGAGGAGAATAGTGCATGTCTAGAAATATGAGCTGTTCAGCTTCTGGGGGATGGATAATGTGGAATTTGGAAGCTATAATGTTTCTTTGTTAGTGTGCGTGGGTATGTTTAGTGTGGTATGTTTTATAGGCTGTAGGGGGTGTTGCAAATACGGGAAGAGGGAGACAAATGGGTTTACTCTGCACTGATAGTTCAGTGGCATATATTCTAACATCCTGCCATCTCGCTCCTTCTCTCTGCATCATTAGAGTTGTTGTCAGGGTTGCGAAGCCCTGTGGTGTGATATTGAACGTATTGTAAAAGAGTCACGCCCTGCACATTATAGCTGCTAACACACACAGACGCGCAGAGAGAAAGACAGCTGCACGAAGACGGTGCATGTGTCAAAGTTCTGAATCACTGCAGGGCAGTCCAGGGCAGCAATGCAGAGAGGACAATGAAAAAGAAACGAGGAGGAAGGGAGAAATAAGCTTTTCTGTCCTGCTTTAACATTCCTGTGGGATAGGAGAGAAGGGGAGGTTTTCAGCAGATCAATTTTGAAGTTTGTTTTTGTCAATACAGAGTTTGGCTCAGAATAGAAGAGGAACAGGCTGAGTGAAACATGTAACTATTATTAGCTCTTCTACAGAATGACGAAAAAGGTAAAAGCAGCTGGCTTTGCTCCATAAACAGACTGTATAGCATCGATGCTAATGAGGTAGGACAACAACAATCCTAAAAAACATCATTGCTAACCCCTCCCACACGTCCCACATGCAAAACACATGTATGTACCTTTATGGATCCTTATTTGCAGCACGTTTAAAGGCAAGAAATCCAGGTGTTCACCTGTGCAATAATACCATAATATCATCCAAAGGTTTATGGACTACTATTCCAAAGCCTCCATTTCGCCCTATTAACTGTCACCATCTTAAATGATGGTCTTAGGATGGGTGGAAGGCTAACTTATAGGCCAACGCTAATTAGCTTGGTTTAGCAAGCTCAGTCCGTTGACTACAGATGCATCGTGAAGACAAAGATGCCTGCTAATAGTGGTAAGATTTAAATAAAACTCTCAATCTGAGCCAGTCCCAGACCTGGGTTGGCAACTTGACTGAGACAAAGACTCTAGGTTAGAGCAGACAAATAGTAACCTAGAGGTTTGAGTCCTTGTTCAGATGGTAGCATCATCTCTCTGACAAATGTTTTTTTTAGATGTTTTCTGATGTTTTCTGAAAAACAGCAGTCAAAAACGGCAGAAATCAACATCTGCACGCCCCCACGCCCACACACAAACGAGGACTCGGACCACCCTCTGTCTGCTGTCCAGCTTTTCTGTGTCAAAACGGTTAAACGCTGCTATAAATAATGCTGCTACAGCTGCAGTAAACTCAAGATAAAAACAATTACCGAGTTAGCATTCACTAAACAAACTGTAATGGCTTCATTAAATGTCTCGCGCTCTAGCTTACACGTAAATATAAAAGTTGTTTTTATGTTGTCAGGCTGCTCGTTCAGTACATTTCCTCCATGAGAAGAATATTATGAATACCAATTCATGACTAAAGCACACACATTAATAAACGGTGGTAGGCTCTCTCTTGAGCCGAAACAGAAGCTTAGCCTTGATTTTAAGTCTTCTTAATGAGTTCTGATCATTTTCTTTTACAGATAATGAAACGATATGTGACCTCTCATCCTGTGACAGCTGGGAAAGACACCAGTCCATCCATTAACCTGATTTGGATAAGCGGAAGAGAATGGGTAGATGGATTGGAGTGTGCATGCTACTCGTTACATCTGCAGCTTCTAGCTGGCAATCCAGTTAGAAGTTAGAAGTGGCACTTGTGCTTTCTATGCTGCTTACTTAGCTCTCTGCAGCTTACCTTTGACTGGTCATTAAAAAAGGGTGGCAGAGACCACCCATGCTCATAGACCTGGCCAAACAGAGTGTCGTTAGTACATCCACCCTCTTCCGCTTATCCTTATCAGGATAACGAGGGTCCTGGAGCCCATCTGCTACAAATAAGAACCTGGGCATTAATTTTGGTCACATAATTCCTAATTGTGAAGGATGAGTTAGTGGGAAAAATCCATATCTTTCATGTATTACAGTAATATCACTAAGACTTATTTGGCGAATGACTCCCTTTCTGAGCAATTCAAGGAACTTCAGGTCTTTCACACAACTGTGTTGGCTTCAGTTTTCAGCCCCAGATGTTGGTGCATATGGACGTGTGTTAAGCTGTTGCTCTACATTTCATGGGCAGCTAACTGCAATCTTCTCCTGAACAGAGAAAAAACAACAAGCCGCTCACTTAAAATAAATTTCATGTGACGCATGCAATATTGTAAGAGAATTATAAAGGGTGACAGAATACATCTTTGGATTTTCTCATTAGTTCTGTCACGAAGTACTAAATTTGAATGGAAGAATTTTATGAAATATAAAGGACGATCAGCTAGAAAAAGTAAGACACTGTCAATAAAATAAACTCTCAAGTCTCAAGGTGAATAGTTGTCTAAGAGCAAATAGTGATATAAAAACTCCAGTAAAATAAACATAATAGGCTGAACTCTGGTTTGTTTTTTATAGAACACGCAACAGAGATTTAATGTAGCAGATGAGAGGAGGTTTCCCAGGAAACCATATTCCAGCTTGTAGCTTCTGTGGCCTGTCACTAAACACTTTTTTTTGTGATTCATTACACACATTGGACGTACACAGAATCTGAACTGCTTAAGTGATAATGATACATTACAATACTGGCACACAACTAGAGGTGGGAATCACCATACATCCCACGATACGATATTATCACAGAGCCCGTTCTCACTCCCGAGGCGTAACATGCCGATGTTTTGTCACATCCCGCGGCGTTCCTGAGGAACGCGAAAGGAGACCTTCGGCGTTCTTATGGTACGCGGTGGGTTATGGGCGAAATCCAGTGCAATGACGCTCCCGCGGTAATAGACGTTCCAGCCCTGTATTCCAGCCCTAAACCTAACCTTATCCCTAGCCCTAACCATAACCTTTTTCCTGACCGTAACCAAGACTTTAATTATGTTAAATAGCGTGTTTCTAAGCGATTTGAAGAAAAAGAGCGAACATGTGTAGATTGAGTCCATAAGGTTCTCATATTTCTTCATTTTTCCGAGGTCGTCATTCAGGAACGTGGTGGGTAGCCGAAAACGTAATATGTTGACGATTTGTCACCTAGCCTAAAATGTTACGCTTTGGGAGTGAGAACGTGTTGTATCACAATACTTAACGCACGATACGATATTATTGCAATTTTTAAAAATATTTTGCGATATTCAGATTCTGTACATAAAGGTAAACTTTATCAATATTCATTTTCTCTAATATCAAAGTCTCACACTCAGTCTTTCTCTCATTTCAGTTTTATTGTTGACAAACTGAACGGTTTGTATTACAGTCTAGTCCAACTTAACTGAATCAACCATCTGGTACAATTATAGCTATTCTGAACTATGCAGTTTATGAAAACTATGCAGCCCCTTCAGCAACTGAAGAATTTGAAAGTAAATTAAAACAAAATATAATTTTACATTAAATAAAAAAGTTTTAAACTTAATTAAAATAAAACATGTCTTAAAATAAAATAAGTAAACTGTCATGTTTATTGCTGCCAAAAAAAAAGTTAAACACATTTGGACAGTGAAGGAATGTCAGGATTCTTGCTCAGAAAAAGGATCAACATGCTCTGAAGTCAGCGCATGTTCCAGTCCACAAAAACTTTTTTTTGTAACAAAATATCGATTTCTGCTGTCCCTGTATCGATACATTATTAGCAAACAAAATATCACGATACTACACCGTATCGATTTTCCCCCCGCCCCTACATACTCTGGTATCAATCTGTTACAAACCAAACTGAAGGTCTGTCAAAACGAATCAAATAAGGAAAATCAGACATGTCCAGATTTAGACAGAGAACAGCTGTCTTTAAACCTACAAAACCAAGCACGAGTCCCCAGCAATTTCTAACAGAAGAGTTAGGCTAACATATTGTTTCTTCTTTAGCTGCCTCTGTTATAAATTGCCATATTAACACAATAGAAAACGAGCGCTTACAGCTTATTATTTTGGCCTGCAGACTGCACATACCCTGCTCTTTTGCGCCACTCTGAGAAGATTGCTGGTCGCTATTGAAACAAAGTGCATTAAATCAGAACTTATTATATATATTATTTTGAAGTACAGCACTAACTTGCCCCTCTGAGTAAATTTGGCGCAAAACATGTGAATTTCTGCTCTAAGGTTGAGCATTTTAATGTCTAGAATCTGTAAGTGATCCACTACAGCAGGGGTCCTTAACCTTTTTTGGGCCACGGACTGGTTTATGTCCGACAATATATTCATGGTGGCAAAACTATGCAGCCCATTCAGCAACTGAAGAATTTGAAAGTAAATTAAAACAAAATATAATTTTACATGAAATAAAAAAGATTTAAACTTAATTAAAATAAAACATGTCTTAAAATAAAATAAGTAAACTGTCATGTTTATTGCTGCCAAAAAAAAGTTAAACACATTTGGACAGTGAAGGAATGTCAGGATTCTTGCTCAGAAAAAGGATCAACATGCTCTGAAGTCAGAGCACAAAAACCTTTTTTGTAACAAAATATCGATTTCTGCTGTCCCTGTATCGATACATTATTAGCAAACAAAATATCACGATACTACACAGTATCGATTTTTCCCCCACCCCCTACACACAACCCATTTTTTTTTTCATTTGTTTCTTTTGGTGTGCGGGAGAGTGATGCAGTGATGAAAGAGCGTGAAAATCAGTTCAGTGATTTAGGTCTAATGTCCTGCTAGGAACACCGGTTCAAAAAATAATCATCTTTGTACATCCTCTGAATGTTCTGAGAAATAAAAATCGGTCCACTGTTCTATAGGGCTTTTCTCGTAGATCGCTGTACGTGTGAGTGTGAAGTCAAACTGCCAATGTTCTGCCAAAAATACAGAGCACAAACGGAATTGCTTTTCTTAGGTTTCGAAACGCTGCCACACAGTTTTGACTGAGCTCCTCTCTGCGCACTCTGTGTGTTCCACCACCCACCAAACAGCCTGAAGACTTGATCTAAACTCTGGCATGAGTGCAGCTCATTATTGCAATGTCACGGAGGTGGGGAGAGAATCAGATGATAGAAAATTCCATTTACATATAAAAACCTTGAGGTGAAATATAGTAGCTCATGGTTTTAGTGAGTGAATTTAAATTACAGCCTCTTTATTCTTTTACTTTCTACACTTTCATTCTGTCTTACTTAATCCCTGGAAGTCAAGGCTTAAGCAGAGAGAGACTGATTATCAGACACTCTGACACGGAGAAAAGACTTACCTTTCCTTTCTTTTCATTTCCTTTTTTTACAGGAACGTTATAATAACATAACTTTATATGTTCACAGTATCAGTTTGGAACTGAAGCGGCATTCTGATAGATTGATCTACTTCTGCGGCGAGATGGCATTAGTGTTTATCAGACAATAGGAAAATGATGATGAGTTTGTGCATGTGCATCTGTGTTTGTGTCTGTGATACCAGAAAGACCGCGTCTATGAAATATATTTCTCCTATATACCTAAGTAACGGCTGCATAATCGTATGTGTGCATACGTGAATTGTAGAGATGAACACTGTTATTAATTAAATGGCACTAGACATGTTAGTGGGTTAGTGAAAACGACATTTCCTGCCTGTGGCAAGTTTAAAGGTCAAACAAGAACGAATGTGTCCCTGGTGAGCGGCTATGTGGACACTTTTTGAAAGTAATATTGGAAACACTAGAAGAATGATTTAGAGATGAAGGGCCTGAAATGAGTTTAACAGCACCCAATCCCTGAAATACTTCTTGAATTATATGAAGACAGTGAACACAAATGTATATGAAATGTCTGATGTGCCCTATGTTGTCATGCAGGGCTTGCATGACAACATGCATAAACATGTTTATTTATTCCCAATTTTGTGGCAGTCACTAGCTGTAAGAAGATCAGACATGTAAACGAGAGCAACTGCTAAGCTAAAATTATGCTAGCGGCCAGTGAACATACAGAAGCCTGTGTCAGGGTTTATGGATGCACTAATTGTCAGGTCAAAGGCAGCAGGCTGTCAGGATTTGTGTGGAGGCGAGGAAGAAGGAACCCAAACGCGGGACTCGCAGGTAGGTGAAGCCTGGTGATTTATTATGATGAATGGATGAAGCAGAACATGAAACGGAGGGCTGACTGAACTGAGATAGCTGGCTAAACTGAAATGACTGAGCTGGCTGGATAGGAAACACGGACAGCGTACACAACATCAACATTAATGACACGACAGTGAATGAGTGGAAATAGAGGACTTAAATACACAGACTGATGAGGATGATAACGAGAGACCGGTGAGTACACAGCTGAACATAATCTGGCTAATAACACGAGACGAGCTGACACAGGAAAAGCAGGAAGTGAGAACATGGAAGTGGCAAAATAAACTGAACATGAACAAAACTGAAAGCACTGGGTCAACGACCCAGGAAGCCTGACACAGGCTTCTATATGTTCACTGGCCGCTAGCATAATTTTAGCTTAGCGGTTGCTCTCGTTTACATGTTTACAGGGGTGGCTGTAGCTCAGGTGGTAGAGCAGGTCATCTACTGATCGGAAGGTTGGTGGTTCGATTCCTGGCTTCCCCTAGTCTGCATGCCAAATATCCTTGGGCAAGATACTAACCCCAAATTGCTCATCCGATGCATCCATCGGAGTATGAATGTGTGTGAATGTTAGCTATAAAGCACTTAGAAAGATGTGCTTGTGCGAATGGGTCTGAATGGGTGAATGCGCAAGTTGTGTAAAGCGCTTTGAGTGCTCAGATGAGTAGAAAAGCGCTATATAAGAACCAGTCCATTTACCATGTCTAATCTTCTAACAGCTAGTGACTGCCACAAAATTGGGAATAAATAAACATGTTTATGCATGTTGTCATGCAAGCCCTGACTTGGGTTCAGGAGATGAGGCTGGAGGTGAGTAAGAAGAGGAGGAAATAAGTGGGCAGGGAGCAGCAATGGAGGAAGAGAATGTAAAAATGTTATACACAGGTCAACAGAACTATTTGTGATCTTTAAATTAAAGGTAACTTATAAGGCTTACTGCATTTATGTCTGTGGGCGTTCTCTAGCCACAGACATAAAATGCAATCAGGCTGAACTGCAATGCCCATCTTGGCATTCTGCATTCAAGAAGGTGACTTCCACGAACTGATGCCCACTTCTATGTATTGTTAATAAATTTCTTCTAAGTTTATAAGAACACATCAATTTCTTGTAAGATGTAATTACAAACTAATCATTGTACAGTATATAATTATGAGTACAATGTTCTTTTCTATTTATAAGTCAAAAATATTGGACCTTTAAGAAACTACCTGTCAGCTTCATAGCGTCACCCAGAATATAATTTGTGCACTAGCACTGCTTAGCCTGAATAGAGTAAGAAGATTAGCAGCTAAAATAAAACTGCATAATCAGGAGAAGACAGCATCTGTTAACAGAAAGCTGTTAACAAAGAGTGTTACGTAAAGCATTGTCCTGCAAACAGCAATTATAATTTTCTACAAAATATGAAATTCAGATTTGGTTTTTTTTTACTTATTTTTTTGACTGTTAGCTATTTGTGATGTTCAGTCATCATTCATTCACCATGATCAAAACACGGTAAGCACCGGACCGCTATATTTTCACATACAACACATTAAAATACACCACCGAGGCTCATGTCTTCTTGGAAACACTCCACAATTTCCCTGAAAGGCAAAATCCAACTCCATCTCTTCTCGTTCCTCTCATGCTTCACTCAGCTCAATCTGCACGCTCACAGCATTTTGTGAACCACAGTAAGAACCCATCCATGAGCAGATGAGAGGGCAAATCCAATCTGTTAAAAAGCCACAACTCAGCTCCACAGCCATACGGCCACCATCCAGCACTTGACCCAAATCTGGCTGTGCAGCACTGCAGTTGTGCGACCATGGAGCACTGACAGAGGCTTTTGTTTTCGGGAACAAATGTGTGTGGGTATGTTGTGCCGTGTGCATGTGTGTGTAAAACCACTGCGAGGGCTTCTTGCCGTCAGCATGTGCCGAGGTGCTAATGAATAAACTTAGATGCGTTTCTTTTTATAATTCACTGCTGAGCATGTGTGCAGTGCGCCTCCTTTTGCATCCACTTGAGCCAGTGCTTAGCTCAGACCTTTGCAGCAGAAAAGCACAGTGTCAATGAGCCATTAGATTACTGGAGCATAATTACAGTCTCATGGCTTGCAAAAGATTGAGAACAATGGGCATCGTTGCAACACATTCACAGTGCACGGGCTAAATATTTAAGTTATATAGCAGTTCATGAGGCTAATACGAGTGGCAAGCATTTGTAAGCCACTGGAATGGGGTGTTAATACAAACTGCAGCAACATGGAGATGATAGAATGTAATCCTTTCAACTCTATTTGGCCACATTAGCTAATATAATCAATAAAACAGACTCTGATCATGAATATATTTTACTGGTAGATTAATAAACTTAAATAATCACTGAATTTGGATAACCCTGCTATGTAGATAGCAACACTGCTTTTGGGTTTAGCACATAATGAATACGAATACGTGAGAAAGTGCTTCCTTTAAATAGTGTTGTGTATTCGTTTTCCTAAGGAGTGGGTTTTTATTATGAAAAAAGGATCAGAAAATGGAAAGTGGAGACAACTGAGGACTCTTGATGGAGGTCAAACATCTGTGTCTAAGCACAGGGTGAGTGCTGTGACACAATGAGGGAAAGCAAAGAGAGACTGTGTAGAAAGCAGTTGCCAGATAACAGAAGTAATCTAACATTCCTTGCTGTCAATATTTAAGCGAATACGCTTCTTGTGGCTCTTAAAAGATGTTTCGTTTCCCCCTCCATCTCTTCTCTCCCTGCTGTTCTCTTTCTATTGGTTTCTCATTCTCTTCTTTGTCCACGCATAAACACGTTTTACGATTCCACATCATCTCCCTCTCTCCCATCCCGACTCTTTTTTCCTTCTTTGCTTGAACAGATAAAAGTGTCGCCGCTTTTTGACAAGACACACTCGCTGGCTTCTTCCTCAGAGAGGATGAGAAAGTTAGCAAACGGCTGACGGAAAGAGGAGAATTTTGATATATGCTGGTACAAAAGTTCACCGCCTTTAAGCAGCCTTTGATCAGCCCAGCACCTGTCTGCCGCCCGGAGGGCCACCACGGTTCACAAGGTCAGCTATGCAATGATCTGCCACTCATTTCTAGTACATTTGAAGTATTATAGCTGTAAGGTTTGCTACGGAGCAACTGCTACGAGGGTGTCAAAAACAACATTTTCATCCTGAATGAAGAGATTCACCTTTTGGCCCACACTTAGAAAGAAAGTTACAGGCAAAAGACTGCTAAATGTCACTGCGAAAAGGAACTACGTGATTTGGGCTTTTTTATCTTCATTTTCTTGCAGCTCATCTCACATCACAACAGCGAATTGGTATCAAAGGTGCTTGCTAAGGAACTGAGGGCAGATCGAACATAGATCTTCTATTTAAAGGTGGGAAAAGGTGAAGACGAGCTGCAAAAACATGGGGATATGGACTAGAAGGCTCACTGTGTCTTAAAAGAGACTGCAGGGCGCAGGTGGAGGGAGAGGTATTCCTGAGAGGGAAGTGCAGTCTGTTTGGATTACATCACATACATGTTTCTAACCTATTATGTCTCTGATCAGGGAAAATGGGAAAGGAGGTGTCTGAGTATAAGCGAGGAATCGAGGGATGGAGAGCAGAGGACTGAAGTTTATGAAAAAGTAACGTTAAGTGTGAAGAGAAAGGCGAGAAGGGAGAAACACAGGTTGAGAGGGAGGGTAAAGAGAAGAGGGGAGATCTGGCACAGCACAATTTACTCTGGTTCCCTTTCTCTGGGAAGGAACTCAGGAGCAAATGGCAGTGTGAAATATTCAAAGGGGGACCAGGAACAGAAACATCGGCACTTAGTGACGTAACGCAGCTGCAATGCCCGCAGAACTCTACCCTGCTTGAAACCTTATTCCCGCATCCAGCTTTGAATTTCATTTCCCAAGTTATGAAACAATGAGATAAATTTAGACCTAGTGAGTAAGTTTCCTGAGGAACTAATTCCAAAAATATTTTTTTGCTGCATCTCATTAGAAGGTTTGATGCATTTGTGATGCAAATTGTGAATCATGATTTCATGACAAAGAATCTCGATGAATATGCATGGTACGGGCTATTCCTCTGTAGACCCAGGCATCTCCTGAACCTCTGACTTTAGCCCGTATACTCCCCTCTTGAAGGACTCTCACTATTACTCCTGTCCATCCCCTGACACTCTTCTCCGCTGTTAAACCCAAGCTTGTCTTTCACCTAGAGCAACCCTTTAATCAAAATCTACCTGCTTGTCTCTTGTCTCTGTTACCATTCCAAGGTCACACATTCAATCATTTCCTCTTATCCAGTCAAACTTATCCTTCTCCACACCGATCCCAAAAGAACTGCTCTTCCAATATGTCCCGGGGCAAACAGAGGAGAAAGTGTGCGCTTGTGCGTGCACTTATGAGTGCATGTGTATGAAAAGGTTGTACTGTAGCATTATGGATGACTTCAGACTTTAAGTGTGTGTGTGTGTGTGTGTGGGCTATTAAAAGAGCATGTCCCTGGGCCACGCACCTTTCATATGCGTCCTCCCCGGAGAGACAGCAAACAGAGAAAATAGAGCAGAAATCCTTTGAGGGCACGCAGCGGAAAGGAGATGTCACCGAATGTGAGATGAGTGTTTGTATACAATTTAAAAGTCAGATTTGATACCCCGTGCCCTGCATAATGGCTGATATTTCCCAACAATGAAAAGAAAAATGGTCTGTAAAAAGTCCCGGGACACTGCATTGCAAGGCTGTCGCAGAATACGTGATGAGGCTGAGGGCTAATATATGCGTGCGCTCCTCTCCCACATAACCTTGTAGTCAACAAAAACACGTGCGCAAACACCGCACGGCCAGTACACAAATTAATGTGCATGCGTGCAAATATGCTGCTAATGTCACTACATTATTCTGTTAGTTTGCTTGCATGAGCGATTTGAGTGACTCATAATATCATAGTGATGTTGCGTGACCATCAATCACATGATTAAAAGAGAAAAATATTAAGTGAAACTGCACAGAGTGAGATATCAATCCTGGGTTTAATTGCTACTGAGACTGAAGAGAAATGACACCTGTTTGATTTCACAGTTTTGCAACCCAAGGGTCACTGCAGTGGAATTAAAATGCAACATACAAAACACAAGAGGCATGCAGCATTGAGTGTCTGTATTTATTAACCTTAACAAAGATTGCTAGGGTTCGGAGGTTCAGCAGTGTCTTTGTTCTGAGAGAGATTGAGGTGTTATTGAACACAGCAGACGGCTGTAAAACACGTCACATATTATATACCAGGAGACAAGTTAAGAGCTCAGCCTCCTGCCCACTCTCTTAATTGCCGCACCTCACATCATATAATACCAACACCTACAAAATGGTCACGGAGGGAGAGCGTTACCGATACAGAGGGGGTGTAGATAATAAAAAATGTGTCATTTCTCAGACCGTGTGATTTGTGTTTGATAAATGAAAAGAGAAAAAAGGTTAGAAGGGTGCCCTGTTATTCCCATTTTGATTGCAAAGACAAGAACGGAAATGCTGCAGAGGGCGGGAGAGGAGTGAACATAGGGTGAACATGTAGGATAGATCAAGAGAGGGGCTTGAGGGGAAACATGGTTCGTATGTTCACTCTGAGAGTCTTATTAATTCACCTCTGGTCGTTCTGCGCACGCTTTGCTGGGTGGTGACGATGGATGGTGGGTGGAGGTAAATGAGAGTCGATGAGTTAAAGGACAAAAAGAATGCTCCTTGCCCACCGCATTGATTCTCAGCTCCGTGGGGTAATAACCCTAATGTTGTAGGCTCTGACCTCACACACACAACGGCTTTAATTAAGAGACGAGCAGCCACCGACAAAAGGAACGATCTTATCTTAATCTCTCTGGAATTAAACATACACTGAAAATACAATGTGTAACTATGGTTCAGCAAGTAATAAGATGTTGAGATATGTTTCCTTGCACTGAACTGAAGTCATAATTGAGACTAATCACAGAAGCATTATGTAAAGGACGAGGTTTCCTTTCGCAACCTCCCAATCACGGTCTCTTTTTCTCTTCGCCTCTTTGCTCCCTCACCTGCAACAATGTCTTATTTTCTGTGTAATTTGTGGTCACATGCTCTTTTTCCTGGCACGAGCAGCTGTCCGTCAGATTTGCAAGTCTGCTGCTTTAAAGCCAATTACAGAAATAACCCTTTTTTTGCATTAGAATACACTTGGTTCTGGATTTCCAGTCCATTCAAATACTAACACACTGGAAAGAAACCTTTCTTTCGGCCTTCTTAAGGAAGTCACTGTGTAAAACATTCTTTAGAAAGGTGTTTTTTATCTCGTCAACCATCAGGATGGTCTTCTAGTTTTTGAAGCCTCACTTCTATGTGAACACCAGCGTGGGAAAAATCAGGGCAGTTTACTTGTAAAGTAAAGGAACTCTACAATACCTCAATCCAAAACCTAAATTTCACCCTGCCCCTAAAACATTATCACTAAATAACAATCAATAAAGCATATGAGTAGGGATGCATCGATACCGATACTGGTATCGGTATCGGGGCCGATACTGTAAAATGTGTGTGTACTCATACTCGTAAAAGTTAACTGATACCATGAACCGATACTAACTTATTTCATTAATCAGAGGGTGGCTTGTCATTTCTGTTGTAGTTTTTTAGATTGGTCACTAGGGATGGGTATCGTTTAGGTTTTATCCGATACCGGTGCCAAACCGGTACTTTTGAAACGGTGCCGGTGCTTAAACGGTGCCCAAACCGGTGCTTAAAGAATGGAAAACACAAAATTGGTCCAAAAACCTCTCATGTTCAGCTGTTTTTTTGTAAAAAGATAACAATGTTAGTCTTTTCTGCAGGTATACGGCATATATGGTATCACTCTGGGCTGGAAGCAGTGCTTAAACAATGGAAAAAACACAAACTTTGTCCAAAAACCTCTCATGTTTAACTGTTTTCCACTTTTTCTTCGGTCATTTTAGCCTTTTTGGCCAGGGTGAAGGGAGTATCTGACATCAAACAAGAAGACAGCCGCATGTAGCTATGATGGTGTTTGCTAGTTCACGTTACATGCATTAATTTAATAACGCGGTTAGCTTACTCAACGTAAATTACAGACGAACAACATTAAGCTACTCACGCAGAGAAGAACGGCTGCTGCTGCATCATCATTTCTGCTACACTGGCAGGGCTAGGTTCATCGGATTTAAAGTGTGACCTCCTTTGACAGTATCAGCTTAAAGCACTTGTTGCAGGCTGCTGAGTTTGCATCTTTTGCTGTGAAGTACAGCCAGACTTTTGACCGCTTTGCCTTGGGCATTTTTAATCTGTAGCTCTGCTCTAAAAGAACGTACGTACCTGGACCCGCCTACTATCCTCGAAACGTAAAATGATTGGCTAGAATCTAAAGTGTATCATTCCATACCAGTTGGTGGCGGTAATGCACCTTTCAGTTGTTTGCCAACCGCCAATAGAAATGTAAGGAAGAAGAAAGTGTATCACAGCTCAGGAAAAAAAAGCACCGAAATAAAGCACCGAAATGCGCGCTGCTTTTCGGTCTGGTTACTACCGTTTATGTCAGAACCGGTGCCATGATGGCACCGGATACCGGTACCCATCCCTATTGGTCACTAGGGGGACATCCCGCGCTAAACAGTCACAGAGTTAGACGAGTGAGACTGGCGGCTCCAGATAAAAAAGAGAAACTGGAGGCTGCTGTAGCTAGGCTAAACAAAATGTCAGCAGTGTGGACCGGAACAGCCAACTTTAACTCAGGTTTTGGAAAAGCGATGAAAAATGTCAAGAGAAAATCCACGGGCAGTGTGTGTGGTAGAAGTATCGGTTTTTGTACTCGGTATCGGCAAGTACTCAGATCCAAGTATCGGTATCGTATCGGTTTGAAAAAATTGGTATCGTTGCATCCCTACATATGAGGGATGATAACAGAAAGCACAATGCCTCACCATGCTCTGCTACTTTAAGTAGGGGAAAAAAAGAGGAAGGAAATTACACCAATCGGGTACTTGGAAAGCTTATGAGCTCTTAGACTGGCAATCAAACACAATCACACACATTCCACCACGCCGACTGGATGGCTCATGTAAAAACAGCTTCTTCTTAGGTAAGATGCAGTAAATGTTATACCGATCAACAATATGAGAAGGGGAAAGGCAGCATGCTCTAGACAAGGAAGCAGCTATATCTGGAGCCCGTTCTCACTCCCGAGGCGTAACATGCCGACGTTTTGTCACGTCCCGCGGCGTTCCTGAGGAACGCGAAAGGAGACCTTCGGCGTTCTTATGGGATGCGGCGGGTTATGGCCGAAATCCAGTGCAATGACGCTCCCGCGGTAATAGACGTTCCAGCCCTGTATTCCAGCCCTAAACCTAACCTTATCCCTAGCCCTAACCATAACCTTTTTCCTGAGCTTAACTAGGACTTTAATGATGTTAAATAGCGTGTTTCTAAGCGATTTGAAGAAAAAGAGCGAACATGTGTAGATTGAGTCCATACGGTTCTCATATTTCCGAGGTCGTCATTTACGTGGTGGGTAGCCGAAAACGTAACATGTTGACGATTTGTCACCTAGCGTAAAATGTTACGCTTTGGGAGTGAGAACGTGTTGATATCTGTGTAGTATTAAGCTACATGCCTTCATTACAAAACAAATGAACAAAATAACAAGACCTCAGTCACAGAGGCTAAGTCACCCCCCTCTGGACACTACAAAAACATGTCTATTTCCCAAATGGCTGAAATCAGGTGAAATCTGTTGAAGAGAAAGTGCTGGCCTAAAAATCTCTTTGTGTTTGCTTCGGTCACCAGCGGATTGCAACAGCTGCTGGGAGTTTAGGTGGAAGATGCTGATATTGTAGTCAAAGGAGCTTGCAAAGAAAAGCGTCTGGACTTCTTTAAGTTACTTGAAGACGTTTCACCTTCATCCGAGAAGCTTCTTCAGTTCTAAGGTCAAATGGTGGAGAGTCCCGTCCCTGTAGTGCCGTACAGTGCAGCGAGGAATGCCCAGACCTCTACATCGGAGAGACCAAACAGCCACTTCACAAGCGCATGGCACAACACAGAAGAGCCACCTCCACAGGACAAGACTCAGCAGTTCATCTGCATCTTAAGGATAAAGGACACTCTTTCGAGGATGCCAATGTTCACATTTTGGACAGAGAGGACAGATGGTTTGAAAGAGGAGTGAAAGAAGCATCTATGTCCACTGTGAGCGACCATCTTTGAACAGAGGCGGTGGTTTACGACACCAACTCTCTGCCATCTATAATCCAGTTTTGAGATCCCTTCCCAGACGCCTTAACGCCCACTCACATCCTGGGCCATCTGACCTCAGGAATTCACATGATAAGGTGGGGCCAGGTTTCACAATGAACTCACCCGAAACTCTGGCTGATTGGGACCCACACCCAGTTCCACACCTTGGCTCAGGCGATTAGAGGATCATCAGGGGGTCCTTTTGTCCCTCTGTGGGGGGAAACTCCCACTAGGTTTATATCTGGGACTCCCCACCATTTGACCTTAGAACTGAAGAAGCTTCTCGGATGAAGGTGAAACGTCTTCAAGTAACTTAAAGAAGTCCAGACGCTTTTCTTTGCAAGCTCCTTTGACTACGATGACCTGGATGACTGAGAACCTTCACAGACATGCTGATATTGTGAAGAAACCAGAAACTGAGACCACCAAGAATAGTTCTGTTTTACTACTGAAGCCAAAACACGTGAGAGGGCACAAATTTTACTCTAAAGCTGGTCTCAGTTTCTTGTACGCATGGTTTGACTATCACTTATGCTTCTGAAACTCCACGCTAGTTAAAGTATCACGTTCTGTAATTTACACATGTGAGCGATCTGCGGTGTACTCATTTGTTTTTCACTTAAAAGGACACGCATTTTCCACAAACCGTATTATTGTTGAACTGCAGTTGTCCTAATGTTAACAAACAGAGCTCGCCGTGCACAGCTGGGGTAAGAGGAGCGAATAAAGCTGAACAGAGGCATAAAGGAGGACAAACTAATGGTGACACTGGGGTGTAATGATTCAAATTTTCTCCCTCTCTGTGCTTCCTTACACTCTCTCCCACACAATAAATGGATGGAAATGAGAGGCAATAAAAGGATGAGATGAAATCATTTTCAAAGCCACTATATTTATTTTCCTCTCATCTCCCTCGTTAAATGCTGTGCTCGGCCGATGATAACCAACACAGGCAAACATAAACATGCATGTGGGCCAACAGCAAAGACACAATCATACAGAAGTACACACTCAGTGTTTAGACAGAAATACTGGGAAAAAATTAATGGATAAACACCAAACATGCAATATATGCAGGGCACAGACACGTGCGCAAAGAGGCAGACAGATAAGACCAGAAATCTGCCCTTATTAACCTCTCATGCACATTTCCTGGAACCTTCAGGTGATGGGGTGATGCATGAATACTGACATCTTGACCCATGATGGGTGCTTCTAGTAATTTTAAACAGCACAAGATCCTCTAAGTCTGCACCTACTGCAAATATCCTCATTTGAATACAAACCTTTGCCTACAACCTTTAACCCTTAAGGCCTTGACTTGCTCTGCCTATTAACAGAGTGGATTGCCTATGTGTGTTTGCATGTGTGCCTGTGTTTCCTTATGTGTGTTGGATCGAAGCTAGCTTCTTTATATGAAGCTGGTTTAACATGTTTTGAATCTCAGGGTTGTATCAGCGGTTTTTGTGAACTGATCTTCAGGGAGAAGAGAGGGAAGTTGATCATAGGGGTATTTCTAAGAGCTTTTCTTTGCAAGTGGAAGGTTTTACATGCAGATTTATAATAGTGTATGTTATATTACACCATTTAGCACTTACATGGTTATCCAAGTCAATTACATTTAGCCTGCTAGAGACAGCTAATTAAATTCTCATATACTGTTTTAGTTTCATTGCCTTCAGAATGATCGTGTTGAAGATGAGGATCATGTCTGCAACCCCTTGCCGTCAGGTCCATGAGCAGTTTTGGACTTATATTATATGTTATATGTATATTGGATGTATTGTGCTGCTGTCCATAGTTTTCCTGCTTGCAGGTGTGTGTGTGTGTGTGCAGGTAGGCCAGTTTACAGGCACCATCAGCTCTGGTGGGTGTGTCCTGCCAGGTGGCTGGCCGCACCCAGGATGATGCCACACACCTGCAGCTGATCAGCCTCGTCTGCTGGGAGCTACTTTAGAGAGTTGCTGAGCTCCCATCGACGTGGGATCGTTGCGTGAGACTTGCCGTCAGTTCTCCAGCTAGTCGGTTTGTGAGTGTGAGCTTGCCAGTGAAGTTGATTGTACAAACGGCTGCCTCTGTGATTTCCTGGAAGGAGTGCAGAAACGAGAGGGCAGCAGGCACGGAGTACACGGGCACTAGGGAGTCGACACACAGAGCACAGACACTTGGAGAAGACGCTGAGTGGGAGTCGGGGACGCATGGGGATTTATTGTTGTGTGGATTATCTTTACGTCACTGTAACTAAACGCGGCGCATTCATCAAAGAGTCCAGCGTTTAGGTCCTCCTTCCCCACGGTCTGCCAGCGCAGCCGTGTCACTTGCAGTCAGATCCATCTTTGAGTTTAGTCCCCTGCCTCAAAGAGACCCATTGCAAATGAGGTAAACTCACTTATGCACAACCTGATACCGTCCATCTGATACCAACGTGTTGGCAATCTGTCTGCAGTTATGCATTAGGTGGCTATTATTTGCAAACCTTTTCCAATCTATGTGTGAGTAGTTGCAATTAGTCCAAGTCAGACCGTAACTGTTTGGAAATAGGTTGCCCTCTCAGCAGATTACAATTTCCTTGTGATCAAAAGTCTAGCCCAGAGGTTAAATGTGCAACACCCTCACAGCCTAACAGTTGGTTAACACGGCTACTTGCACGGAAACTGAAGAAATTAAAAGCAATCACCAGGAAACAACCACGTTTACTAGGATGGTATTGTCCTATTTTTCCTCTGCTATGAGCCATTAACCTGCATTCACACTCGAGAGATCTGCTCGTTGCACATGTCTTTGATGCTGAATGCTGATTGCTTGCGCACATGCCAGGTTCCACTTGCCTAGATAAAGCACAGGTTTATATTACTAGGTCATATATCAATCAGCATTGGCAGTCGCTTCAATCACTCACCTGGAAGTTGAGAAAGGTTAACCTCAGGTCCTGCCCACTTTGTGTCGCCAACGGTAACTTTGCCTGTGATCCCTGAAAATTGACTTTATATGGTCTCTGGTTACCACGTCATTTCCAGGGTAGACGCAGCTTAAGGTGGTAAAAAAACACAAACCCTTAAATTCTATTTTCCCAACAAGCACAAGTTTGGTGATGCCCTCCTCCCTAAGTGTATCCAGACTACCGTGATGAATTGATTGTCAGATGTGTTTGTGTCGGGGGAATAGCAAGTGTCCTGCTGTTGAGTGATTTATAGAACCAGACTCTGAAGGAGAGACACCTCTCTCACGGATGACAGCATGGCCACTGTCATTTGGTCAAAGGTGCAGAGAGAAGGAGATGCTTTTCTGTCTGTCTCTCAGCCGTGTGTCTGTTTGTGTTAGTGTAGGTGGGAAAATGGATGATTAGGAAGGTAGGCGCTCGTGTGTCACAGAGAAATGATAGAAGTGTGCGCCATACAAACATGGAAATGAAAGGCACTAAAATGATAGTGTATTAGCAATTGTAATTGCTGAGGTAAAGTGTCAAGTTATTGCATTTGTTATTAACCTCTGGAAATATCACCTTGAGGTTTAACAAAAACAAATAATAAACTCCAAGTCCCAGAGTCATTGTCATTATAATTAGTTGTTAATTAGTTTTTTAATTGAAAGGAAGAAAATGCATGGTGTAAAAGTTTCTTTTCTCCACGTGGAATTATTCAAAGCACCTCGATTTTCAGAACAAAAAGACAAAAACCAGTAGTTAAAGAAAGCGAAGACGACGCGGTGAATCGTTTTAACACGCAGTGAACTCAGGGAACTGTAAGGTGCTCTTAAAGGTAAAAACAATGAAAGTCATTCGTAGGTAGGTCCAGTCTTTGTAAGCTCCATAATATATATATATATACGAGAAATAAAGATGATTCACAGACTGAACAATCGTACTATACTGTGTCGAGCTGTTGCTTCAAATATCCAAGTTTTGATTTCAGTACAAAACATCTACAAAAGCCAGTGAAGTAACACTTGTCATCAAATTAAAACATTACAAAGACGGCTCCCAGCAAGTAACAAGTATCATTTGTAACTGTTAAATGTACAACAACTATCGATGTTGTGCAATGAGTCGAAAACTGTGTCCATTGGGCTCTGAAATGAGGGAATGCTGTAAAAGCTGGGAGGATCAAGTGCGAAGGGGCGACTAGTATTTGCATAAATTACAGCATGAATCCTTCCCTCCAGGTCCATCTTCGTAATTCATCTCCACCACCCCTCCGTTCTAGCCCACACCATTGCCCTCTTGCTCCCATTATAACCAGCAATGCATGAAATTCTCACTTTCATAAAGACCAGCAGACATTCTCTCACACCGGTTCAAACGGTGACTACTTTATTAACTCTGGATTGATATTTTTAAGAGGAGGAAAGTATCGAAGAGTTTACTTTCAGTCTGCTTCTTTATGTCAGCGAGAGCACAGCAGCAACACCACTGTCACCGCAGGTCAGAGATAAATAGCAAACACAAAGAAAAACCCAAACATAAGGAGGAAAGACGTTTTGATTGATTGCAGAAAGTCTTTCCTAATCTATTTGTGTACATAATATGTTATGAAAAGAACTTTATGTTAAAATCATTTGGTGCTTGACTTAATATCCACTATGGTAAGAAGGAGCTGTACTGCTTGTCAATACTTTGATGTGAAGCGGTGCCGACCAGTCTCCGTTTAACAAGGAACAGCTGCTGGAGGCTTTAATGGGATCATTGATTTCAATGGGTAATATTTGGTTTGCTCAGGCTTTAATATCTTTATTCTCTTTTCTTTCATATCTCTTGTTTGACTTCTACACAGCAAATCTTTTCAAAGTCAGCCTCTTATTGTCTTTCTTGTATCATGTTGTTTTTTCTCCTCAAGCATTTCATCTTAGCATGCGACACATGTTACACTGTGGCAAATCTCCTCTCCTCTCCTCTAACTTCATGTAAACTTTATTCTTTTTGCCCCAGTTAACATCTAGTAAATGATGCTTTCTGTCTCTTTTTGCAAAAACTTGCATATTTCCAGATTTTACGTCGTCTTTCAGGTGTGCAAAACTAATATTCCCACATATCTAACCAGAATGTAGTGTCATACAAATGGGGGGTGATATATTTCATTAGATAATGTTGTTTGATAATGCTATTACAAATCGACTGTATGTAAGCACGATGGCCTCCCATTAATCAATGTGACAACACTTCAACATAAGGCAGGTGAAGCACTCTGTGAGTCTCTGTGCCAGTGTATTTATTATTAGGCCGAGCACTCAAACGTGCAAATAACCCTCCACACATTAACCCAAACTTCCTCCCTGTTTTACTTTGTCTCACTTGGTTGATAGGTCATTAGTCATTCTGCACTGCTGCTAGCTATAATGATTGCCTGCTCTCGTGCTACTTTTCCAGTCCTCGCTGTCTTCTGTATCCACTAAGTGGGCTGTTAAAGTAGCAAGCTGTGGAAGGGTTTTTCAGCCAGTGTGGATGAATGCGGCTGCAGTGTGCTGGTGTGATCTGGAGTGAGCTCTGGAGAGCCTGGAGGTTTTGCTCCAAGAGCAGTTTCGATAGGATAAAAGTTTAATGATTCCTCTAGAGAAACTGGGTCATAGCAGCTGGAGAGATGTTTAAGTATATAAGATTATGAACAAAAGAACAAATTCTATTATGAAACAATGTCTTTGTCATACTAATGCACTGCTCAATTACAAATAGTTCTTGCTTTGCTTACAATTATCAGATTGTCTGGATGGTATCACTAGGGCACGCAGGACATTTAAAAATAGAAAAATAAGATATATAATCCTCTTTAGTTGATGGGGACGTTAATGGGGAAGTCAGTATGTTGCTATAATTTTAGAGAGTATGGAACTTTTTGAAACTCAGTAATGCACAGCAGTGACTGGGAGTGGATACTATGCCTCTACCACCTGGTCAGTACCAGAGATGGGCAGTAACGCATTACTTGTAACACGTTACCTTAATCCGATTACTTTTTCAAGTAACGAGTAAAGTAAGGGATTACTATTGCAAAAACGGTAATTAGATTACCGTTACTTTCCCGTAGGAACGCTGCGTTACTGCGTTACTAAAACCGTGATTTTTTTGCGAGAATGTCTCATGACGGTGACGTAAGCAAGTGTGACGTTCGTGACAACAGCTGTGTGCAGATCAACAATGGATCATATATCTAGTGCGGGAGAGAGTATGAGCGTGCAGCGTTTAAAGCGTGGAAGTACTGACCTTACTTTGAGTTTGATTCCATAAAAAGTGACAAAAACATTAGTGTCCGTTGTGCGTGGGAAGAAAACTTCTTTTTACAGCAAAAAAAACCCCTAAACTTCCGAGCAAGCACCGAGTAGCTACGACGTAATGGGAAACTCACAGAGAAACTCGCGGATTCTTCCACTGACCGCTGCACACCTGCACCAGGGCAAACCTCCGCCTACCCTGCTCCTGCTTTACAGGTGAAAATAGAGCAACAGGACCGCTAGTCTTTGACTTTATTTATTTTCTGCTGTGTTTTACTTGCATCTATTTGAAAGACTGAGTGTAAACACAAAAAAAAATATATTTTATGTGCTGGAATGTGCAGAAAATAGGTTTAAATATTAAACTAATTTCTTCCAGTCAGAGAATGTTGCATATAATTAAATTTTTGCTTGATGCATAAAGTTAAAAGATTAAAACTAATAAAACAAGTTTTAAAAAGAGACTTTTTCATTTGATTACATTTTGTATGATGATTATGCAGAAAAAGTAGAATTGGGCTGAAAGATCTATCGCTTTATCACCTATTCAGGTTGTAAATCGTGTTTTAAAAAGTAACTAAGTAACTAAGTAATTAATTACTTTTGAAAATAAGTAATCAGTAAAGTAACGGGATTACTTTTGGGGGGAAGTAATCAGTAATTAGTTACTGATTACTTTTTTCAAGTAACTTGACCAACACTGGTCAGTACTGCACAGATGTATGTAGACTTGACAAAACAGTGTATCCAGTAATGGTAAATGTACTTCGTAACAATATTTCTCATGAGATGAAATTTTAAATCTTAAATAAATCCATTACGTGTTTGAGCTTGAATTTAACCTGCACCGCATAAACTTTCACAGCACCAAAGACTGCAGTCTGATGTTTCTGTTTGGTAAACATTACGCTCATTACCTGCAGTCACAAGCCATACATAAAATGTTTTCATTTTAAACCCCAGTTAATAGATGTACGTGTGGGAAATACCGTAAAATGCCAAGTGAATTGTAAAGTGTCGACTCCCAGGAAATACTAAAGATAATCTGGCTAGGAAGTTTCAACTCTGCTGTTTCCAAGCAACTGTATAGTAACTCTCTGCACCGCTGGTTATTTCTATGCTGCAATAAATGCCTTTAACACTACTCATGCTGCTTTGCTACAATGGGATCAGCAACTTACCAGGAGGACTGTGGTTTCAGCTTTTGCCAGAAACACGAGATGATATGAAGGAAGCAAAGCAGCCTGACCCACGAGCTTTCAGCTCAGAACACTTTTACATACTTTAACTGATTACTTGAAGCTGCAATATGAACGTCCAACACGCAACATTATATATGTATCAGTGTGCATGTAATAGGTGTCCTTTAAGGATAAACTTTCAGGCTAATTGAAAAACTTTCAGATAAATTGCTATTCTAACCTTTAGAGTTTATCAAATTTGGGAAAATGTTTCAGGAAGAAGGATCTGACCACCAGCTAATTGGATCTGATACTAAGAGTGTTTTGTGAACCAGTGTCACCGGAAACTGGAAAGCACTGCAAACTTAAGCAGATCAACCTTTAATTACCGAGAAAGAAAACAAGAAGTTTAAGAAAACTTCATTAGTGAAAATTACAATTAAAAATCATGTTTTCTGAAGTGAGCGTTAAAGGTTAGAAGGCTGGACTAGCTGTGTGCTTTCTTATAATTTCTACAACTCATAGTTCTTGTGTGAATGATGAAGCAGTGGGTTTGTAGCGTTTAAGGCGGGGTGATGTGGAAGATGACAGGACACTGATGAAGCGAGACAGCAGTCGTGCTTTAAATCACTGCTTCAGTCTCCTCTCCTCTGTGCTGCTAACCGGAAAACAACACAGACAATTCCCTTTTTCTCCTCACCTAAAAGCAACCAAGCCCCCTCTTCCACCCCCCTCAGGGAAACTATCAGACACATGGCATGGTTTGGCTTTTTCCTTGTGAAAAGAAAAAAAAAGCGAGTTTCTTATATCTCTCTCTCCTTCTTTACGGCCTCATTCCTCTGAACGACTGCCAAGCTCATTTCACTACAAAGCCAAGTCTGATTTGAATAATCGGCTCGATTTCTTTCCATTGCAAAAGGAAACTTTCTTCCTCATTAATTTTCATTTGTCAACACATTCACACACCTGCCTCCCTCAGACTTGTGTCTGCGTGTCCACACACGTTTATGCAGACAGTTGCCATATGAATAAGAATCAGTCGCAAACTGACAAATAGAGTAGAGCTAGTTATGTAGGGTAAGAAAATGTATAAGAGTGAGAAACAAATGCTATGAAGGAAGAAACAGGCCGTGCGGAGTAGATGCAGACAATTACTCTTTAAAGTTACCTGCAGATTTCTTCTGCATGTGTGTGTTTTCATATTTGCGAACGCCTGTGAAAGGAATGAGAGGAACAGATAGCGGTCTCCAGGCATTTTCCAAACACACACTCCTCCACACAAGCCTCTGCAGACTCATTATTTCTTTACCTATGTTCATTTCAAACCACTTCCATCCCTTCATCATTTTAATGACCTGTAAAAGCAAATGGGCTTCATGGGGCACAAACAAGGGGTGGGGCGGGGCCACATTAATTAACCGATTACATGATCAATTATGTGTATCTGTGGGCAATTCTAATTAAGCCCTGCCATATGTGCCTGGCTCATGTGACCACATCCCTCACTGAAATGGTGTGTCATCACTCAGCGCAACACAGTTTTAGACTTCTACTGGTGTCAGTGCTGCAGCGTTCGGTTATTTTGATAATCAAGTTTTCTACTGGCCATTCCATGGATTAATTGGATAAGAAATCTTGTCTTTTTAATCTTCAATTACTCAACAATTGAATTTAGAAAATGAATGAAATAGCACTGAGTCAGTGAGCGGCGATGCTCTTGAGCCTGTTTCAAAAGTTTTAAGTCGTGCCATGCGCTAGTGTGAGCTTCACCAGCTAACATACTGGACGGACGCCACTCACTAAGAAAAATGGCCGGCACTACACGATCATGTCACCACTAATTAGAAAGCACTCGTTGTGTGTTCTCTGACAAGTGGTTTGACTTTTGCTTTTAAATAATAATAAGCTCCAGGGCTCGCAAAATCGCTAGCCCGACGTCCCGGGGCTAGCGATTTTTCCAGTCGGGCTACCAAAATCTATCTCTGCCTTGCCCGTCGGACTATCATAGGAAGGAAAATATATGTCTATGCTTTTGCATTCTTTCGCCAATGTAGCTGAGTAATTATGTCATTGGCATCGATGAGCCACTGTCAATATGTGACATATTGAAATCGCGTTTCAATTTGCGCTTGCTTTTTGCTTTCACTTTCATTTTGCCATCGCGCGAACGGTGTGTAGAGAGCAGCAGCACTGATTGGTGAGTGACGATTAATTGCGCACCAATTCCTCTGACATCGTCTTATCATTAGCTTACTATTCAAACGCGACAAGTGAAATCTCTCGCAGCAAGCTTAAACATGTGAGAGGTTGAGTGCGCAAAGAATCGCTGATCATTATTTAAGTACGTGTGTAAAAGCAGCAGGATTTACGCTGGTATTTTAGTTCTGCTCAGCCAAATAAGACAGGTCAGGGTGAAGAAGGGGCAGCCAAAGAAAAGCTTACCGCAAAACGGAAAAGTTATGACAAATCAGACTATGAGGCAAAAAGAAAGCGCAGCTTTTTTGGTTTCATGGACAAAAGAATTTCTGTGGCTGGAATATGACGAGCTAAATAACATGATGTTCTGACAGGTGTGTTGTGAGTTTCATTTGATTTCTGAGTCGACAAGCGCCTTTGTTACTGGGACCAGTAATTTTAAGAAAGACCCCGTCAGAACCCATGAGAAATGCATTATTGCCCAGTCTGCAGTATCTTTCCCAGAACAAACAGCAATTGGGAAAAAAAACATACTACAAATAAACCAAGCACAACAAGAACTCCTGAAAAATCTGTTTAGAACAGCGTGCTATATTGCAAAGAGTGAACTACCATTGGCAAAATTTAGCAGTCTTTGCAAACTTCAAAAAGCAAATGGCCTAGATCTTGGTTCCACTTGCCTCTTACCCGTGACTTCAGTGGAAATTTCAGATTGAGGATCTGACACAGACTGATTCATGTTCTACAGTTCTTACAAGTTCATAGAAATTTCTGTTCAATTTGAACCAAGTATTTGAGTTCATGATTGTAATTTTTATACAGTTATTGTGATTTGTATTTTAACAATTTTTTTGATTCACTTTTGTTTCCTTTACAATATTATACTTTAATGTATAATATTGTAAAGGAAATAAAACATAAAAAAATAGCTTTCTTTTTTATTCGGGCTACTTAAATTTATTTTGGGCTACCAAAAACTGAAGAATGCCTGCCCAAAGGGCTACCAGAGATTTTGAAATCTTGCGAGCCTTGAGCTCAGAGCTCAAACACAGTGATGTCTTCAGGTAGGTTTTCATCCCCGGCTCGCAGATTGGTGTTGGTGTCAGCAGTGGACGACTGGGAAAGTGTGTCATTGGGCAAGAATCTTATTGATGAAAGTAGGATGATGACCTAATGCTATAGTCACACTACAAAATACAGAGGCTGCAAACCATGGCATGACTAAACTTACAAATCTCGTTGCCTTTGAAATGGTTTCTTTGAAGATGGGTTCTAGGTGTGCGACCACCTGCAGCCGTTGCCATCTTCAAAGCAACTTTGGTGCGTCAAGACGGAACTGGTCAACTATCAGTCTGGTTATCAGGGTATGATTGAATGGGCTCAAGTTGGCAATTATATACAATCTGTTTGTGACAAACTGTCAAAAATTGCAAATCTGCCGCCAACTGTTGCAGATCTGTTGCTGTCTACATACACAGAAGTTCATATGAGACAGAAATTCACATTAACTGCTTATATGACGGGTCCAGCCACAACCTATTGAGGATGAAAACCTACTTGAAGGTGTTTATGCTCTGAGCTTATTATTAAAAAGTAGAAGTCAAACCACCCATCAGAGCACACAATAAATGGCACAATAAAGTGAATTGTGACTTAACACCTTTGAAACAGGCTCAAGAGCATCGGTGCTCACTGACTCAGTGCGATTTTACCACAGATTTTTCCTTTTTACGAGGAGGTTGCCATCTTATCATTTACTCCAATATGACTGAGCCATTAAGCAATTTGGACCGCAATAACATGAAGCATTGAGGATTTTCTGTAATCAGGTATATCTGAATTGCTCAAAGAGTTGTTGCAGGTCTAATTTGTATGTGTCATTACTCTATTCTGTGTGAGTGTGTTTATCTCAGTTGCATGTGTTTGTGCTCTCCTCTCCAGGCCTGTGGGCTGATAAAGACTTAAAGGTTAGGTGTTCCCTCTCATTTCTCTGTCTCTCCAGGTAATTACTCTAAAGCACAGTTCAAGGCACACAGAGAGACAGGCGGCAGGTACAAACTCACCGAGGGGATCTGACAGAGAGAGGGAGAGGAGAGATAAACTCGCTCTCGGTCTTGTAGTCTAACCAGAAAATTAAACACAGACAACAGAATGAAAGACAGGATCCGAGCCAAAACCAAGGAAAAAACAAACAAAACCAAACAAAATACCACACTGACGAAAGCTTGAATAAAGAGTGATAGCATTTTACAGACGTATGTGTACTCATCAGCAGCAGCAGCATCAATGTATAGAGGTATTTTGCTTAATACTCAAGGCCAAAACAAACCACTACTTTCTAGTCCACATTCAGAGCGGTGGGAAGCATCCGGGGAGCTTCAATGCAGGGAGCTTAAAGCCGTCCTGATCAATACGGCAGACAGAGGGGCGAGGCAGGGCACTGCAGTAAGGGCACAGACACGTAGTTAACAGCGGATGTTAAAGTGGAGACATATGTATAAAAGGCTCGGGTCAGCACAAAAGAGAGTAACTGGGCTAAAATTGCAAGAAGAATCTCACAGCTTGGATCAAAGTTATTATATATCAAAGAGGGGAAACTATGCCAAGTAGCTATGCATAATACTTTCTTCTCAGCTTTTTGTTGCCGTTTTATCATTTCTTTCCCTCTGGCACCAGTGTTTGCTCACGCTGTGGGTGGCATATGAGCACATGATTCTTTTTTTTTTTTTGAAGAATATCTTAAAAAGTCTCCTGTAATCTGTACTAATAATCCGCTTCTTCTTGAAAAGCGGGAGTGATAGTAACAGTGCCGATTACAGTCTCATACAAAATGCATGTGGAGAAATCCTCTCAAGGCCAAAGCATGCTGATCTAATTCAATCAAGAATCTGATACAGTGGAGGAGGACTTAAAAATGATCTGCAATTAAGAATACATGCCTCAATGTGCGTGTGTGAGTGTCCAACGGTCATAGAGATATGAGGACTTTTGATAATATGCGCTCCTATTGCTCACATAGAATCGCAGAATAGCTCTTTAATGATGACAAGCTTAATGTCAATGTCAGCGTGCAGGCATGAAGAAATCTTAGAACATTCCCAGAGTGGGGAAAATCTCATTCCCACCACTCCCCTCCCATCCTTTATCCCATTTCTTACAGCATCCTTGATCCAATCATCAGGCTTGTCCTAAGCTTCAAAGTATGCAGTAAAGAAAGATGAATCCCTAATTCAAATAGGACTCTCTTTCTTTCTCTTTACCCTTGTGTTTATCATTTGTTGCCTGCAGAGGGCTTTGGTTCGTCAGACAGTCAAGACATCACAGAGATCCGATTACAAAGGACACAAGCACACTGACACATGCAAGAAGACACATGCACAGAGGAACATTCAAAAGAAACTGTGCTTATGAGAGGCTTGGCTTCTGAGAGAGATGCCCCTGTGCTTTTGTATGGAGCAGATTACCACATCCAAGGCACACACTAGATCATTTCGTTAATATGTGAGCGCCTGTATGTATTGAATAAAAGCATCTCCAAAGATGTTTTGTGCTTTCGTTTCTCTGGAATGCTCCTTGAAAACCCTGTTATCTAGCCGAACCCCCAGCAGGCAGGAGGATGATGGAGTAAAGGAATTCTGGTGTGTGGGATTGGGAATACAACATGATGCTTGTATGCAGTTTGTATTTTGTGCTGTTGGCAAGTCCTTCTCTTTGTTCGAGAGTGCAGCTGCCTGCAAGGCCGCTAGCATCTTAATAACAATATTTTGAGTGTCCTTAGCTGGGAAGCATATTGCAGTGTACTGCACAAAACATAAGTGATATTCCACGGGCAAAGTTAAAGCAAAGTTAGAGCATACAGACAAAGACGCGGAAAGCCAGTCCTCGTTTGAAGATTTGTGCGTCTCCCTGACTTGATCTGCAGGGATTTGCAAGGACAGAACTCGGGTACACCTCAACACTCCAGTAGTACTCTGACAGCTTTCCACCAGCTCCTTGTTATCCTGCAGCATAATCAGAGCCTCACTGTGCCCAATTAACCCTGCTAATCATTGTTATGGCTGATGAATGCACAAACATTACACACACCTAGCACTAGCCTCGGGATATGAGACTATCAGTACCAGCTGTCGACACTCTAACCTGACTGAAGGGAAGTGGCCATGCATGAAAGGAATTTGTGTCACGTGCAAGCATATGGGTGTCTGTGGATGAGCTGTGTAATACTACAGGTTGATAAGAAGTCTTATGAGCTAGCATGAAATGACAGCTATTGCTGCATTGCTGTGGCTAGTAGGGAGTGGGATGATTTTCAGTGTTCAAGTTTCATCACTGGGCAGGAGCAAAAACCTGAACCCCATGGGAAGCTCCAGCGGGACCAGGACTGATGAACACGGACTGTAATCCATCACTTTACTGTTCATGCATTAGAGCTGTGTCCACAGCAGAGCTGGCCAATAGACCATTAGCTCTGTAATTTGCCAGGCACTAGCACAGAGAAGTAGGCAGCATACAGAAACACTATCTCAGCCACAATTAGCCAGTAAACTTTAATTAGTATTGTGATTAGAGACGGAGAGGCAGAAAATCCTTCAGCAAATTCCACAGCCTCCCACTCACTACAAACTCTGACAAGAGTGTCCAAGTTGAGCTGCGTTTGCGTTTTTCTAAACAAATATGTGTGCAGGCCTGTAGTCTATCTGGGCTTACACTAACGCGACTCAGCACTTACACCCAGGACGAGAACATAGCAGCTGACGACACAGCAAATAGGGTATGGGCCGCAAAACAACAGTGTGAATATTATACACTCTATGAGACTTACAATTGGTATGTGCAAACACACCAACACCAACACCAGGGTGCAGTGGCATGATAAAGAAGAGGGTTTTTTAAATTTCTTTCTCCTTTTTTTGGTAGAAATCATGGTGGCCTGTGAATGCTGAATCCCTTAAGTCCTTTAGTTTTTGTCTTCTTCTCTTTGGAAACCTAATTGAAGTGATACCAGTTAGGGGTGGGCGGTATAAACGGTATATGGTAGAAACAATATAAATTGGCCAACGGTAGTGTTGATGGTGTCATCCTCAAGCTGCGCCTGTTTTGGTCGAAAGCATTGCAGTGGCTGCAAACAACATCATCATCTGCAAATTATGCCGGGCGGCAGTAATGGCAAAGAGATGAAGCACTTTTGGAATATGGGGAAAGCCAAAAACTGCACTTCCTCCACTTCCCTACCATTGATTCATTAATGTTGAATTCTCTCGCAGCTGCTCTATTCCCATGTTGTTGCAGTATATTAATGACTAACCTCGTATTGTGGATGGATTATCTCAGTTGTTCTCCTGTTGGTCCGTTTACAGCATCCTGCCATGCAATTGCATTTGTCCCTGACCACCAGAATCCCTCACGTTAACTTTTATCGAGTGGAAAAAAGTTAGCGTTCATCCTTCATCTTCACTGTGCTAATGCTATGCTAACGTAGCTGTTTTGCTAGCAATCACGTAGCACATCATTATGTACCAGCTAGTCCAACTTCAGTAACCCTGCAAGCGTCACTGCTGTTTAGTTTTCTGTCTTCATTTATGTTGGAAGTGATAGCAGAGCTGTACGTTTTAATTAGTTTCAAAAGTCTCTCAGTCAGAACATGCTATATCATGTTTAGGTGGAAACTAGCGAGCTAACTTCCTGCTAACTTCTAACTCCGTGTAATTTCATAAAATCTGTTTTTTTGGATGCCTGGATGTTAAACTTAACTGTTACACCTGGTAAAGCAGCAACACTGATCATTTTATTAAAGATGAAAGAATTTAGACAGTTTTTAACTCTCAGTGATGCCACAGTGCTCGTTTGACTTTGGGACCTGAAGCGGACGGACTTTTGTACCCAGATTACTCCGCGAGGCTCCTGACCACGGCAGCCATAATGCTCCGGCAATCCATCTAGCAGTGCGCCTTCATAGCTTACCAAAGTCATACTAAAACATTTTTTGACAGATTTACTACATAAAATCGGTTTGAGGTCAGTAGACACAACCAGAATTCATACATAAGGCACACTGTCAAATTTTGAGAAAATTAAAGGATTTTAAGTGTGCATTATATTGTGTAAAATATGTTATACAGAAGAAAAGAATATATCGCAATATATATCGTTATCACACATGCTTAAAATTATACCGTGATATGGATTTTGGGCCATATCGCCCAGCCCTAATACCAGTACTCTGCTCAGGGTAATGCTAGCCACAAACCTCAAAACTGTTAAGAACAGTGGCCGGAAATAAAAAGATTCAAAACATACCCATTAAAAATAAAAGAGTTACAAGTAAAAAATCCCACTATTACTTTATTATATTGAATAAGGCTGCTCACAAACATGGCCATGGTCAAGCAGATAGGTTTCTAAGCACCACTGACTGACAACCATACTGTAGGGCCTGGATATCAATGGCTGGTATCAGTATACAATCAGTATACAATCTATTCTATATCTTCATCATACTTTTGGCTACTTATTTGCAAGATGGTCAAAAAGATGCTAAAAAGAAAAACGAAGAACTCAGCAAGCTCGTGTGTGTATGTGTGTAGTTAAGGCTAGTCAAGTGGAATAAAGAGAGTAGAAATAGCAAATCTCTCTGAACAAAGTTGTATAGAGCCAAGCAAAAGAAGCAGCTAGTGACACTGCCCTGTCTGCCATCACCACTGCAGGTGCAATGATTCATGGGAGAATTCATCTAGGAATGAGCTGGTGGGCAATAAATCATCTACACTGCAAGACATCTGCACACACTGAGCCTGGCTTCTTCTTTCTCTGGTTGTTTGCAGAAGTTTATGAATGCCTGCGTGCACGCTGATGGGCGTGGCCAGTGATGTATGTGACTGCATATGGAAATACTCTAGATTACTGTTACTATCACATAATAAATAAACTGTAAGCGATTATTAGTGACGCATATCTAAAGCACTGTGAGAATATCAATGCCTACTTATACCACAGACTCTTCACTCTTCACAGCAAGTAGGAATCATCATTGCGAGCTTAGTTAGAACTAAGTTTTTTTGTCTATTACACATTGTTTCATTCTGCTAAGCATTCCTCTGACTCCCTCCTCTCCGCACTGCGGACTGTCCCTCAGCAGTGAGATGGTCTTTAAAGCAGCATATTTATCTCTGCATCAGTGACATCACCAGTGAAAGAAAGGAACAGAAAGAGAACGAGGGAGAGAGCACAACAGAAAAGAAACCCAAAAAACCCCAAAACCCATCTGCTGTCTGTCTGGCACAGGTCAGTCTTCGAGTAGTGAGGATGGGATGAAATGAGTTTACAGAGGAGTCAAAGACATGATGTTGTTTTTGATAGAATCTGGGTTTACCCCTTTGCATTATGTATACTGATACACAACACCATCAGTCTGATAAATCTCCCTTACACTGTGAAATCAAATTTATACTGTCTTATATCCCCCTTCAGTGCTCCTGATCATAATACAGGTGTCTCTGATGTAAACCAACTGCTCGTTGCAGTGTGGCAGAGATTGCAGGCAGATAAAAACAGAAGCAGAAAACAAGCGGGGACAGAAGATCGAGCAGCAGAGCCCAGAAGAATGCTTCTCTCAAACAGACAAGCTGACCTTTTTGCTTTTTATTTCCATAACAGTGGCTTTCGTATTACTTACACAGCTTGCTTTTACTGTGTGTCTCTCTCTATATGCTTCCTTTTGTCACCTACAGTATTCCTCTTTTCTTTGCTCACTTTTCTTATTGCTGAATCCCAGTTTCTCCCTTGAATGCCTCTGTCTCATGTTAGTGGAGTGAATATCACAATAGTAAGAGTTAGTGGATGGTAGAACTACTGACAGACACACTTATATAACTGCCTAACTGCTAGGGATGGGTACCGGTATCCGGTGCCATGATGGCACCGGTTCTCACATAAACGGTAGTAACCAGACCGAAAAGCAGCGCACATTTCGGTGCTTTATTTTGGTGCTTTTTTTTCCTGAGCTGTGATACACTTTCTTCTTCCTTAAATTTGTATTGGCGGTTGGCAAACAACTGAAAGGTGCATTACCGCCACCAACTGGTATGGAATGATACACTTTAGATTCTAGCCAATCATTTTACGTTTCCGAGGATAGTAGGCGGGTCCAGGTACGTACATTCTGTTAGAGCAGAGCTACAGATTAAAAATGCCCAAGACGAAGCGTTCAAAAGTCTGGCTGTACTTCACAGCAAAAGATGCAAACTCAGCAGCCTGCAACAAGTGCTTTAAGCCAAGTGTAGCAGAAATGATGAAGGATGATGATGCAGCAGCAGCCGTTCTTCTCTGTGTGAGTAGCTTAATGTTGTTCATGTGTAATTTACGTTGAGTAGGCTAACCACGTTATTACATTAATGCATGTAAGGTGAACTAGCAAACACCATCATAGCTACATGCAGCTGTCTTCTTGTTTGATGGCAGATACTCCCTTCACCCTGGCCAAAAAGGCTAAAATGAACAAAGAAAAAGTGGAAAACAGTTAAACATGAGAGGTTTTTGGACAAAGTTTGTGTTTTTTTCCATTGATTAAGTACTGCTTCCAGCCCAGAGTGATACCATATATGCCCTATAGCTGCAGAAAAGGCTAACATTGTTATCTTTTAAAAAAAAACAGCTGAACATGAGAGGTTTTTGGACCAATTTTGTATTTTCCATTCTTTAAGCACCGGTTTGAGCACCGTTTAAGCACCGGCACCGTTTCAAAAGTACCGGTTTGGCACCGGTATCGGATAAAACCTAAACGATACCCATCCCTACTAACTGCACACAGGTAAGGTAAATGTCTTTCAGATTTTCATTATGGGCTGCTGCAGGGCCACAGAGAACCATATTACTGCCATAGTTTTTTTTTTGTCCACATAGAAATGATGCACATACATATAGTATGTTTTCAATACACGCAGGTCACAAAATGACAATCAAACGCATACTGAATAGAAGCAAAAAGTTTTTTTTTGCTTAGCTGATAAAAATGACAAATGTGGGATTAGAAACTTCATTAAACATAAACCATACATAATCGAAGAGCGGCACATAATGAAAGTTATGAAGTAAGGGTTAAGGATATGCTGCAGTAAAGTGGCTTGGCCTAGGAAAAGCACTTGCCCATCCTAGTATCTGGGTTTATTTCACAGTAGTACCCATTTCTTCATTACTCCACAACCAGGAAATCTCTGGACACATTACAGCCTTCTGAAGGCAGAAAAGCGCAGCTGGTAACAGCGTGCATGTAAGTGTTGGTACAAGACTATCTATGCCCTCCAGCCTTTGCAGTTAAAAAAGAAAAAAAAAATCGGAAGTTCAGGGGAAGTGGCCTCACCAAACTGGGAGAAAAAAAGGAAAAACAAAGATTGAAGTCAAATAAAATGAAAAACTTGCAAAAAAAAAAGAAAGAAAAAAAGATCTCCTGGTTGTTATGGTTACAGTACATGGGAAAGTGGATTAGAGAATATGTTCATATTCCTTAATGAAACGGGACTTGTAAGACTATGAAGCCAAAGAGGAGCGAGTCGACATGGAAGTGAAGTGTGAAATTAATAGATTCAGCCTGACTACATACAAGCTGTAGCAGTCATGACCCCTTGTTCTTAACCAATCCTTCCTTTATTTCTCTCACGCTTTTTCCTCTTCCAATATGTAGTCAGGGACATACTGGCTACTACTCTATTCCCAAGAACAGCCAACACTGCCTATACGTGTGTGTGTGTTTAAAATTTCCACATTATATCAAGTCTTTCTTCAACTGAATCTCATCCTTCCGCGTGTTCATTGAGCCAGTTATTCAAAGCTCGATTCAATGGGTCTTATCAGACTGGCTGTTTATCTGTCGCATTTTATGGTCTTATCTGCAGAGGTGTTGTCCATCTGCTCCAGGTGACAAGGCACTGGCTCTCTGCTTATTTAAAACCACTGAAAAAGTTGGCTTAGAATTCACCTTGTTTTCCAGCACTCCATATAACATTCGTGCAGTTGAAGATGGAATATTTTTGCTCAAGGAAGTCATTGCGTGATGAGCAAATTCCCCAAAGGGGCAAAGTGCACACGTTCATGGGTAATTTATAGTGTAATATCTACAGGATGAGACATACAAGTCTCATGAAACATAAAATACCTGAAGGTTACAGGCTGCAGTGAATTTTTCCTGGAGAATTTTCTCCTTTTAAATCCAACTTTTATTATCTGGAGGAAAATGCGTGTGTGTTTTAGTTTCTGGAAGAACCAAACGAAACGCTCTCCATCTGAAACGACCTGTGATTAACCAAAGTGCCTTGCAACTTAGAGGGTTTTTGCCCTCTGACAAAAGAGTGCTTTGTCACCCACTTTGTTCCAAAAGGAATTAAAATGGCTCCATGTCCACTGTTACAGTTTTTACTCTTTAACTGTCCTATTTAAACAAGATTTATGTTGACGTGTCCATCCAGAAAAGTGCTCTCTGTCTGTTCTATCACAAAAAAAGGAAGTACTGCAGCATTGTACCTTCTACGTGTAGGTTTAATCAAAGCGCATAGACACCACCATGTATTTGGCACATCTCTAATAGGCACCTCCAGTCTAGACACAAGGGCTTATATGGGCTAAATAGAAAGCACAAGACATCTGCAGGGCACCATCCATTCAGACTCCATTACCCCACAGATAGGCTTTCTCAGTCCCAAACTAGCCATCATCATCAGTCAGTAACCAGCATAAGAACCCATATAGACCCAGTGTTCTGTCTCCCAGCCAATTAAGTAGCAGTTATGAGTCCAGCAACACAGCTCTGATGGGACAAATGACAAATAATAAGACATGCCAAGTCCAAAATGAGCCTGGGCCTAATTGGTGGACATTAAGCACACTGAGAGCAACTTGGACCAGACGGAATGGTTAAGAGCCTGTAACAGTATGAGTGTGTGGCAGTAAGATTGGATGGGGCTGTGATAGCACACATTTCGAATTAACTAAGCCAGCATATTGCTCTCCCTTTCCCTTCTCTCCTCTTTCTTCCCATTTGATACCTAAGGATGTTGTCCCATACAGAAACTGCTGGCCCAGAGCTCATCCAGATGCAAATAGCTGCACATCCACACGAGGAGAGATGCTGAACTTTAAAGAAGAGAGCCTGACTTGAGAGAGTAAAACTGGTAAAAGAAAGCACACCAAAGGGAGGAGCTGAGAAATTCAGAGCATGAAGGATTGAACAGACTGCAACATTTCATCATCAAAACTCCAACAAGCAGCTATTCAGAAAGGGGGGAAAAAAAAGACTGAACCATGTCGATTTGTTTCGGAGGGTGAAAAGCCGGTGGTGAGATCAAACAGGCCTTTGATATTTCTGTCATGTATAAAGAGATCCTCACTCTTGGGAGGATATGCTAGTGAACGAGCACTTCTTCTATTCACTGTTTATCTTGTGCTCTTTGCCAATATATACATACACCTCAGCAAAATCCATCCCACAATGCACGACACAGAAAAGCCATCGAGCTTTGACACTATTGTGTTTCTCTGTTTGTCAGAAGAATTACAGCACACTATTTCTTTGACAAGACTTCCCCAGCTGCTATAAACCCCATAAGCAGCAACTGGTAGTCCAACAGAGTGCCACTAAAACCGTTTCTGTGTCCATCCACTTCTTTTTCCTGTCTCGGTGTAGGTTCATTGGCCACACTGATGCTTTTTATGTGGCTAAAGCATCACAAGTTGTTGATTAAGAAAACTGGCTAAGAATTTATGCAAAACACAATATACAAGGTATCATGAAAGCGAAGGAGTAAAGGACACAAAGCAATGCACCATCAAAGAATCTATTAAAACATTTTAAAAATAAGCTGTGCTCCTGCTTTATGTTGATATATACATTTATACCCCTGTTGTGTTTATGTTAGATTGGTTCACCGTACTTTCTATGTTTTATGCTTCTGTTAACCTCAAAAAATAGGCTTTCAAACAAACTCCAGAGTACTATCATACTGCTGTCTCTTAACCTTGAGAATCAATTTACCAAAGAAGAAAAAGTAGACTCCGGCTAAAAGTATGCAATGATAAATCAAATTACCTAGCTTAGAGATCATTATTCATAAGCCACTAGAGCTGTCTAGCTTTTAGATTCCTTCAGTTTTGTGGTTCAATAAGGCCAATGACTTGCTGCATAAACTCAGCGCTAACTGCGTTACTGTGTGGGAGTTCTCACTTTGCAGTTCAACTTTGAATATAGCCAATTGTTCTTGCTGCTCTTGCAGCAACGCACTCCCCTACCTGATGCAAAAATATACCCCCAGAAATTCAGGAGCAAAGGTCATAGGTTCAAATTGAGTAGCACTTTTCAAATTATAGTTACCAATAGAGGACAACAAAACAGATTACTATGAATTTTTTTTAAAAAAAGTAATAAAACATGGCATAAAACAAACCGAATAATATGCCACGATGATACGACAATCCTCTCTGAGTTGCACCAATGACAGCTTGAAATACAGACCAATCAGATATGTGTGTGCGCGCACTGGTGTGCATGTGTGCATGAGGGCGTGTGACTCTGTCCCGACTTCAAGCAGGATTAATTGATTGCTGCTGTAACATCATCCAGATTTCATTTCCTTCTGAGAGATGTGCATCCTAGCAACAATCTTACAGGACACACAGTGTACTTGATGTCAACACCTTCTCTCTCTCTCTCTCTTTCTCTCACACACACGCACCTCATTCTTATCCAGCGCTGCTGAGCACATCGAGGAAACTTAAATCAGCGGCATCTCCACTGATCAAATCCATCTACATTTGTATTCATTTTGAGGTTTCAAGACAATGAAAGAAAGTTTCAGATATCTTGCTGGGAAACACTTATTAGGATATAATGTAAATGCAGGCACACGAATGCATGGCAAGAGCCAAGGGACGGCGGGAATGATTAGGATGACTCATCAACAAAGCGCCAAGTCACGGCTGAGCTTCCCGCACACCTTGAAAAACTTTATAATGATGCAAGACAAGGAAATGTTTGATCCTTTGGGGAAAAAAACACAGACATGGCTGGTCTAAGCTGATGATATCTGTACAGTATGGACACATATACTGAATACTATATGGGCAGAGGAAGCATCCCATTTGGAAAAGATATATATAACTCTTATAAAGTTTGTTTCTGTCTTGTGTGATATAAGATATGATATAAGATCCCTAGAAAAATTATATAAATGAAACTTGTATGTTTTGCATTCTTACTAAAACAATATATGAAAGTGGCCACTTTCATGAGTAAATCATATAAGCCTTATATGATTCACTATATGAAGTAGGCCACATCTGATGCAAGTCTTTTATAAGTTTTTTCTATTTCTTTTCCATATGGGATACTACTAGGGCTGCCACAAACGATTATTTTGATAGTCGACTAGTCACCGATTATTTTTGCGATTAGTCAACTAATCAGATCATGCGTCCATTGGACGTACAGCTTATTACACCAGCATGCATCTGCTCTTATATAACTATCATTAGCTTACAGCTTTAAGTGTTTAAGGTATGTGCTAACTAAAAATAAAGACAGGATGATAGTTTATTAAATTTTAATGAAATTTGCAGATTGTTTCGGTGAAGTTTAATAAACTCCTTCCTATCTAAAATATAACGGGACACCAGAGTAAATTCTTGAGCATCTCACACTTCTGATAATCAGCTGTCTGCTTGAGGTTTATTCAGCTGTGTAAAAACTATAACTTTAATCTCAGCCAAACCGATTTACTCAGGAACAAATAAAATACTAAAAAAAGCCAAACAATAACATTTTTAAGTTATCTAAGTCACTTATATATCATGTTTAACCTGAGTAGTGAAAGACGGCGGTGGGTTTGAAAACGAGCTAGCTGTCGAGCTAGTGGGTAACAGACGTCTCCGAAAACGTCGGAGCGCTTTTGAAAATATGTGGTGTCCTGATAAACTGAGCAGATATTTGAGGTTTACACAGCTACATTCTCGCCTGAAAATAGGCTAAACGTTTATTTTGTGACCCAGAAAGAATAATAAGAGTAATATTAAAACTAGCTAGCTGCCGCTATTGTTGAACACTGAGCTGGGCTGCGCTATGAATTCTGGGATACAGTTTCTTCTTCTTCGGGGATTAACGGCAGCTGGCATCCTTGTACATGCAGTGCTGCCATCTTCTGTTTCAGTCCGTTATTACACTCTTAAATCCTACTACTTATTCCTGCGTCTTTTGTGATCTTACAAAGCTTCAAACGACGCGTCGACTATTAAATCAGTCGTCGACGATTTTGATAGTCGACATAATCGTGACTAGTCGACTAATCGTGGCAGCCCTAGATACTACACGTGCAACTGGATGGTAGGTAAACTGTGCTGGTGCTGGTGGTGGTGGTGTGTGTGTGTATACACCGGAGGAAAAAAAGGTTGCCGTGGATATCTGCATGTGTGAATATGTGATAGACAAAGGGCATAGAGTAGCTGTGTCTCTTGTGTTGGGGAGCCTGATTATATCAGTGAACCATTTGGCTTGTGCTGAAAGTGCCTGCTATAAATCCACAAACTCTTGTTCCCTCCAGGCAAGCTCATTTTATCTGGGAAAAGGATGCATCCTCAGTTCCTTATAGCAAGAGAACAGCTGGAGTTTCCTCAACTTGACAAAGAAGGTACCAGTGCCTCAGACACAGCAGCGCTGGGGCTGCACTGATCCACTACTTATCTGGGGAAACTGGACCAGTGGGAGACATTCAGGGTCTTAGCTGAGTGCCTTCCTCCTGTCTGCAAAGATCTGTTTTTGGAGGGCTTAATTGGAAGCAGGAGAATGATGTCCAAGGAATGTACTCTGTGGTGAAACATAACGACCCTGTTATCCCCTCTTCTCTACAACCTTTCCCCCCTAAATTACTTTGTTGTCTTTGTGTTCTCTCACTTTTCTTAAGCCAATGTGCTTACAGTTCTCTAGTTGTTTTTAGCCAAATACTGTATGCCCGAGGCCATTTTCCTTGACTTAAAGTCTGCTTCTTTTGTATAGAGGGAAATATAAAACAAAATAAACAACCTCAGGAAAACATTTCAAAATATTTCATAAAAATGCATCTAGGCTAAGTAATAAGATGGTCCACCCATTTAAAATTAAAAAGTTCAGCCTGATGGCTAAGCTCAACCAACACAAATGAACAAAGCATTTTGAAATTGAACAAATGGAGAAAAAGAAGGATATGAATGCACTTAAAACCAAGACTTGGTTGCATGTAGGGATGCTACATGCAGTAGCGGTTTTAGATACGGGCGACACGGGCAGTTGCCCGGGGCGGCATCGTGGTGGGGGGCGGCATCATGGGCATCGGCAAAAAAAAAAAAAAAAAATGCTCGTACTCATGCTGCCCCGACATCAGCCAGCGCATATTGGGAATGGTACAGGCACCGATCGTTTTTCTATCGTACATTTGCTGGGCGCCCCAGCAAATGTACGATAGAAAACCTCGCAAACCCTTATTCTTAGAGCCTGGAAATCACCATCTGCTCCATTGTTCAGGGTTTGGCTACGTGAGATGATTGCTTGTTTGTATATTGAAGAGGTTCGTTATCGTTTGGCTGACACCCATTTTAAGTTTGTCGAAATCTGGGGCCCTTTTCTCAATCATATTAATGGGAATTTAACATAAACTTTAACCTATTTGACTGCACTTTGTGTTTGTGTGAAACTGCACCTCTGCCGGACCCTGATTCCTTCCTGGACATGTTTCCCACATCTTCCGGTCTTGGTGAACTCTCTGTTGCCCTGTCTAAACTCACACAGAAGATCATCTTTTTTGGACATTGGTGTCTCTTTTGAACTTTTGATTTGTACTGGCTAACTGGTGTATTTTTATTTATTTATTTATTTTGTTTTTTATTTTTTATTTTTTTTGTCGTGTTTGGTTTCTGTTTTTTATTTTTTTTTCTGTGCTTAAATGTTATTGTTTTTGAATCTTTATGTCCTTTGTCTGGTGTGACGTTATGTAACTTTGAACTTAAAATCTTATAAATAAACATTTAAAAAAAAAGAAAAGAAAAGAAAACCTCGCAAACGGATCGGTTTGCGAGGTGCGCCTGCTGCTTGCGACACAGGGAGGAGAGGGCGATTCTCTGGCTGGCTGGAGCAGCATCTAATAACCAACTCGCAAAATAAAACAAAATAAAAACAAAACAACAAACACAAAAACACCAGACATCATGATAGAGACTTATAATTTGCACCGATGTTTTTTCGAAATTCTTTACACGAAAAGTGAGCGCGAGAGCCCTCGGTGCGCCTACTCGCTGCTGAAGTCAAAGTAAACTTTATTGTCATCTCCGCTACATACAGTCCAGTAGAGAGACAAGACTACGAGGCTCCAGTTACAGCAGTGTAAGTAAACAAACAATAAATATAAGAAGAGTAAGAAAATAAATATACACTTTAGGACCAGGGGTAAAGGGATCAATAACAATTTAAAATTTACAGTTTGATGATTTTAAGTCTCACACACAAGCCGTCGAAAGGGGAGGGGGCTGGCTGCTTCCAAGTAGAGCACATTTCATTCATAATGTTGTAAATCCAAGCCCATTATGTATTCATGATTTGAATCCTGGGTTGTGTGAAATCTCAGAAATAAACCTTAGACAAAGTGAATCTGTGAACTAAGGTGTAGGTGTGTTAGATCATGTTGTGGTGATCCTCGAGTTGGGGGATTTGTGTTCATACTGGAGTGCAAAATTAAAACCAATGGAAGATGGACAAGAAAAGTTCAAAGCCATCAGGTCCTCAGTTTAGAAAAAAGAGAAAAGAAGAGGAGGAGAAACGAGCAAAAGATACAGGTAAGCAGATGTGTGATTGGATAATGGCAGGTCATCCTGAAACAATCAGAATCAGAATACTTTATTAATCCCTAAGGAAATTATGTTACAGTTGCTCCAAAAAGAAATGGTAAAAATAGTAACAGTAACAGACTAAACTCCAAACAATACATTATGTTACAGATTTTAATATTAATTAGTCAGTGTTAATTGTCGATTTGTCCTGTTCTCATTCTATGACGAATTATGATGGCTGTTTGGTAGCCGTTTGCATACTATGCATACTCTCTCTCTCTTCATATTTGTGTGTGTGTATACAACAGTTTTATGTTAATGTACAATCCTTAATATGTTTTGCGGGGGAGGGGGGGCGCCAGAGGGAGTGTTCGCCCAGGGCACCAAACAGGCTAGGACCGCCACTGGCTACATGTGTGCTTGAGGCACAAAGCCAAGAATGCTGCATGTGGAGAAAGAATATACTGGGGCTTTAGGTTTTGGCAAATTACCACATTATTTACATGAGTCCAATTCCTCCTTTCCATGCAATAGGAAAACACTAAATTTTAAATGAAACCTGTCTAAATACATAATGCCTTCCATCCAAGTCTCCCGGCAGCTGCAACAAAGCAAATGAATGAATATGGGGACATTAAAAATGGAAATTAATAAAAAGGAGTAATTACCTGTGGATTATCTCAGTCTAGTAATTAAACAGCATTGGCATATGTTTGACACTGATATGCCCGAGGAGCTTTATGAATTATGCTGATGGCAGATCATCCTGAAGCTTTTGTTGTGCTTTGTGCTATCACTAATACGGGCCAGATAATACACTGAGGACCGGCAACTGTCAGAATACGAGCATTTTCTTGGTCGGTAATCCTGCTAGTGAGCTAAATGGAAGTGATTAAGGCTTATTTAACTGACCTTTTTGGAAAATAAGCTTGTTCCCTTTCTTCATAATAATTACATTTAATATTTGACTTCATATCTCGTATCTGCCTGTTAATAAAGATACAGCCAGGAGATTTGGTTAGCATACTGTAGGGCAAAGACTGGGGTACAGTATCCACCATGACATCACCCACTGGTTTGTGGACTACCCTTTTGAATTTTGCCATTTTGCATATTATTATTATTTTTTGCAAATTAGCGCGCAACACTGGATGCGTCTGTTCCTTTCCTAGCATCCAGTGAAATAGCTGTGCAGTAGTGTTTTTTGGCTTTTAGATAACAGTGTTAAAAATGGCTTTGAGCCCCAAAGCCAGATCCTAACAGCCTGTAGCGGCATGAAATCCTCTTGAGGCGTTAAAAAGAAACTTTTCCATTGAATTCAATGCTGAAAAGAAGAACGTCTTTTTTATGTATGGTTGTGGTAGTTACTGTTAGAAGTGCTCTTTCTTAATAAGGAAGGGAGAGATTATCAGAATGAGTGAGTAACTGGCACGAGTGGATTGCTCAAAGCTGTGAGCATTGTGCCAAAACTTTGGCTAGACCTGAGTCACATATTTCTGGCATTTTGATGAAACCGAGCAGAGCTTAGCCAAACTGAGCTGAAGATTAAGGGAGAAAAAGAATGTGCATCTTGTTTTACCCACGGCCAGGTTACTTTTCACATCGAGCTGAGCGGTATGCAGATGTCACATACTCTTAGAGGTGGGAATCACCATACATCCCACGATACGATATTATCACAATACTTAACGCACGATACGATATTATTGCAATTTTTTAAAAATATTTTGCGATATTCAGATTCTGTACATAAACTTTATCAATATTCATTTCATCTAATATCAAAGTCTCACACTCAGTCTTTCTCTCATTTCAGTTTTATTGTTGACAAACTGAACGGTTTGTATTACAGTCTAGTCCAACTTAACTGAATCAACCATCTGGTACAATTATAGCTATTCTGAACTATGCAGTTTATGAAAACTATGCAGCCCCTTCAGCAACTGAAGAATTTGAAAGTAAATTAAAACAAAATATAATTTTACATTAAATAAAAAAGTTTTAAACTTAATTAAAATAAAACATGTCTTAAATTAAAATAAGTAAACTGTCATGTTTATTGCTGCCAAAAAAAAGTTAAACACATTTGGACAGTGAAGGAATGTCAGGATTCTTGCTCAGAAAAAGGATCAACATGCAGAGCACGTTCCAGTCCACAAAAACTTTTTTTTGTAACAAAATATCGATTTCTGCTGTCCCTGTATCGATACATTATTAGCAAACAAAATATCACGATACTACACAGTATCGATTTCCCCCCGCCCCTACATACTCTGGTATCAATCTGTTACAAACCAAACTGAAGGTCTGTCAAAACGAATCAAATAAGGGAAATCAGACATGTCAAGATTTAGTCAGAGAACAGCTGTCTTTAAACCTACAAAACCAAGCACGAGTCCCCAGCAATTTCTAACAGAAGAGTTAGGCTAACATATTGTTTCTTCTCCAGCTGCCTCTGTTATAAATTGCCATATTAACACAATAGAAAACGAGCGCTTACAGCTTATTATTTTGGCCTGCAGACTGCACATACCCTGCTCTTTTGCGCCACTCTGAGAAGATTGCTGGTCGCTATTGAAACAAAGTGCATTAAATCAGAACTTATTATATATATTATTTTGAAGTACAGCACTAACTTGCCCCTCTGAGTAAATTTGGCGCAAAACATGTGAATTTGTGCTCTAAGGTTGAGCATTTTAATGTCTAGAATCTGTAAGTGATCCACTACAGCAGGGGTCCTTAACCTTTTTTGGGCCACGGACTGGTTTATGTCCGACAATATATTCATGGACCGACCTTTAAGGTGTCACGGATAAATACAACAAAATAAAACCAGTACCAGTACCAAAAAAAGAGAAGATTTATCCATAACACATGGGAAAAGACCCAGAGAAGCCGAGTTAACGCTAAAAACACTGAAAACCATAAATTTCACACAGGAGCTTATTCATTTTCTTTTCTTTGTCTCCTTTTAACCCTTGGATGCACAACCTACCAATACCTACACTCTTCCACGAGTGGGGTCAAAAATGACCCCAATTAAAATCAATGCATTTTGCTATAAACTCGGTTTTTATTCTTCAAAATCTTTAAAACGAAGAGTTGTAATATTTTCATATTTGAGGTATTCCTCATAAAACATGTTTGTGACACGAGGCCCTTTGCATTTTTATTTATTTTTTCATTAATTTTAAGAAATTGGAGTTTTTGTATCACTTCTATCACTGCATATACTGCAGAAGCTGGGTCTTCCCTCTGAAAGGCACAAGTTGTTCATCCATTGTAACACAATCACTGAGCATGAATTTCTGCCTGCAGTTGACCAGGAACAGCCCCATATGTAGCGGAAAGCTGCCACGTGGTTTGTTTTCAGTCGGTAGGCTCTGGTCCTCTTGTTATCAAAGTGCAAGATGGGCGAATATCTTCAAATCTTTGAATTGACATAGTGGCCTTGTACAATGGGTTATGCAGAGGACTCCCAAAAAACACACCGACTGGTACATCCCAGTTCTTCTCACTTCCTGCAAGAATGGTCAATCAAATGAAGGCCAGGAGCTTATGTTTGATTACATTTTTCCACTCTTTTCCCCTGTCTGTGGCTACTCTTCGTGCCTCCATGTTTGTGCATGTCAGCACCTCTTCTATTAAATTATCAGACATGAACATCTTCCATACATCTATTGGGGAGACAGTACTAAACCCAGGTGCAAGCCCTGGCTGACTAATTCAGAATATTGTGGCTAGAGCAGTAAGAGGAGCTCATTCTGTTGGACTCAATATCCATTTCCTCTTCAGAGGACTCATCAGAGGACTCCTCTGTGTCTGACTGGCCTTGTTCAGTGGGGGGGACAGTAGTCTGGGTCCGATGTCCGAGTCAGTGCCTCCGGTGGGCTCTTCATCCCATCCATCCTGGATCATTTGTAGGTCAAGGTCCACAGCTGGCCTCATAGCAGCCATGTTAGTTTTAGATATTAAAAAAAACATCAGAAAGTACAATGTTTGAAATGCACAGAAAACTATAAACAGGGCTGCACATAAATGGTCCGCAGGTGCGCATTCGCTGTCAAAATAAAAGACGCGCACCAGATAAGAAGTTGGAAGGCTCGTTTGTGTACATAAGATGTTCTGGAGGAGGACGGACATTTGTTCAGAACTCTTAAAGATGTTGAAGAAGCAAGCTCCGTAAGCAATTACTTTGGTGTTCCTCCACCGCAAAAGAAGCGCGTATTCTCTGAATTTCTGGGAATACTTTTTTTTTGACAGCCAATGCACACCTGCAGACCACTTATGTGCAGCCCTGACTATAAATCATGTATGTTACTGTGTAAAAATTAATTCTTGATCCTTGAAGTGTAAGTGGGTCAGCCAGAGTTGCTAAGAATGAAAGTTTCATCGAAGATTCCATATGAACTGCTTGGGGTCATTTTTGACCCCACTTGTGGAAGAGTGTGGTAGTGATACAAAAACAGCATTTTCTTTACATTAATGAAAAAATAAATAAAAATGCAAATGGCATCATGTTACAAACATATTTTATGAGGAATACCTGGAATATGAATATATTACAACTTTTCATTTTAAAGACTTTGAAGAAAAACAACCTGTGGGGTCATTTTTGACGTGTGCATCTAAGGGTTAAAAATTTATTTATTCATTAATTTTTTTTTACAAATTTTACAGGATGAATATGAGAAATAAAAATGCATTTATTTCCCATCTCGACAAACAACCTTAGGCTGGAAATTATAACAAATGACTGCAACCTTTCATATCTTTTACAGCTTTTAAATGCTAGGCTTAACCTAAGCACTTGCTCTGCAAGTTCAAGTGCTGTTACAGCATCTATTATAAAAAGAAAAACCCCATATCTTTAAAAATCTTCAATTTCCTTAACATGAGCTAATGACATTACATGACAGAAAGGCTCAAGTTTTCTGGACTGGATTTTTTTTTAGCCTTTCTTTTAATGGAAGTTTCTACACTCAGTGCCCTTGAGCCGTTCAGGGACAGGCACGCATAGTCCTGCACGCTCAAACAAACAGAGAAAGTAAGAAGGACAGACAGAGCAGGACGTGCCTCCCCTCTGTGCTTACCCAAGTGGGTGTCCATCAGGCTAAATGAGAGATGAGAGGTTCGGCTTCGTGTGACTTGGATACGATCCTAATGACTGAGACCTGGCAAAGACACATTCAAGCATATGGAAGAGCGCAGGCACACATGCACACAAACACACAAACACATACACGCGTCTAATCATGAAAAATGAATATAAAGATGTGCACATGCATGTTTCCAAACATGGCTATTAGCAGCTGTCAACTTCAAACCAAGTATTATTGCACAAGAGTAAGAGGGTGCTCATGAGAGAGATGAGGCGAGGACAGTTAAGGATGACGTTGTTGACAATAACCTTCCATTCTACGCCTCAAAAGGCAGAGAAAGAAGAAAAGCAAAAAAAACCAATAACAATAAAAATAACAACAGCAACAAAAACACACCACAGGGGTACTTCTTTTGCTTGATTACAAGCGCAGACTCTTACACAACAGAAATCCCTTTAGAAGTTATTTATAGGGTCTGTTCAATGATTAATGGCTGCATATTGGGGAGCTGAAGGCAGGCAGTATAGCAAGGCCATAGCTGTCCCAGTATCCGTGCTACACGGGCATCAAACAAGCTTGTGCACAGTAGTCTGCAAACGTGGGCAAACACACATTTGCCTCTGTGGAGCAGGAGCCAGGCGGGGCTGATCCACCTGTACTTTAGCTAATGGAATGGAAGGGTCCCTACTGCGTGCTGTTCAGCTTGATTTCCCCTGGCAACACAGTCAGCCAGGGGCTCGCACTTGATGATTATTCACATCTCTACACACATATTACTAAGGAAGGCCATAGCATTGTTTACATCTGGTCCAGAGAGGATGTTGGTGCCCCATGCTCATAAAGCATGGCATTTTTACAAGACACCCAAGCATGTACTATCCCACAATACAACAATACCTGTGTTTTTGGTTAGTTAGTTTGCAGATTTGTCATTTTTTGTTGCTGCCCTTTTTAATAAGTGCTTATCAGTTAAAACTGTCCTGTTGATCACTGAATCCGGTTTATTCACAGTGAAAATGAAAATAATCTGCCTATTATCACTCCAGAGAGAATATTTTTTTAGTTTTAGATGCTTTTTTTGGAGACAATGGAAGTTTAGAGTGGCTTTACGAATCTCTCTGTTGGCATGTCAGCCTCATTTACTTCTCTACTAGTTGGATTGCTGTAAAAATTTGTAAAAAAAAGACTCCCATTTTCCAAGTAGTGTGCTTTATAATTATCACCTGCAAAACAAATACATTCATGCCAGCCCCAGATGGATATTCTGTTCTAAATAAGAAGAATTAAGTTACAATGTTACCCTTTTAAGGTGAACACAGACATTGACATGTTACCACTATCGCTGTGGGTATGTTAACATGTCAGTGCCAAAAAAAAAAAAGACATTGATAAACATGTGTGCATTTTTTGAATGAAATGGGTGCATGTCTATGCTTCTCCTTGCAAATGTATTGTTTTACTTTGTGTCTTTGTATGTATGTATGTACGGTACAAAACCAGCTTATGTGCGTGCGCCTTTATCTTTGCACGGACGTCTATTGACCTCTCCCTGACTCAATTATTTTTCTCCCTGTAGCAATAAGGATTAGAACTTGTTCACCGCTACAGAAAAAAACCCTCAATTCATTTGCTGGAAATATGACAATAAAGAAGAAATTGGTTTTCTTGGGTTGAGAAGATAGAAAATCTGAAAATAATTTTTCACCCATAGATGACATTTTTTTTGGTTTCGAGAAGACTTTTAGCTATTATTGTCCTGAGAATGTCACTTCACATAAAAGAAGAGAAGATTAAAGAAAGTCCCCCCCCCCCACCCATGTTTGCACTGAGCATAAAACACTGCAGAGCTGAAAGCCAGAGGAAAAGGTGATGATTTTGCTGTTTTTAGCTCTTCAGATACCAATTGTCTGAATTAGACAAAAAAAAGACACAACTGAAAAATGATTGGAGTCACAAATGCTGCTGGAATAGGGAATGAATACCTTTGGCACCCTACTGAGTGAGTAAATGGCTTGTGGGGGTCTGACTGAGTGCGTACTAGAGCTTAGAAATGACTGGATCTTTTATGCCAAAACATCACAGACAAGACAGCACACGTTTTTGAATTTGAAAGCCTTGCTCAAAGACGACATGTGTGTGAATGTGTTCTTGAGCACATGTACAAAAGCATCACTGAACCAGATCGCTGGCAATAGAAAAAGCCTTTGATTTTTAAATGCTTATTGAACGATGTATAATTGTTTGTGTAAAAGCTATTTATCTGTGAAATAGGGTATCAGTCTTTAAGGTGAACATTCAAGATGAAATATTAAACATTCGCTCATCTACTTGATGCACCGCTTTTTCTCTCCCCTCACACAGAATCAGCTGTAATTGGCTACGCCCTCTCATTTGCCTCCCTATCATTCGTCTTAACAAATAAACAAACTTATTCCATTTGCTGTGTGATTGATTCCTTGGCTCTGACTTTTATTCCATCTCTGGGTTAATGCATTTAACTTAATGTGTTGTCATCATGATAGACTAGTGAAGGTTCTTGGCATTGCGACAAAGTAAAGTTGTGTTTTCCAGAGTCCCCTTAAACACTAAGGATAAAGCTGAATGAAACAGCATTGATTCACTAAACACTAACTCGGAGAGCTCTGCGGTGTTACCGCATTCGTAACACTGCATCAAAACAAATGTCAGCTTAGGAAATGGCTGTTTGGACGAATGCAATGAGTGTGCATTGGAGAGGGAGTTGGGAAGGCACTTGGGAGGAAAGCTAGCTTATGAGTTGGAAATTACTTATTTCAAACTGGTTGGGAAAAGCAGGGCATGGAGACTGAATGATAAAGTTGGTCCATTTGTTGGCAGGAATTCTGTTATGCTTGCAACAGAAAGGCTGGTACTGTTTTCAACCCGGGAGCCTTTTTGTTCTTTCTGAGCTTAGTTTAAAATTTGGACAGAAGCTTGAAGATTGGTATGGTCTGTCCCCTGTTTTCTTAAAGCCCCATACTCCCGAGGCGTAACATGCCGACGTTTTGTCACGTCCTGCGGCGTTCCTGAGGAACGCGAAAGGAGACTTTCGGCGTTCTTATGGTACGCGGCGGGTTATGGGCGAAATCCAGTACAATGACGCTCCCGCGGTAATAGACCTGCCCTGTATTCCAGCCCTAAACCTAACCTTATCCCTAGCCCTAACCATAACCTTTTCCCTGACCTTATCCAGGACTTTAATGATGTTAAATAGCGTGTTTGTAAGCGATTTGAAGAAAAAGAGCGAACATGTGTAGATTGAGTCCATACGGTTCTCATATTTCCTCATTTTTCCGAGGTCGTCATTTAGGAACGTGGTGGGTAGCCGAAAACGTAATATGTTGACGATTTGTCACCTAGCGTAAAATGTTACGCTTTGGGAGTGAGAACGTGTTGATAAACAAATGATACGTTCAAAGGTAGACAGCTCACTGCCATTGCAGCTAAGGTGATCCCATTCCAAAATGGCCTCATGTTTTCTATTGCATTTCTTTCTTCTGTATTAAAAGATGTAACTTTTGGATTGAAGTAGTGGGTATTATTTTCACCTTGTTGGTTTATATGTGTGTGTGTGTCATCAATGAAATGTGAGACACACTATATAACCAAAAATGTCAGTTTGGATAATTGAGGCCACAATGAAGTTCTGTTCTTCTGCTGTTTGAGAGCTCTGTGGTTTTATAGCTGGTGTGATTCTATCTCATGGTGGATTTTTATCAGTGAATTCTTATGCACACTTGGACAAGATCTTTTTTTCCCTCAGCCAGGGGTGATTTTAGCCCATTTTTGGGGGTGCTTCAGCAAAGCTCTGATCCTAGAATCGCCCCTGCCCTCAGCACTCTTGAGTAAGATTCTTTAATACAGGATTTTCACCATATTTTGTCATGAAAGGGTGACTGCTCATCTCTTTTTTGCTACAGGGAGCCCTGATTACCAACCTCTTGCATATCAGACGAGCTGCTTGTGTTAAAAAAATAAGCAGTGCTCGATAATATTTGAAATTCTTCCTCTTGCTTTGTTTCATTAAACAAAACCTCTTGAACAAGGCAGCTCTTGCAGTTTTAAAACAAGTGTTAATAATAAAACAGCAGCTGACAGTTTAGTCAATTTCTATGGCATATTTGGGTTGTACTACAACTGAGACAAGATGTTTCTGACGAAACACTCGTGCTCAGTAAGCAAACGATCATTTGCCTAAATCTAAACTCAAATATCTCTGGTGGTTAAAACAAACAACAGCATTAAAATCAAGCTCTGCTGCGATCATTTCATTGCTCACACAAATAAAAAAGTGAAAACAAGAAGCAGGGAGCCAGACATTAAGCTCTTTTCTCTCCCTCAAGGTAAAATATTTTGCCAGAAATGAAGACCAACTGGCATTAAAAGTCATTCTGCAGCTGGGAATGAGAGCAGAACCACAATGTTAACTCAAATAAAAAAAAATGTAATACAATAAAAACTGAAATATCTAAACTTTACAAACCATATTTCTGTTTCTTTGAATTTCAAGGGTTTTCCAAGATCACCCATCCAAGTGGTGTGACTGATGGTCTATCGGATAAGCGACTGTGTCATTGCATTCCTCTCTGTGTAAGTATCTTTTCTTGTATTGCAGGTCCTTTGGGGGTAGTCACTTTCCTCGCTCTCTCTGATGCGGTACAATTATGGCTCTCTTTTACAGCACTCAGCCATTCCACACACATTAAAGCACGAGAAGTGAACATATATTTCCTGCTGGAAAATTGACGATCCTAATAAGAGGAGAGAAAACACGTACACACGCGTAGTGTTATTACCAGCCATATAACAGTTTATACAAGTTTCTGATTAATACAAACTGCAATATTACTCTCATGCTGGCAAACTGATGAATTACCGACCATAATAAGGATGGAAGAAGAGGAATAACTGAACAGCAAGATGTAAGTGATCTCAACAGAAAGGTGCAAGGCTACAGATATAACAGGAGTAAATAAGTGGGCGTAAGAAAAGAGGAAAAGAAAACCTCTAGCGGGAGAAAGAGGCAGAAGAAGATGACGACAGGAGTCGAGGACAGTAAATGAAAGATAGCGAGGACTTCAAGCTGCCTAATAACCCTTAGCTGTTGATCGAGCTGTTTCTTGGCGCCAACACTAAATGTTCTGTTCAGTTGTCCTCAGTCACATAATCCTCTTATCCGAGTTGATTTCACCACTGTGAAGTGACAAGCGACTGTTTGCTGTGAAACTGGCAGAGCCTTGGCGGTCGTTTGTGTCTTCAGCTCAGGGCGCAAAGCCCAAGGGGGCAGAGAAGTTTTCTGGGGAAGGCAGAGATGGACACGAGATCCGCATACTTCCGAATTTCTGGAAGATATGCACCAGTGTATCTCACCGGACACAAAAGCATACCTGCAAGAAAGAAAACTCAGATGTTCTTTTTTATTCCTTGCAAGGTCATCAACAAAGATAAATCAGTGAAGCCACTGGGAGGAGATCTAAGGTCAAGGACTCGGGAGTTTGACTTTTGATCTTACCCTGTGAGTTAAGTCTCATGTATTCAATGAACCACAGGTATAATTTAATCACTCTGACCTTTATATAATATTTGACCTTGTTTTGGAGCAAGAGCAATACAAAGCACTGGTTTGGATGGTATGCATGAGGAGAAATGTCCCTCAGTGAAACTGATTAAAAAAAACTGAAAACCTAGTCATTTTAATTTCTTGATGCATGCTCGATCATCCAGGTAAGGAAATCCCCAGAAGTTGATTCTGTTGAACAGAATCAGCTTTGATTGATTCAAATAACTAGACTCAACTAGTCATTTTAATCAATAAACGCACATTCACGAGATCTCTTTTCTTTAACCTAATCCTTCTTTGTCAAAGGAGCTTGCAAAGAAAAGCGTCTGGACTTCTTTTAAGTTACTTGAAGACGTTTCACCTTCATCCGAGAAGCTTCTTCAGTTCTAAGGTCAAATGGTGGAGAGTCCCAGATATAAACCTAGTGGGAGTTTCCCCCCACAGAGGGACAAAAGGACCCCCTGATGATCCTCTAATCGCCTGAGCCAAGGTGTGAAACTGGGTGTGGGTCCCAATCAGCCAGAGTTTCGGGTGAGTTGATTGTGAAACCTGGTCCCACCTTATCATGCGAATTCCTGAGGTCAGATGGCCCAGGATGTGAGTGGGCGTTAAGGCGTCTGGGAAGGGATCTCAAAACTGGATTATAGATGGCAGAGAGTTGGTGTCGTAAACCACCGCCTCTGTTCAAAGATGGTCGCTCACAGTGGACATAGATGCTTCTTTCACTCCTCTTTCAAACCATCTGTCCTCTCTGTCCAAAATGTGAACATTGGCATCATCAAAAGAGTGACCTTTGACCTTTAGATGCAGATGGACAGCTGAGTCTTGTCCTGTGGAGGTGGCTCTTCTGTGTTGTGAAGTGGCTGTTTGGTCTCTCCAATGTAGAGGTTACCTCTACATTGGAGAGACCAAACAGCCACTTCACAAGCGCATTGGAGAGACCTCTACAGCCTCTCGGATGAGAGGTGAAACGTCTTCAAGTAACTTAAAGAAGTCCAGACGCTTTTCTTTGCAAGCTCCTTTGACTACGATGACCTGGATGACTGAGAACCTTCACAGACACTAATCCTTCTTTCCACCTGTTTCCCCCTAGGGCATACCTGCAGCTCTTCGATTAACCCTCGGAGAAAAGCAAAGCAGCGAGTATTTCTGACCAGTGCATGTCCCGCTGTGGAAGAGATGGCTGCCCAGCTGATCGGCGCCACATGGTGCTCCATGCTCTGTTAAAGAGATAACACTTGCAAGGGTTGAGACCTACACCTTCCCGTAAGGTCTACACATGTTTGCACGCACCAAATGGGGGGAATCAGTTGGTGCAGTGGGGATACACGAACTGGACGGGGATAACAGATATATTGTTTCAGGGATGAGTAAGCTGTTTTCAGGGAATTTCCAGTAACAACCAGCATCCCAAATGCACAAAAAGTGAGCCATTTCCTCTCTCTGCAGGTGCCTTCTGCCTTCTGTGAGAGCCGGCAAGCGAGACAGAGTTCGTGTAAATGTCTGATCTCGTAAATGTCATTCATTTGTGCATGTGCAATTTTAGTCTGACACTATTCTGCTCTGCACTGCGCCGTGCTGCATCAGCTCACTCATTTCATTTGATCAGTTCCACCAATTACAAGTCACACTGTCGGCGGATAAGAAGGGAAACAGAATCCGAATTCTACCTTCTACTGCTGTGACGGAGCAAAAAGATTACAATAGTACGATATGCCTTAATTATTTTACACTAAAAAAACAGTTGCTAACACAAAATGCTTATGCTGTGCTCATACAAGTGTCGACACGTGTAATTGTTATTTACTGAATGAGCTGTAGTAGCAGCAGCTCCTCTGGGTGGCCTTCATTATATACTTTGAAGCATGAAATACTGCAGTATTTTCAGGTTTCTGATAGCAGAACATACAGCATTTGTCTGTTACAGACAGTGTTGGTCAAGTTACTTGAAAAAAGTAATCAGTAATTAATTACTGATTACTTCCCCAAAAAAGTAATCCCGTTACTTTACTGATTACTTATTTTCAAAAGTAATTAATTACTTAGTTACTTAGTTACTTTTTAAAAACATGATTTACAACCTGAATAGGTGATAAAGCGATAGATCTTTCAGCCCAATTCTACTTTTTCTACATAATTACATGCAACATTCTCTGACTGGAAGAAATTAGTTTAACATTTAAACCTATTTTCTGCACATTCCAGCACATAATATATATATATATATATATATATATATATATATATATATATATATTTTTTTTTTGTGTTTACACTGACTCTTTCAGATGCAAGTAAAACACAGCAGAAAATAAATAAAGTCAAAGACTAGCGGTCCTTTTGCTCTATTTTCACCTGTAAAGCAGGAGTAGAGTAGGCGGAGGTTTATCCTGGTGCAGGTGTGCAGCGGTCAGTGGAAGGATACCGCAGTTTCTCTGTGAGTTTCTCATTACGTTGTAGCTACTCGGTGCTTGCTTGGAAGTTTAGGGGTTTTTTTTCGCTGTAAAAAGAAGTTTTCTTCCCACGCACAACGGACACTAATGTTTTTGTCACTTTTTATGGAATCAAACTCAAAGTAAGGTCAGTACTTCCACGCTTTAAACGCTGCACGCTCATACTCTCTCTGCACTCGATATATGATCCATTGTTGATCTGCACACAGCTGTTGTCACGAACGTCGCACTTGCTTACGTCACTGTCATGAGACGTTCTCGCAAGAAAATCACGGTTTTAGTAACGCAGTAACGCAGCGTTCCTACGGGAAAGTAACGTTAATCTAATTACCGTTTTTGCAATAGTAATCCCTTACTTTACTCGTTACTTGAAAAAAGTAATCGGATTACAGTAACGCGTTACAAGTAACGCGTTACTGCCCATCTTTGGTTACAGATGTTTCTGTCGAGGTTGGTTTCATATCTTTTGTTTCAGTTATCCTATATAAATGTGGCACGACTCGACAGCTAAGCAGTTCATAAACACCAACCGCCAAATACAGACATTTTTCCACCCAGCTCATATTGCACACACATATTGTAATCTCCCCAGTCTATCTCTTTCTTATTTAATTAGAACAGGCTCATCTCACTCATTTTATACTGAACGACAACCAGACTTGGACAGGAGGGCAGATGGCACAAGAGATACCATGTAATTAAGGCTGTGAAAAGATGGGGGCCAGAGGATTGATGGCTTCACTCTTAAAACCAGGCAGAGTGGCTGTGATTTTCATATTTCAGCTTCAGGGTAAGATTTGAAAATGTCCCTTTAGTGATGGATTGAGCTAAAATATGCAATCTGGCAGCTAGTGGTGTCATTGAGACCATTCATTACAAATTCAATAACTCACATCTCGTCTCCACCCTTTGCACTTGTGCTGTAGCTATGACGTAAAAACGGACTTGGGGTTTGGTGAGAAATAAGTGCATTTTGGCATCTTTTCCCTTTTACTTTAATCTCTGACAGCTGTTAGGTTCTACGTAGCAAATGTTGTGTATATGTTGAGACAACACTCAACAATTTCAAAATTTGTAAATGAGCAGTTATGCTCTTAATCTGTCTGTCTATGCGTTCAGTGAACATCTGTGTTCATCAAGCGTCACCCTGCACAAAAGAGCTCAACATGAATGCAAACAGCTATGATAGCAAGGCTTTCGGGATAAGACATTTTATTGCTCCCTATGATATGCCCAGCTGTTTTCTGTTATAGATGCATAGGGGAGTAAATGAAAAAACAAAGTGGAAACAAATTCAGATGTTCAAGGTGTTCAAGGTGTAATTAAATATCGCAGCTGATCAAAGGTACGTACGTCAGGGACACAATAATGCACCCACATCGCATCGGAGGCGATTTCAGCAGCCTGTGATAGAAACTGTTCTAATACAACTGCATTACTGCTCAGCCTGTTTACAGCAAAGTCAAACCCATCACCGCTAATCTCACTCTATGCCTCGGCGTCGCAACGAGATTTCCCTGCGTCCTTTGGTGATTTCCACTTCCTACGGCGCCTGGTTTAGCACATGCAGTATGCTCATTTAAACTGATCCAAGCACCGTGCTATGTGCCATCTCCTACAAGATAATTAGCTGTGAAGAGATGAACACTGGTTCACTGACATGACACTTGTTTATGGAAAATCCCTCCTAGGTAAAGTTTCAAACTGCTAGGGACACCTGTTTTGGTTTTCATTACTGCAAAATCGCAAAAACATGTTGCTTTAAAGATGATACGGTAAACACCGTGTAACGATGATGAATATGGAACTATTTCTAAACAGCGAGTCTAATAAAGAAATCATTTCGATTCTTTGCATGGGAGATTTCTTTGTTAGGAGAGAGCAGCCGCAGTGCACTCGTCTACTTTGAAAACACTGATTGGCTTTTGCTCTTTTCTCACCGCACATGGACCTCTCCGGTCTCTCCACAAATCAGTAGCATAGAAATGAGGACAGGTTTCTCATTACAAAGATCGAATAAGACTTCGCGTTTCTAATCTTAGTGCATAACTGTCTTTCACGGCTACGTCGTGGCCAGACGTGTGTGAAGGCACGGTCCGGCAGTTTCACTTTTAACAGAACATTTACGCGTATAAGCGTAACATGCACACATACAGGACTTGGACATGTAATATGAATATTCGCCGGCTTGCCTTGATAATGAACTCGCTAGCTGTAAAACACTTCTTGTAGGCCTGCTGTAATTATCGCAGCTTGGGTGTTAATGTAAGGATGTCACACTCTCATCGTGGAGTGAGACTTCTGCTTCAGTCAGTTTCATTTCCCCCTGCACCAAAACATCACCCCTTCATCAAACTGCAGCTGAGGTATGAAGATTTTTTGCTTGGCGTTCTTCTATTACAATGAAATAACTCCACCGAGATTACCTGCATCTCTACAGTCCGATTCCAGAGCAGCGATGTGCTAACTAAAAATCTCTCTTGTGGCATTAGGTCAGCTCTGCTTGGTTCAGTATGAATAAGCAAAAAGGGGGGTGTCCTTTTAGAGGCGTTATAGATGAGCTGAGAGGGGCTTTGGATACATTTTAGGTATTACACAGCAGTGCATTAACACTGTTCAAACCCCCTGTTATTCTAATATTGCACAGACATTATTCATACCGTTTAATAAAACAAGAAAAAGAGAGTGGCTCCAAAGATGTGCAAAGTATACGTAGACAAAAGGGTACACAGATCATTGTTTCACCTTTTCCTTTGTCCGCAGTTCTGGCAGTCAGTAGCTCCTAAGCTTCGAATGTATGCAAGAGAAATATGTTATTTCAAAACCTATGCTATTACAGAATGTGGTGAAGTCATCGTTGAAGCGATCTCCACCCTTAGCTGCTCCTCATTTTTTCCCCTCTTATTTCCAATAACAGCCTTGCTGGTAGTGCTTTTATTTTGGTAGTTTGTCCACATATAATACTAATTAATGGAAGTGGCTTCCTTTCTATAAGCACACCCCAGATGCTGGTACATCACCGGAGTGCCAGCACTTGGGGGTATGCCATGAAAACTGCATCTTAACTTGACATAGTAAATCAGTCTTGATGTGTAACAACACACTAATTACTAATTATTATTTTTAAATTAAATATAAGTATTGATGAGCTCCAGTAGACAGCGCTACTGCTCATGTTTGTACCAGAAAGCTGATCTTGCGTCCCGTGGTTGCAGAAATATATTAAATCATCTTCTATTCAACAAATTGCTGAACTGTTCGGAGAAATGTTGTGTCTGTGCTGTGATTGTGAGTCTTACTGGAACTTGAAACAATTGTGTTCAATTAAAAAAAAACGTTTGTGATGCATTATGCATGCAGAGTGCATTTCTCCGTTCAAACAGTACTCGTGAGAGCACAATATTGAATTTGTAAAAGACTCATATGCAAATAAGGAATGGTGGTATAGAAGTGTATATATTGTGATTGATGTTCTGCGGTTCGAATGCATTGACTGTGCCAAAGCAACTCAGGCCATTTCCATATTCTAGCCTTTATGGCATTAGGGGAGATAGTTGCCTCCTGGAAATGTAAATCATCAAATGAAATATTTATCCCCACTGAAGAACAAAACAGTGCGTGGGCAGAAAAAGAGCCTTTCAATTAATAAGAGAATTATTGGACAGAGAGGAGCCTAAAGCTCTGATATTTGGTGAGATATTAATTTTCATAACTGCAATTAATAAAACATTACTGGAACTGAAAAACTCTCTCTCTAAACTAGTTAGCTTCTCCTTGCGTGTACCTGGTGAACTTTCTACCTCTGCTAGCCCCAAGTTAATTCTGCTTCCTACAAAGCAGTTAAAATGCCTTCGATTTAATACTGATGTGATCTCTTTTCTCAGCAAACCCTATGTTCTCCTCACAGGAGTGGGAAGCCACAGAAGAATTGTTCAGGAAGCACTCTGTAGGAAGACTTCTGTTCTTTTCCTTACGTTTGCTGTCCTCTCTGTCGTACTCTCTCCTGCACACGCCATTTTTTCTCTCCACAGTTCATGAACTCAGGGAATGACTGATTTTGAAACCATAGGAGAGGAGAAGCGTTGTCATATCAAAGCTGTCAGCCATTCTTTGTTTGCTCTATGAATCCTGCATGCATCATTTCCTAGACAGTTGATGCAAATACGCAGACATTGAACATTGTCTGGTGCAGAATGCCTGTTGTCACTCAGGATACACTTAGAGTAGACGTGCTGTCTTTGAGGCAACACTTGCAAAATTCCTAAATACACTTTAAACTTTAAACAAAAACTACACATTTCTGTGCATTAAGTGTAGCTGTTAGCTTAAAAGAACAAATGCAGGTTAGGCATATCAGATATATTTAAATGTAGTGAGAAGGGGGAAAATAAACACTGAGAGAAGTTAAAAGTTTTACAAGCTGAGGTCTGTTCCTGCCTTTAACAATGACATGCATATACTCATGCATTCTATATGAAGACACCAGATGGCGACAGCTGTGGCTGCTACGGAAAACCATGTGTTACCCGACTAGTTGGCAGTAGTTCCTGGAAGTTGCTGGCTAGTTGTACTAAAAATCTCCCAGTGATTGCTTTGGTTGTTAGCACATTGCCAGAACTGGCTGTCGTTTTTCATGTTTGGATGCAAAACCTGCTAATTACAAGTCGAAAATGTACAAAGCAAACCAAAAATTATGTCTAAGCACTGCAGCCACATGCTTCACACAGCACAACTTTCACTTTGAAGGCAAAAGTCTGCATTTTCGATTTGTGTCACATCTTAACAGCGTTTGTAGACAAGTCTGTCACTTCTATTCAAACTACAACTACAAGCCGTGACCTAGTGACTTTTCCCTAGTGACAAGCAGTCGCCATGGGATCCGTGACTGCTCCATAGGGCTGTGTAACTGGGGCTTTAGCAATCATTTTCCCAGTAAATGCCATCAACCTTCATCAACCACTCACAGGAGGATACTAATTTTTCTGTCTTGACTGCTGGTTGCCAGATAGTCATGGGCTGGTTTCTAGGCACGTGTGACTGATCCTACATTGTCAAGATTATTATGAACACCCAAAGGAAGACAGTTAACATCACATGGTTAGTGGTCACATGGTTAGTGGTCACATGCCTGCGGTTTTCTGTCTTGACCTCACTCATTTCGGATCATATTGAATATAAACTTAATTCTATTTTGAGGATTATCTCTTATGCAAATGCCACTGATTGGTTATGAATGACAAACACAAGTCATTCATTTTAAGTAAGAAAGCAAAAGTGGAAACCTTTCAGAAACCAAAATCTTTACCTAACCTTACTGTACTGAAACACTTAGTGTCAACATTTATTTAATTACCTGTATACTATATATCCAGACATTATGGTAGTTGAGTCATGACCTTGAAAATCCTCAATGAGTGGCCAATTTAGGTGAGTTTAAGCTTAGTAGCTAAGGCAGTATGGGTTAGGAGGTAGAGCGGTTTGATTTCTGCGTCCTCTGGTCTGCATGTTGAAGAATCCTTGGGCGAAACAATTAGCCCCAAGTTGCCCCCAATTAATCTATTGGAGTGTGAGTTTATGAACGCCACCTTAAATTAAATGTGTGTGAATGTATTTTGAGAGAAAAGCACCATTTAAGTAACAGTCAATTTACCACAAAATCATGCCTACTTGAGCTTTCTGGATTTTCTCACCTGTTTACTTATTAATCTTTAGTTCTGGCATCTTATATTTTCTTCTTCTTCACCTAATCACAATATTCCTATGAGGCTAACAATAACATTTTTGGCTTGGCACAGATTTTAACACCAGACACACTTCCTGACAGCCCTCCCATTTATCCACAAGCTAGGCCCCAAAGCCGGGATAAATGGAAGGATTTGCATCTGGTATAAAAACCTGTGCCAAACCAAATATGAAGTTGAATCTGTTGCTGGAAATAAGGGAGCAGCTGAAAGTTGTGAATGTAAAGTTATATGTCTCTGACGCTAAAATCTTGTTGTTTACTCAAAAACCTTTTTTTTTTGTTTTTTGATGTGTAAAAACACATTGCCTTAGTGGGATTAGATTAACAGGTGATACTAAATTGCCCACAGGTGTGAATGTGAGCGTGAATGGTTGTGTCTCTATGTTAGCCCTGCATCAGATTGGCGAACTGTCGACGGTGTGCCCCGCCTCTCGTGTTATGGCAGCTGGGATAGGCTCCAGGCATCCCAAGACCCTGATAAGGATAGTTGGAAGAGAATGAATGGATGACATTTTAAATTTTCTCACCTTATTTTTTTTCACATTGCATTAAGCTCCAATGAGACACAAAAGTATTTTTTTAAATATAAACTTCTATCATTTTTGTTTTATCCTGTTTAAAGATGCTTTACTTTCCTCATATTTGCCTCAGTAGGCTTGCTGCCACACCCCTTGATGGCACTTAGTTTCACCCGCTCACCTTGGCACTCCATGAATTTATGCGTAAAATCAAAGCTCGTCTTCTCAACATTCTGCCTTTCAGCAGAAATGCTTCTCCTCTTCCTAATTACCATCTCTCCCTTTGCGCCTCCATCCTCCTGTCCCCACTCTTGATTTACTAAAAATGGTTTGCTTTCCCCGAGAAATGTCATGTGAACGAGGAGTTGTACTACGGTTGCTGTGAAGTCTCCCTTGTGACAGGCAGGTGCAGTATAGCGCCTTGGTTTCCGATCTTCCAGGTGTCTCTAATTATGATACTTTGGCTCACCCTTGTTCCATTTCCGCATGTCTTACAACTCTTTCGCATACTTTTTTTTCAACAATGTTCTCCTACAAATGCTTTGAGAATACATAAAAACAAAAAACAAAAAAAGGACCATTGTCATAGGATGAATAACTGGGGCAAAGCGATGACCTGTAATGTCAGGGCGGCACAGGAATATGCACTGTGTGATGATAGGGAACAAAGCTGGTTTTCACTGAGCTAATGAAGCATGAATTTGCTCCATAGAGCTCAGGATCTCCCTCTTTCCCTTTACGGTCGTGTCTTCTATCAAAGTTTCTCACTTAAAAAAAAAAAAAATTAAAAAAATCGAATCTTAAGTTGTGGAGCAAATGTGTAGTTTCAGCAAGGTAGAAAGTTTCGTGAGCTTACTTAGAAGACAAAACTTACACTCACTTGTGAAAGTGGAGCGAAAGCTCCACGGGAGAGAGATGAGACTTTTCCAAGCGTTGAGGTCTCTACTTCACGATAGCACATTATTTCCATGGGGCACAAAGTGGTTGTGCGATGATAACATTATAAAATGTTTTTGTCTTTATTTTATTGACTGATTTCCCTCTTTATCTGCTCTCTAATCATTCCCAATACACATACATCATTACCAAGATGGATTTTTCTGGGTGAGAGATTTAGGTTAGTAAGAGAAAGGGACTGTGGGGGAAGAAAAAGAAGGAGAGGAAGCCTCTTCTCCATCTTTTCATTAATCACAAATCAGTTTGTTTCTCTCCGGGGACCAGAACACTCAGTGGGAAGGAGAATAGGCTTTTCCTCACCCCCTTTTATCTCCCTTCTGTTCAATACATTCCCCTCTCTTCTTCTCCTCAGGATTTCTCCTGTCTCTAAATGCCAAACCAATAAACCGAGAAACAAAATCCCCCTCCTCTCTCTCACTCTCTCCTTCTCAAACAGACTGCATGTTCAGTATTTTAATAAAAATCACAGCTTAGATGGTCACATCTGAGAGAGCACGCACACAACAAAATGTATGCAGACACACACACACACAACAACTGACTTCTGGTATGCATGCAGTCTTTTATATTTCCAGAGTCGGTTCAGTGTATCCTACCGTTCCACGCCTCAGCAGTCACTGTGACTATTAGTGGGATCTCACAGGGCTGAATAAGCAGTGGGATTGTTCGACTTGAATAACAACACGGAGAACTTCTCTGAAATATAAGTTCAGACTAGGCTGTGAAAACAGACTCATTGTCTGAGTGGGGGAAGTTTGCCATCTTGATAGGAAACAGGAAAAAAGCGGCAAGTGTACAAAATCAAAGAAAGGACTTCTCTGAACAGAAGTAAAGTGATTTTCCTCGCTCACTTCGGTGATCTATTCTAAGTAATTATTATCATAGTGAAACAGCCAGTCGTTGAAAAGTTAATGCTCCACTTCCTGTAATCACAGACAAACGTGTCCTTTCACGAGTACCTACAGTACGTATGACTAGCTGTGCCACATAAAGCGCATTCTAGCATTATACAGTACATGAAAGAAGATAACGACCGGTATGGCATTGAGTGGTTTCATGCTCGTGGCAGAACTGAAACCTTTATCTAATCTTAGACGTGTATCGCTCCATCTCGATACTCGACTTTAGCTGCAAACCACTCGTCTCACAAGTAGAAGACACGTGCACACGTAGCCACACACAACAGCAGCAGGAGGAAAACTTTGCACCCTTATGTGCACATATGCACCCAGAAGTGAACTATTTTTAGTTTTGAGGTTCACATTTTAAAGGAAATGCAGAATACTAAGCTTTCTGGGTGAAAGTAAGTGATGTATGCGTTGATGTTTTAGTGTGCCACCTTGAGTCCCAGCTGAAGCGAGCAGCCAGGGCAGGGCGGAGAGAGGATAATGATCCAGCTGATAATGGGGGAGTGGAATCTGGTAAATGAGGCTGGATATAAAACGTGCTGCAGGCTGTTCCTTTGCTCTCAGTGTCTCTCTCTCTCTCTCTCTCTCTCACACACACACACACACACACACACACACACACACACACACACACCTCAAGATATCTTCCAGCTCTTGAGGTATGAATGTGTAAAATCATGTCAAGTATAAATGAGCGCTACGGTAACATACTCTTAATTACCTCTTTCTTTCCTATGTGCGTACACGTGTGATGCACTTATGCACGAATAGCATGGATTATGTTTGAAGCAGAGAGCATGCACTTCCCTATTAATAAAACATTTCCATTACTAGCGCTAGTTATAGGTAGGCAGAACTTGTGGCACAGGAAAATAGACGCAGTTCCATCTTCATCTCTATTTTTCAGTGTCGCCTAAAAGGCAGCACAAATGCACTGTTAATGAGCTACAGGTAGCAGCTGATGTGCTAATGCACACTTTACTCCAAAATGAAATAGCCAGTGCTCTGGATAAATACTGAGCGAGCTCTTATTCGTTCAGAACAGACAACAAAAAAAATTACAGAGAACATGAAAAAAACACCACAAGTTATATATTTATAACTTGTGGTGTTATGAATTATATTTATTATTATATTTATTATAATAATAAATATAATTCATAACACCACAAGTTATAAATATATAACTTGTGGTGTTATGAATTATATTTATTATTATATTTATTATAATAATAAATTATAATAAATTATATTTATTATTATATTTATTATAATAATAAATTATAATAAATTATATTTATTATAATTTATTATAATAATATAATTTATTATAATAAATTATAATAAATATAATTTATTATAATAAATATAATAATAAATATAATTCATAACACCACAAGTTATATATTTATAACTTGTGGTGTTATGAATTATATTTATTATTATATTTATTATAATAATAAATATAATAAATTATATTTATTATTATATTTATTATAATAATAAATTATAATAAATTATATTTATTATTATTATTATTATTATTATTATTATTATAGATTTTTTTTTACAGAATTCTTATCTCACTGATGATAATCCACATTCCTTCTCTTCATCCTCTTACCCGGTCCTCTCAAAAAAAAAATTAGATGCTTTCTTTGTAACTCCCACTATCTAAGCTTATCAGCTTTCAGAATTAAATTGAGTCCTGTGTCCATCAGCTGAAACATCTACTTACTGTTGGACACTTTTCAGAATAAAGTATCACACTTTACAGCGCGTGGCTGCTCTTGATTACCCCTGCAAAGCCCCAATCAATAGATTCTAGAGCTAAGATAATGAATAATTGTATCAGTCTGTTGCACTTCAAATCATCGCTGTCTCCAATCGGGCTTTGATGATCAATTACGTCTGTTTTATGGAGCGAGCAGGAGATCAGTGAAATACCGTAATGGTGGTTGTGGGATCAGTAAAGACAGAAAGGCACTCTTGGTATGAGAAAAGAAAGGAAAGAAGGTGTTTTTTGCTCCTTTTAATGATATATGTTGTAACATGCTAGCTTTTTTCAAGCAGATGTATTTTTTATATTAAAATGTTATCAGAGAATGACGCACGTGTGAGTATCTTTTGACTTTGTGAAGGTTTGGGAACGCGTCCGTGGTGTTGCACAAATACTACTCTCTTCTCCCTTTGCATTGGTTAATACTTACGTCTCAATGTGAAAGTGGGATTTGTAAAGCACATCAGTTGCTGAAGCCTAACCTGAAAATAATCATCAAACAAATGTTTATATTAGCTAGCAGTGGATAACAATAATCTGATATTATCATACAATGCGCTACATTTCATGTGATATCAATGCAGTCACTCAAATGAAATGCTGGGAGTAAATTCCTCTGCAAGGTCTCAAGGGAATTTAAGCCACCATTGTTTACTATTCGTAGACTCTGTTATTATCATGATCTTTCTTCTGTTTTCATCCCAGCATATTTTGACAGCACAAATTTATGTAAAGGAAGTTGAGAATGAAATTGGAAGGGGAAAAAAAGGGTGAAAAAATAGGGAGGGATGACATTTTATAAATAGAAGGCGGGCTAGAAAAACCCAGCAGCAGCTGTTCACAAGTCTGATGTCATCCCGAAACCCTTTAATATTTAATTCAAAGTGTTGTGAAATTAAAAAGGCTCAAGGAGAAAAGGAAAGGGAGGCAAAAACAGAAGGGACGCAGGGAGAAAGGTAGAGCGAGACAGATAAGAGAGTGTAATAAAAAAAAGCAGCTCGCCTCTCTTTTTAATTACAAATATGTTGATAATGAGCTATTAATTTAAAAGAAGAGGCCCTTGACTGGTATTATCAGACAGAAGGGGAAGGGGGGGGGGGGGGGGTGTTTACAAACTGAGAGTGTCCTCTACACAGCAACAACATCAGCGTGCCTGCAGATCTGGATAGGGTGCTCTGAAACTGTGTGCCTTTGAATCCAGATCGATAAAGTAATTGATAGTCAATAAAACGAATACCTTACAGAGTAAACACTAGATCCATTTTGATAAAGGGTTTTTTTCTGCTTTTTTACTGGACCTGGACTCCTCCCAGGTATTGGGTTAGTGTATCCCAGCAAAGCAGAACAGTGACCTCCTGTGGATTCTAATATACAACACAAATGCAACATGACGTCACACTGAAGCGAGGGCTGTTACCATTTACAAACTGTCCTGCAAATAAAAATTATTTAAACTCCAATGAATGATCGTGCAGTTTGTGAACTCACGTATTTTTGATTTTTTAGAATCTCACCTATCAAATAACTTCAGCGTTTGACTACTTGAGAGTCGGTGTTCATTCTGTCCCACGTCCGTCACGGTCGCACGCAAACACACGCGTCGCGTCGAGAATGTCACATGGCCATAATATGCATTACACACTTCAGGGAGTGTATGATGTGACGTGTCCCAGGTGAGAAAGGGCCCATGTTTGACTTGACATGCTGCTGGCAGGTGATTAACAGAGAGTCAGACCTCGGTGCCCTCCATTAGATATTATTACGCAGAAGGCTCCATCTCCCTTATACATAATTATAAGAGTCATATGAATGTCCTTCACATGTCTGCAGGGTGGTTGTAAGACTAGAGCTGGAGCACGTATTAGAGACTCAGATTGTTTTAAGTCAGTTTGACTTGGTTACAGCCAAGAAAACTCAGCAACGTCGAGATAAAGAACCAGACCGTCTCCGCACAAGACGGTGACGGACTGGTGCGGGGTCACTAATGATTCTGTCAATCGATACCATGGCTGGTGCGTCACAGCAGTCTTTTGCATCCTGTCAGGCCCATCACTCAGTGCACCTCAGACACAGCGAAGACCCAGCACGCACAGGCCTACACGATTACTATGCTGCACATCTCATCTAGGTGAGAGATTATGACAAGAGGGATTATGTCAATGAAATCTGCAGCCCACAGACCCAGCATCACTCCCGAGGACTAAGAAAGAGTATAAACCCACGTGTAGGATACCTTTTCAATCAATTTCCTCCCTAATGAACTGCCTCAATGAGGCTTCAATAAACCTAAACTAATTCAAGGCAATCCTTAATCTCCTGACCTAGCCTTTTTGCATTGTCCCTGGTATTACAGTAACAGGATTGAAAAAGCATTGGCTCCAGATACACCCGTCCTCAAGTGACGAAGAGACTGGTGGGGGTTAGCATTAATTTCCAAAGCCTTATGTTTCATTTGCATAATTACCATAAATCAGTGCAGGGATGTTCTGGTCGACAGTAGAGGGGAACAGAGAAACGCTATTGGGAAAAGGAAATGTTTGGGAAGGTGACAGCATGCAAAAGACTGCTGACTTAGCGGGCAGTGTGGTGATTAAGGAATAACTGTGTTATTCTAAAAACAAAGTTAAGTATGTCGTGATGGAAACTGGAGTTTTTTCCCCCCTGTAACAATCAGTGAATCATTTCGTTAAATAAGTTGTGTCTAAAAACTAGAAATTTTTTTAAACTGCTGGAAAAATATCCAAATAGTAAGTAAGTATAACAGATAATTGTAACGTTTTTTTTAGCCTGTTCAAAGAGTTTAACATTGCAGGTGATGCACTAAACGTTGATGCTCTTCAAGATAAATTGGGGATATTTGGCTACAAAGAAACAGATTTGATTTAATTGACTTTGTGGCAACAGTTTCAGTAATGCTTTAAAAATATTCATACTTCATGCAGCATGACCTTGGAATAAGGTACCTTTTAGGGAATGCTGCACTATGAGCTTAATATACAGTAAATAGAGCAGAATGAAGCCGCAGTGAACACGAGGGAGAGCCATTTATACAATAACAATACTGAGGTAATCACCATTCTGCCTGTGTAACACAGTAGGTGATCTTTGCTGCTTTCCTCTACATACAGTAAAGAAAGGTTGACTTGTGCAGTAAACTAAAGGATCCGTCATTAAAACTATGCGAGCTCACTGACGGGGAAACTATTTGTATCCTGCACTGGATTAAATGGGTGAAACAAATGTGAGGGGTTAAATGCTTTGACACAGGGTACAGACTGTGCAGCCTGCTGGCTCAGTAATCTGCTCAAGTTCTTGTGCTTTGTGTAATATTGAATTTGAGTCGTCTGCAGAGCAGTCGGGGTTATTTAAGGACAGCTACAAACATGCAAGAGGCTAACCCGAAGACCTAAATAGGTAGTGCTATATTGCTGAAAGATTAATCTCTCCTTGAAGCCATCTCCTACTTCATGCTGTACATAAAGAGTAGACAGTACAGTAAGCTCACAAAAGTTCCCTAAACTTTGCCTAACCTCTTTTATCTCTACTTCCAGGCCTCCGCAGCTGCGGCTGCTGCCTGGTCTGATAAAGCCAGGAGAACAGTATGTGGGTGAGCAAATGATAAAAACAGACACTGAAACAGAAAGATGCAGGGACGCTCTGAGAGAGCCATTAAGACTGAGATGGAAAAAGAGAAAGACATAAAATACTCTAAGAGAAAAGAAAAAATAAAATATCATAAACTAAATAAACTATCATTTGAAAGGAGGAGGAGGAGAGTGTTAAGAGAGCACTGATGGAGGGGGCAGAGATGGAGACATATGACAGCTGGCAGACAGAGACGGCGGCGCTCCTCTGCTCGGTTTCCCTGCACCTTAGCAGGCCAGATGGACTGAGTTGGCCCTCTGTGCCCTTCATAAGCCAACACACACACACACGCACACTGTTTATATATTTAGTTATATTTTCGGGAACACTAGCTTATTTCCTCTATTAAGGTAAATGACTATTCTCTGCCAAGTGGCTTTGTGCTATAATATGCTGGTTTCACACTGTGATGTTGAATTTATGTGAAAGTATTAGGCCTCTATGTACTTACAGAGTAATTACTGAGCAGTTAATTACTGTTGCAGTATCTGACTTATTATATTTCTGCTAGATCTTAAAGATGTTGTATTAATCTAGTACGTATTAAAAAGAAAAGCCAATAAACTCGACTGTGATACAGGCCCTCCCTCTACTGTCAAAACTCTGCTACTACATTAAAGAGCATGGATCAGCACCAAAGTAAAGGACAGCTCCCACACTCCAAAAACAGTCCCACAAATTACCTTAAAAAAAACAAACAAACAAGGAAGAAAATTGAACTAGAACCTCTATCAAAGCCCTCAAATTTTTATACTTAAAAATAACAAACCTCTTGTTTAATTTTTTAGATCTCTGGATGTTTGTTTTCATTCTCATTTCTCCAGTAATTGAGCAACAACACTGCTAGAGGTATAAAAAACAGATTCAGCCAGTCCCAAAACAGTATTGATTGATGTCTGGTTATAAAAAGACATCTATCATCTAGACAGTCTAAAATTGAAGCTGCACTGGACTGTGTGTTCATGTGCCCGTGTGTGCGTGTGTACTTGCTGGTGGTCTGGCTAGCCGTGTTGATGCAGCACAATATTATGAAACAATAAAATGTAGACAGCTGATTCATGTCTCAGCATAAAAGCCAGAGTTTTGTTAGGTTCCCCGTTAATGAAACCTATAATTTCTGACACCCTCGATGGCGTCGCCACACAGCAGAGGGATCGATCATAAAGAGAGATATCTAGAGCTGCTCGATTTTTGCAGGATTGCCATGGCAATTAGTGAGCCAAGTTCCAGTGCGAAAAGTAATTTACGCAGCAAAGTCACATGTCAACCATATCTTTCGGCTGAGAACAGTACACTCATCTCTCTTAACCCTTTAAGACCTAACATAGAACCAAGTCCGCCAGAGCTCACTTCATATGTTTACATGCTGTGGAGCCATTTTTGGGAGCATTTCAAGTTGCTATACATCAATACAACCATTATAGCCCAGGTTTTAATAATATGTCTGCATTAAGTGCATAGTAATTACATAAATTGCAAAAAAGTGCAATAAACTACAAAAAAATTGAAAATCGTTTTTGTTTTTTTAACATATATTTCTAGTTAGAGAAATTTAAGAGGCTTATCCCTCAAAACTGTAAATACAAAAAAGTTGCACAAAATAGTTTCCCACCACAGGAAATTTATTTTGAGTGTCTTCATAGTTTTATTTTTGAAATACACCAATTTTTATATACTGCAGGAAAAACGAAAATACATATTATAATGCAAATTTGCAAAAAAGCAGCATGTGCATCAAAATAAACTATTTCCAGCAGTGCAATTTGAGTCCTAAGCATCCCAGAAACCACACAGAAAGTCATAAAGTCAAAGATAACTTTTAAAAACACCAGTATAGGCTCATGAGGCCTTGATGGTAAAAAACTACATTTCCGGGAAATGACGTCACTTCCGGTTTCGGGCAGGTAATGGCGGACAAGCGTAAGTTCGCGCTGACGTCTATTTCAACATAGGAAGTGTTATGAACAGCTGATCGGATCAGCAAAGCGTGTTTCTGGAATATTATGTTTTTGTTGCTGCAAGCGCTTTTTATGCAGTTTTTGCAAAGTTATATGTGGAAGGAAACTGTGACCGAGGACAAGCTGATGGCATAAGATGTAAGTACAACTCCTCCGGTTTCATATGCAAAAAAAATGATTGCGCTAGCTTACGTGGTTCTGGTTCTACAGGGATTTAAAAATAGTTATGCAAAACAGAGCCTGCCGCTCTGACCGGCTTTAAAGGGTTAAACACACACAAGGGGGGGGGGGGGGGGGGGGAAGAAAAACACCCACCCACACAAAGTCACACACATGCTGCAGAGTAATGCAGCAAGGTTTTGTCAAAGACTGATGTTGTAGTCGCAAAGGTTAGAAACTCAATCACTTTAGGGATGGCTCCCACGTCACCGTGTCTCAAGAAAATATGACTCCATCCCGCATATGTGTGTGTGTGTGTGTGTGTGTGTGTGTGTTTATCCATGAATGTACAAACACCAATGTGTGCTGAGAATGAATAGCTGGGTCAACAGAAATGAAACAGGGCGGAGATGTCACAACCAGCAAAAACATTACAGTAAAGGCAGGACGACTAAACAAAGGGAGGGAACGGTCAGAAAGCGAGAGAACCTGTGTGAAGCGAGACAGCGTCAACATAATAGCGCAGATTTCGCTGGGCTATTGCGATCAATTCTCTTGAAATCACGAGAGAGCAGAAGCTGACTCTTCCTTTCTCACAGAGGAGGGCAGATTTACAGCATCAGCACATTCAACCGGTGAAGCAACGTCTGTTTTTCATCCGCCTTTCCTCTCCGCCACTCTCCTCCGTCTCCCGTGACCTTAGGGTCTATTACACGCACGCTCCCGCTCTCTCTTTCTCTCTCGGTGATGATCATCTGGCCTTGTCAGCAGGTTGAAGTCACTGAGCTAAGCATTTCCCCGCCACATAAACGATGTCTCTTTTGTGTGTGTTTGTGTGCTGTTGTCGTGCGTACAAACTTGGCTGATGGCATTATACGCAAACATTCAGGATGGACGCGTGCGTATAACGTCATCAACCACCAGCTGCGAATCTTATAGGTCGCCTGACAGCTTCTAAGCCAGCAGATTGTATTTCTGTCCCACAGCACTCTGTATTCTCTTCACTCATAACCCACTCGACCCCCTTTTGTCCTCAAGAATCCAAATCCAAATCTTCTTCAGTGTAAAAGCTTTTCTCTGTAGTGACTGAGTGGACAAGTACCACCTAAGTGTGCTCAAATGCAGAACTCTCCCAGCCGTCTCTGAGATTTTAACCTGCCTGTTGACTTCAGGCTCAGAGATTAGTAGAGGAGTGTACACACACTTGCTATTCAGCCAGGAGGCTGAAGACGACGTCAGTACAGAATTATAATGACCACAACAGAAGCAGTAGAGAAAATCCCAGGGATTTACTGTGGTCTGGTTAAATGGAAGATCGGAGGATGTGCTGAATGAGAATGGCATTTCGGCTGCTCTCCGTTCTCAGCGTGCGCTTGCTCTGAGAGTGTGTTTAAGAGAGACCACATCCCCGTATATTTACTCTTTGATAGTGGCTGGTTCGAAGTTTGCAGAGCAAATAAACTGGCTTTAAGATACTGCCCCCTTGTGGACACAAGTGGGACTACGAGCACAGTTTCACAGTCTCTACAAAAGGCTTGACAAGAAAAGTGAGAAAAATTTGTGAATTTTCTGCATTTATGTAAAAATAAAGTCTCATGTGAGAAAAAGAAGAAATCCAAAACACTGTTGTATTTCATCTAATAAAATTAAAATATACTGTTTGTTTCTACACAGCAAATTAAAGTAGAAAGAAAAACAATCAACACCATTCAATAAAACAAAACAGGAATGTGTAGGTTGAAGCTACTTTGACTTGTCCTCGACTGATTTGTTTGCATAAAGCTGGCGAGCACAGTGACTGCTCTTACTCACGCTGCTAAAATGACACAAAATACTAAATGAGGTAAACCACACACCCCAAAGTCACACCCAAAGGCTTAAAGCAGCCAAATAAGCTAACTAACATCTCTGCTCATGTGTCTTTAACAAGACGGCACAAAGAAACCAAAGAAAGAAACCTTTACACGACTAAATTGGAGAGAACACACAACATCTGGCATTCATCCCAGAGTAGTACAGTAGAGGGAGCCCAGTAATTATAAGCTACTGTGCTGCTCGCCATGTTAAAGGGGAAATTAATTCCTACATGTCACGGTCCCTCCTAAGGAAAGGTTTGGTAATGCAGCAATGCAATATCCCTAAAAGTCAAGTAAAACAACAAAGGTTTAAACAACTAAATTCCACATTGCAGAGCGACCAAATTAGAGGCCAGACATTTTGCCTTGATAAAAATATATATGAACAAAAACAAAATTAGCTGAGCTGAATGGAAACATTCAATCAATTCACTTCAGTTTTATTTATACAGCACCAAATTACTGCAACAGTCCCCTCCACTATGTTGTAAAGTAAAGACCCTACCGATCTACACTTCTGAAGCTCAGATGAGATCTTATGAACAAGTAGTGCAGAACAAACAGGTAAATCAAAAGGATTTGTTGGTTGCCACTGTACTGTCACATACTTCTAACACAAGCCTGCATATAGAATGACATATTGTTAACATACAACGACTGCGCCAACCAACATGTGACTATTGGCAGTCATTTCTAGTCATTTGTCACACACACACACCCTCAGACACGCAGCCTCCTCAAATGCTATCACACATGTAGCATGCTGTTTAAAGCCATACATTTGTAATAGAAAATTTGCTTGACATGGGCGTGACTTACTGGGGTGCTGCCGTCTGACAGGGTCAACATGCTGATTGACGTGCTCATCTTATCGGACGAGGAGAGGGACGGTGGGGAAGGGCTCCTTTTCTCCACTTCCTGTCGCTGCAGGAAGTCACGCCAAGCCCGCTGAATACTGCATGTAAAAGATAAAGAAAGATTCATCTGAACTGTGACTCACTGAAAGCTACAGAGAGGTAAACAGGCACAAACACTTTCAAATCTCATGAACGCAATGACGGAAATTAACACAATAGTAGTTATACACAAGAAATGAAGCACTTTATTAAATGTTTTTTTAATGACTGCAATTAACCCTTTAAAGCCGGTCGGAGCGGGCACGCTCTGTTTTGCGTAACTATTTTTAAATCCCGGTAGCTCTGCAACCACGTGAGCTAGCGCAATAATTTTTTTTGCATATGAAACCAGATGAGTTGTACTTACATCTTATGCCATCAGCTTGTCATCGGTCACAGTTTCCTTCCACATATAGCTTTGCAAAAACTGCATAAAAAGCACTTGCAGCAACAAAAACATAATATTCCAGAAACACGCTTTGCCGATCCGATCAGCTGTTCATAACACTTTCTACATTGGATTAGACGTCAGCGCGAACTATCGCATGTCCGCCATGACCTGCCCGAAACCGGAAGTGACGTCATTTTCGCGGAAATGTAGTTTTTTACCGTCCGGGCCTCAATGAGCCTATACTGGTGTTTTTAAAAGTTATGTTTGACTTTATGACTTTCTGTGTCGTTTCTGGGATGCTTAGGACTCATATTGCACTGCTGGAAATAGTTTATTTTGATGCACATGCTGCTTTTTTGCAAATTTGCATCATAATATTTATTTTCGTTTTTCCTGCAGTGTATAAAAATTGGTGTATTTCAAAAATAAAACTATGAAGGCACTCAAAATAAATTTCCTGTGGTGGGAAACTATTTTGTGCAACTTTTTTGTATTTACAGTTTTGAGGGATAAACCTCTTAAATTTCTCTAACTAGAAATATATGTTAAAAAAACAAAAACGATTTTCAATTTTTTTGTAGTTTATTGCACTTTTTTGCAATTTATGTAATCACTATGCACTTAATTCATACATATTATTAAAATCTAGGCTGTAATGGTTGTATTGTTGTATAGCAACTTGAAATGCTCCCAAAAATGGCTCCACAGCATGTAAAAATATAAAGTAAGCTCTGGCGGACTTGGTTCTATGGTAGGTCTTAAAGGGTTAAAACAAAAGTCTGCAAATGGCCCCTTTTTTAGACAGATAAAAGAAATACTCACATCAACACCTTGTTCTCAATTGGTGGCAGGTTGACATTGATGTTGTCGTCTAGGTTCATAGTCAGGTGATTACTGAGCAGAAGAAAAGGGGAAAGGTGTAAAGACATTCAAAGAACAACAGAAAGAAAATGCTAGAAAATGCTTGCGATGGAGGAGTTTCTGAAGAAATTCCGAGCACAGTTTCATGGGTTTGCATGCGATGGTGGAGCTGCTGGGATGAGTAAGTAAACAGAAGCAGCCACAGTCTCGATTGAAAATATCAACCGTAACCTGATCGTCATTTGCTGAATCATTCACAAGTTAGTGGTTGCCGTGTTTGATGCTGTAGTGCACGTTGAAGTGCAGAGTCATATTCACACGTTGTCTGACTCTCAAACTCAAAAGTCTGCTGATGATCAGCAGCAGAAAAAAGCAGAAAAGTCTGTCACTAAAGACTGTGGTCGTCGTCTGACACGTAAGAATTACTGCAGCGGGAAATTTATGTGTTATTTTCTGAATTGACATAATTGGAAGGGGGATATAATTCTGGCATACTGAACTGTTTGCATTGTTACAATCTGATTGGATCCCCTGTGTCTGAAGAGCAGTGTTGGTCAAGTTACTTGAAAAAAGTAATCAATAACTAATTATTGATTACTTCCCCAAAAAAGTAATCCCGTTACTTTACTGATTACTTATTTTCAAAAGTAATTAATTACTTAGTTACTTAGTTACTTTTTAAAAACACGATTTACAACCTGAATAGGTGATAAAGTGATAGATCTTTCAGCCCAATTCTACTTTTTCTACATAATCCATCATACAAAATGTAATCAAATGGAAAAGTCTCTTTTAAAACTTGTTTTATTAGTTTTAATCTTTTAACTTTATGCATGAAGCAAACATTTAATTATCTGCAACATTCTCTAGGTTTAACATTTAAACCTATTTTCTGCACATTCCAGCACATAAAATAAAATATTTTTTTGTGTTTATACTCAGTCTTTCAAATAGATGCAAGTAAAACACAGCAGAAAATAAATAACATCAAAGACTAGCGGTCCTGTTGCTCTATTTTCACCTGTAAAGCAGGAGTAGGATAGGCGGAAGTTTACCCTGGTGCAGGTGTGCAGCGGTCAGTGGAAGAATCCGCGAGTTTCTCTGTGAGTTTCCCATTACGTCGTAGCGCACGCGGCGCTTGTTTAGGGGGTTTTCTTCCCACGCACAACGGACACTAATGTTTTTGTCACTTTTTATGGAATCAAACTCAAAGTAAGGTCAGTACTTCCACGCTTTAAACGCTGCACGCTCATACTCTCTCTGCACTCGATATATGATCCATTGTTGATCTGCACACAGCTGTTGTCACGAACGTCGCACTCGCTTACGTCACTGTCATGAGACATTCTCGCAAAAAATCAGCTTTAGTAACGCAGTAACGCAGCGTTCCTATGGGAAAGTAACGGTAATCTAATTACCATTTTTGCAACAGTAATCCCTTACTTTACTCGTTACTTGAAAAAAGTAATCAGATTACAGTGCCCATCTCTGCTGAAGAGGAAAACATGCGACTGAGAATACTGCGCATTTGATTGCATTAAAAAACACACCGTGATACTCTCGTAAATGCTGTAGTCAGACTTGAAGTCATAAATATAAATATATAGGACTACTCTGGGTCGGTTATGTGTGCACGTATAACCAAACTCACCTGTGCAGCTGGAAGCCTTCATTATTAACATGCTTGTAGCCACTCTGGAGGCTCTTGAGATGAATCTGTGTAAGAGATACACAAGAGGGACAAATACAGAGTCAAGCAGCTGGGAACAGGAGGAGGAGGAGGCGATGAGATGAGGAAGATGAGAGGAGATCCCAGCATTTTGTGTGTGCGTGCACAAATATGAATGAATGTGTGCCAGATGTGTGATCATTGTGCTGAGATCAGGGACCCCTGAGGGATGTGGTTTGGCAGCATTTTGGTTCACTTAAATGTTTTCTTGAGATGTTAGTAAAGTAAGCTTTGAAAAAATCGGGCCATTTGAGCTGGCTCAGCATTTTCCAGGCATTTGGATCAGAAGCACACAGAGAGAAAGAGAGAGAGAGAGAGAGACCAGGGCAGAGCAAATAAGTCGCAAAGGACATCATTGATGTAGCTATGGCACAGCTGTACAGATGTGCCAATCACATTGGAGATTAGAGCAGTAAAACTTTACTCCTCTACTAAAATTACTTTTAGCTCCATCCTCCAGTCCTCGCCAGCTGCTCTCCTCCCCTCGGCTCCATTCTTGAGTTTTAATAGTGCTTTATAATGAGGACAGGCCTGCCTCTACATAATTGAACATACTAATTCAATTACAAAGGAGCAACAATGTTTAAGTGGAGCATTTCTTCCTGATGAGCTAAGCGAGTCGCATCGGGGCACCGAGCATCTATCAGCGTCATCCCAGTGTATTTGTGGATGTGTGTTTATGGGCAAACTTCAATTTTATTTGGCTATCATTGTTATTAATTCATTACTGCATAATGACCTATGCACGAAAGAATATATTGCATCTATTAAATAGCAAAGTGGGCCGTAAAGAAACCTGCACAAAGAAATATTTTTGCAGCTCACACATGTATGACCGCATCTAAGACAAATCACCACACTCAAGTGGTTAGCTGATGCTTTGGTTCTAGGTGTTTAATATTCATTATATATATTGATATATAAGTTCCCCACTTAATAACTATGCAAGAGTGTCCTGTGCTTCTGAAGTGTTACTTACACAAACGTAGTACATAAATAGTGTGTGTAAAACAGTGTAGGAACCACTGTCTTACTATATTATAGAACTAGGCTTATAAAAATATCTTGTTTGGCTGTTTGCTTAATTTCAGTGTGACAGGCAGTGTTGTTTTTTTCTCATTTCTCTGCCTCCCAGAAGGAACAAGCAGCTCATTAGGCAGAATCAAGGACTTTGACTAGTGATCAATGACTGTTTCAAGAAGCTTTTTCCTCCCCTTCTCTTTTTTTTCCACTTTGTCTTTTCCTCTCCATTTACTCAGATGAAAAAAGGTTCACTGAAAGCACAACTGCAGCTCCACTGAACCCAGACCTCCCTGAACTGTCATTTGTTTTGAGAGCCAGTGAAGTCACCTTTGCATTTCCAAATTCCCTCGACAGTAGGTTTTATGCTATAGAATCCACCAGTTTCACACACAGAAATCCAATTAAACACTTTCTCTCTCTAGAGAAAGAGATACCAGAAAATTAAACAACATGATGTAGAGATAAGCAGAGTATAAATGAGTGTGTGTGTGTGTGTGTTTTGAGTAATAGAGGTGCTGGGAGACTGAATGAGGCGATCATTTCAATTTCCCCTTCGAGTTACTGATGGTACTGTCACAAGCCTGACCAGACAAACTGTTAGCCTAGTTCAGCACACACACATATGCACACACGCATCCACGCACACACTTACAAGCACACAAGGAGGCACTAACATAGAGACACGCGTCACAAACATTAACACAAGCTGACACACAGAATTGAATCCTTATTTATTGTTTTACTGAAAAGAAGAAAGTACAACTAAAACGAATTAATCAGCATGCAAACTGAAAAGTTTAGTGCAAGAATAGTTGTGTTAAATGGGTCTCTAACGGTACACTAGTACGTGCTAACTCTTAAATTGAAATGATATTTATCTATAATTACTGTTGTTAGGAATTCATTTTCAAATTTGTATTTTCCAAAAACATCTAAAAAGATAGTAAAACACATTATTAAGTTTTTATCAAGATGCCTAATTACCATATTTTACTTGCAGTCATAAATTTGTTGAATTTCATTTTTAGATTTAAAGTTTATTTCCGTACTTAGCATAACAATAGATCAACATTAAGTTATTTAAAAAGGTTATTTAAAAACCTCATCCTTCACGTCATTTTTCTCATCACTGTTTTTTGATCCTTGATTGTGCGTATTTTCAATTCAATTCAATTTTATTTATATAGCGCCAAATCACAACAAAAGTCGCCTCAAGGCGCTTCATAGATACAGAGAAAAACCCAACAATCATATGACCCCCTATGAGCAAGCACTTTGGCGACAGTGGGAAGGTAAAACTCCCTTTTAACAGGAAGAAACCTCCGGCAGAACCAGGCTCAGGGAGGGGCGGGGCCATCTGCTGTGACCGGTAATGGGATGGGAGCGTATGGGAGCTTGAAAAACAAAAACTGCAACGCAAACATCAGGAGTGCGTTATTCATCACTTAAACACAATCCTGAACTCAGAGGGACATTTACATTGACTTTAATACATGGTATTGATTTTAAGACCTGTAGCAGTAAACATTTTGCAGTTACTGTGTACCAAACCAAAAGCTCAACGTGCTATTAAAATAAATGGTAAATGGTCTGTATTTGTATAGCGCTTTACTTGGTCCTAAGGACCCCAAAGCGCTTTACACTATACACAATCATCCACCCATTCACACACACATTCACACACTGGTGATGGCAGCTACAGTGTAGCCACAGCCACCCTGGGGCGCACTGACAGAGGAAAATAATTTATTAGATCCTGTTTGAAAGTATTTTCTCCTGCTATCCATACCTGTATCTTTCCATTCTGATCTGCATGGAAAACCACCATCCCAGCTTTAGAGAAGGAATACCAAAAATGTACCGGAACATAAACCAGAGGTTTGCATAATTTAGTGGCAGAGTCGACAGAAAATCTATAGTCATTTTAGGCTTTGGCAGTGCCAAGCAGGCTTGTATTGATTGGTGTGAGTGTTTGTGTATATGTGAACCTGTGTATTGGTGGATTTATGGTAAAGTCAGGCACAGTAGAGAGAGGATGGAGTAGGGAGGCAGGAAGGGATGCTGATGCAGAAGAGACCTTGAACCCCCAGGAAATAACAACAGAGGAAATAGAGCTAAAGGCAGCCAAATACAGACCACAAGACCTGTTTCATTATCTTCCCTTCCTTCGCCTCTTCTCTCTATCCCTGCTTTCTTCCTTCATCGGTCTTTTCTCCTTAACTCAACTTTCCGAGAAAATAAATGAAAATAAAACAAGACAGGCACAGGGAGGCAATGAGAAGAGAAAGCACACAATTAGTGGAGATGATAAAGAGGAAAGTCAGCGATTTAATCACACTGTGAGAAATATACTGGCATTAGGAATAAGGACAGACAAAGCAGAGTGCAGTGGACTAGTAGTTGTTTTGGAGGTCTTTTTTGTCGTGTGTGTACGGATCTATGTAAAGATCAATCAATGGATGAAAATACAGGTATACACTTCACCTGAAATGGTATTGGTCATAGGGCCATTGACGGCCATGACGGATGGGCAGAAAGTGTCTAGGAAGGCCAAATGCATTCAATATTGACACCCTTTACTGGCAACTCTGACCTAAGAGTTTGAGCTCTTGCCCTTCAGATTGTAGCTGTCATGACAGAACACTACTTACTCATAATCACCCAACCATCCATTCATCGTTCATCTTTCTTTTTCAGGCACTTATCCAACTTTGGGTTACAAAGGGCTGGAGCCAATCCCAGCTGTCACAGGCCAAGAGGTACTCAAGGGACTGGTTACCAGTCACTCACATGGCTACACATTTATTATATATTTGGCTTTAAAGCTTGGCCACAGCTACTTGAGGAGTGTGCATCCTGGCCATATGAATCTGGTAGAAGGTTCCGCATCATCCGGGCAAGGACAGAGAGACTCAAGAGGAGCTTCTATCCCCAAGCCATCCGGGCCCTAAACACACACACCCGCCCTCTCACATCATCTATAATTGACTGAGACAGGACTCTCTTCCAAACACTCTAAACCCATCGGCACAATGTACATTCCAAATTCCTTTAATTTTAAATATGTTTATATTGTCTATTCTGTAAAATAATCTTCTTAGTTCAATGGATGGTTTGTTTCCCACATGTAAAGTTTAGTGTTTCAAACTAAATTGCACAGGCTGAAAGATGTTAAAACAGCTGATTCATGTTCTGTAATATCCAAAATTTCTGATTAACAACCTGTGAGTGTTTACATTTTTTTTAAACAGGCAGTTTACCATTACCCTTCTTATTATATCATGGGCTCAAAACCAGGTGGTTTTAAGGTGGTGTTGACAGGCTGGTTTGTGCTAACTGATGCTACACATATTACATTGGGTTTTTTTTATACTTTTTATTGCTTTTATATATTTATTTTAGTATTTTTTGTTTTGCTTTTACAATATTGTTTTGCTGTGTTACAGTTCTCTGTGGAGTTCCTGCCTTATTATCTTGTTAATACTTTAATACCTGGCTGCACATCACATTTTCTAAAATGGGACTATAAAGAATGGCTCTACCTGACATGAATTCAAACATAAAAATGACTGTTTGTGTTGTTTTGCACACTGGAAACAGAAGATTGATCAATCAGAAGTGCTGTATATTTAAGATAATTTTCATATTTTGCTCTTTTATATTGGATGTTGCATAAACGATGTAGTTGGAAGTTGCTGAAGGTATTAAAGAAGAAGAGAATTGGTGAAAGGTTCTTTCTTGGCAAAGGAAAGAAGGGATGTGGAGGCGGAAGAACTGGCCTGTGTGCTGAGAAAGAATTAAGCTGGACCGAGGCCAACTAGCCAGAGCAGCACGGAGAAGAGAGAAATGGCCTTCCTGGGAAGTGGCCTTCATCTCTCCTGTACGAGTGTAAATCTGTCTCTTGTACCTTGACTGATCCATTAACACATACTAACACTCACACACGTGTCTTGCAAACTCAATCCAGGTGAGGAAATCCCAAAAAGTTGATTCTTCAGTCTCATAAAGACGAGATGGAGCATGAGATGGTCTTTCTGAGACTGAAGAAGTCACTTTAGATAAGTACCGAAACGCTTTTCACAACGAAAACGCTACGTCCAGATGAACAGACTCAACGTTTTGGGATTCACACACGTGATTTAACCAGGTAATCACGGTCAGTTTAAATGCTCAAATCATAGATCAAAATTAAGTAATTAAGACAAAGCAGGATAAGCATATTCAATTAAATGAAATCACAACAGACAACACACATTTGTGTAGAATAAATAGAACAATGTGCTTCCAATAAGAAAATACTAGGGGTGGGGGAAAAAATCGATACTGTGTAGTATCGTGATATTTTGTTTGCTAATAATGTATCGATACAGGGACAGCAGAAATCGATATTTTGTTACAAAAAAGGTTTTTGTGCTCTGACTTCAGAGCATGTTGATCCTTTTTCTGAGCAAGAATCCTGACATTCCTTCACTGTCCAAATGTCCAAATTTAACTTTTTTTTTGGCAGCAATAAACATGACAGTTTACTTATTTTAATTTAAGACATGTTTTTATTTAATGTAAAATTATATTTTGTTTTAATTTACTTTCAAATTCTTCAGTTGCTGAAGGGGCTGCATAGTTTTCATAAACTGCATAGTTCAGAATAGCTATAATTGTACCAGATGGTTGATTCAGTTAAGTTGGACTAGACTGTGATACAAACCGTTCAGTTTGTCAACAATAAAACTGAAATGAGAGAAAGACTGAGTGTGAGACTTTGATATTAGATAAAATGTATATTGATAAAGTTTACCTTTATGTACAGAATCTGAATATCGCAAAATATTTTAAAAAATTGCAACAATATCGTATCGTGCGTTAAGTATTGTCATAATATCGTATCGTGGGATGTATGGTGATTCCCACCTCTGTAAAATACTAGCAAATGTTCACTGCTGTCATAAAAAAGGAAAACCTCAGAGTGCTAGAAAGTTTTGTAGTATATTAATTATGACTGATAAAGTCATAAAGCTGTTGGTTCAAGTAAAGCCAAGATATTACGCAGGATAATTTGTCAAAAATAAATAAATATTGTCAAAGTTTGATGTATGTTTTTTTGTTTTTGATGTGCTGCAGACTGTGTCCCTCTAATGGTATAAAACAGTAATTGAAATATTAGTCCAGTGCTTGACTGAACACACATTCATATTAATTCAATCCCAGAAACTGATGTATGACTGTGTATCTATCAACAATATGTCAGCCACCAAGCAAACAAATAAAGACATGCATAAATTATTTCCTGCTAAATCTAGCTGGAGGTTCCCCCAGCTTAATAACCTTGAGGCCAGGAGTTATTCCATCCACCTTTCAGCCAAAAAGCTGTCATGATGTGGTCTTCCACTGATGGTAACCTAACTAATTTAAATACTGTCATACCATCTGCGGTGCTACACAGACCCCTCCCTCTCTCTCTCCCACACACACACACACACAGACACGCTAGCCAAAGAGCTTGGAGGCAGCTTCTATCAGTCAAACCTCCCTGGGGTTCTTTGGCCTAGCCAGCCAGCCGGCGCCATCTCTGCCATCAGGCTCACATCCTCATCGCTCTCTTCTGCCACAGGGACACAGAACCTGTCGGAACACCCTGCATTTGTGTGTGGGAGCGATAGTAAAACCCGAGAACAGGTGCTGTTATCTCTAGCTATTCCTGACTAGGCAGTGTGTCTTATTGCTTCCATGTGTGTGTGTGTGTGTGTGTGCAGATTTTTCACAGTGTCCATTGGGATTCGGTGTCCAGACACTGGCAATGTCGTCCCCGAGTGACCCTGCAACTAGAGGTGGCCTATACTTTTTCTATGGCACTCTTTTTTGCAGACGCATACACACACAGAGACACAGAGCCCTTCATTCTGCCTTGGGAGTTAGGTTAATAACTGATGGTGTCAGAGACAGAGAGGACGGACTGCAAGAAGAGGAAATGGAGCAAGGAGACAACCTAAAGATGTAATACCATGGAGAAAAGGTGAAAAATCACATCACTGCCAACGAACACAAACAGTAATAAATGAAGATGGAATGATGCTGTTAATAGGCAAGAGAGGTAAAGGGGGTAAAAGCTAAAATGATTTAGCTGAACCTAAAATGTCAAAGGAGCTGTTCAGTTAAGTGGATAAGGGCCACACCGTGAGCAATGCCAGCTGCAAGAGGTGAGAAGAGTCGAGAGCAAAACATACACACATGCACAAAGACACAGGGACACACACACACACACAGAGGTCCCCAGTTGTCGAGGCAACAGACTGAGCATCTGTGTGGTGTCAGATTGGAGCAGGAACCGGTCCACTGTGGAAAAACATAATTCTGTGCATGCAGTGTATCTTTTTTCTTTGCACTTATCAAATTAGAAATTCAGACTCAGACCGCAAGCTGTGGGGGGGTTTGTCGCACCAGAATAACAATCAATTTATTTGCAAAAACTGCACTCATATGAGAGAATGTTGTTAGCGATGCAGGCATTCAGGCGTAAACCAATGAGGGGCAACACGACTTTCAGTGTAACAAAAGCACACCCAAGTTGAGTCATATGATATTACTGTGCCCTTTGCATGTTGACATACTGCAGTTTTTTACAGACGCTAGGACACATTTCTCAATACTTAGGTCACTTTTGCAAAACTCCTCACACAGTGAGCACAACAGAAGTCTATGTGGGCTAAACTGAGGATCAGTTATCATTGTTTTGGCACAAAATGCATTCAATGACTACATCTCTCAAATTTCATGAATTATTTTCTCACTCAGACACAACAACTGCCAAAAATCTTTGTACGTACAGGACATTTTGCATCTACTTACATACTGTTTTCAAAACGGTTAAACTTATGGTCAAAACAATAACATAATGCAAAACTGAATAAGACAGCAAAATTCAACAACAATATTTTATTGAAACATATTTTAAATCTAAAAATGCAGTTTAACCAGCCACAGCTGATTCTCATTTTAGATGAACATCTACACAGGTGTTACTCTATTCTTTCCTTGGTGTATTGCCCTAGATGACATAAGATGTGATGTGGATGAGAACCTGTGGCCAAATGGAGAAGACCGAGTAGATTAGCATTACTATTGTATGTGTATCAGTGGATGGTGTGGATACAAATTCTTGTATTTTGGGATTACTTAGTGCAAAAAAATAAAAATACATAAACAAATATTAACGAATTCTGCATGATGTCTGATTCATTCCAGTGACATATATTGAAATTATAAACAGAGATGTGTCCTTGTTTTACACAAGAAAACACTGTAATGCTACATGTTGTTAGTGTTTTTTAGGTCATTGTTTTGTGGGTGACAAAGTGTGTTTGTCGGCTGTCAACCTTTGCTAGTGTTCTGGAAGAATGAGTTTATTTGAGACCTGAATAAAGTGTTTTGGTAGTTGTAGTGCATTTTGAATGTGAAATGAACTGCTTTGCCAAGCTGAAGGTCAGTTAGGAGAATTGTGTGAAGAGTTTTGCAAAAGTGACCTAAGTATTGAGAAATGTGTCCTAGCGGCTGTAAAAAACTGTAATATAATAGCGTATAAAGATCCTTTAAGACTCATTTGCATTAATCTCATGCCTTTTTTAATGGAGAAATGACAGTCTTACAAGGTCACAGCTCGTAAGATTTCTGCATCACTTTCAACACTACAACATAAAGGTGTCCTGTGACAGACAGACTGATGAAATCAGCCAAGTTTGAAATGATCTTAATTGTCAGAAAGTTAGGCCTGAACTTTTAACCAGATATGAAAGATCAAAGTACAACAATGTATCCTTTGACACAGGCAGGGGAATCATTTTGTTTCACTGTGAAGCCACACACAGCCTGAGGAAATGTACACCGTCGCTTCCTTGTGTCCTTTTTTCCAAGCAGCATTTCCAATGTGTAGTTAACAGGCTCCCGGTGGGCCGTAATCAGAGCGGTAAAGCCAGCCGTTAACATGCCAGAACAAACACACTGTAAAGCAGCTCCTCCTTTTACAGCACCAATCAATACTACCTGTCCTCCACGGCAGCTGAGCATAACACCACAGTACTAACGACTGCACTGTTGGATGAAGAGCAATATATATGCAAAGGGCTGAAGGTAAATGTATGCAACCATAAAGTTGTTTTTATTAGGCATTATGGTCAAATGGGAGGATCGGCATTGCTGCTTAATAGGATTGTAAAGGTAGTTGTGGAAAGAGTAGTAAAAGAGATGCAGAGTAAGGAATATGAGCTCCCTAAGGGCTTTTAAGTTCAGGTGATATGGTTCTATTCAGATCTTTATTTTGCATCTGAACAAGGCCGGAACAAGTTATGTTAAAGACCTCTAAAGTGCATTAAAATGATTAGGCATAGCGCTTAAAGTAAAGGCTGCAAACTCTACCAAGTCATCGTGACTTTAACTCAATAACATGAAACTATAAAGATACTGGATCCAGACTGATAATGTAACTCGCTTTTATCTTTTGTTAAAACAGTTAAAGCCTGAAGAGTTAACTGTTCAGTTTTTATGTTTTAAATTTGTATAGTCCAAGCCAAAGCTGAGATACCAGAGTGACATTACTGGAGTAATTTTACCAGGTCTCGCTTAACTAACAAGACACCTCTTTAACTACAAAAGTGATTGAAACACAAAAATCAAGGGCCATCATGGCTGCTTCAGTCTACAAGCTGTTTTTCTTGCAACTTTCTGAACACATAATCAAATAAATGACACATAAAGCCTGTTTTCTTTACAGCCTTTGTGCTCACACTACATGCACACAGTTCAGTACTTGCAAATACAGCCGCACACACGTATACTTTGCACAAAGCAAACAATTAACGCTGGGCTTTAGTTGTGAGTTAGAGCTGAGACTGTCCATTAGCAATGGTCCACTGCTGTTCAGGCTTTAATGAAGTAGAAAGCCAAAAGCAAGAGAAATCCTGCAGACCTAATTAATGAGAGGAGGAAAGAGGTAGCGGAAGAGAGGAGGAAAGAACAGAGTAGAAAAGAGAAACCCAAAATTGCACTGTTAGAGGTGATGAAGCAAGAAGTAAAAGGGACAGGGAACTAGCAAGTAGACTTTCCATTACTGTTTTTAATTGATCCATGTAAAGCTGCCCTGTTAAATGTCTTTATCCCGTCTTAATTCCTTCAGTGTATTTACTAAATGCTCGCCTCTGCTCAAAGATATCATTGTATCTTGTTCTTGAAAGGTCTTTTTAAACATCTTTGTGTCCATGACAGTAGCTTGCAGAAAGCCTGGCTCACTTCTCTTCAGCTCAGCAGGAAATTATTAAAGTCACGGTCCAGTTAGCTGCTGGTCACCCTCAGCCCTGTGGGCCTCGGATTGAACCACCCACCTGTGCTGGGCCTCTTAAGAAGGCACGGTGCACAGTCGCACACACGCACACAAACGCAACTGTGCTCCTTACTGTGGAGTGAGCATTAGGCAATTAGCTTTGCTGGGCTCTATCTAAAGCTTGGCTTTGCTCTAAAAATCAGCAGTGGGAATGGCATACCAGGCTTATGAGGCAGGCAGGGAGTGTGGGTGTTCATTAAAACACCCAGCACAATTCACGGGGTGAAAAAAGGCCATAAAAGCAATTAATCTGCCCATAAACAAGCCATTCGCCTGTCCAACACACCCACGAACACACTCTCATGACAGTGGGAGCAGGGAGAGGGAGAGGTGAGGAGCTGTGCCGCTTGTTCCTCCCGGCTCTCTTTCTCATTATCTCTCTGTGTCTCATTCTGTTTCTCTGAACTACTCAGACAAATCCAGAGATCTTAAGGGTTTTTTTTTTTAATCTAAAAAAGTTTTTTCTAGTTAAATCCCGCAGAGCAAAGTTGTAGAGATGAGCCTCAGATAAGGTGGATAAAGAGTCTCACGTCACACTTGCTACAGATCACCAGACTGATACACTGACGGCATGGCCCAGATGTTTTCTTTTTAGAACTGTCTGTGATGTTCTCTCAGAGCTTTTTGAAAAGTTTAGGACCATTCATCTCTCTTTATCATGCATTTCATTACTTTGACTCTGTCCTTAAAGATGGATGCCCATCAATAACATCATGCAACTTAAATAAATCTAGTCTTCTGAAAATAATAATATTACTTTATATTCCAAAGCATTAAATTGCATATAGACTGGAATGATGCTGTGACCAGAGACTATACAAAACGAATGATATTCTGCAACTTTAAGCTACTATGGGTCAAATAACCGCTGGCGGCAGGAAGTGGGCGGAACCCAAGACAAACGTTTCTCAATTTCCAGGCAACGACTGAAGTAGCTACAGATGAGAGTGAAGAATACTGTTGATTGAGATATGAGCTGGCAGCAAACACGTTAGAGGGTCACCTAGGCAACCAGTGGAATGTCTGCAAACCACCAGCTGTCACATTTGAAGTGATGTGCAATTACTGTGTGCTTCGTATAAGCTTCAAATGCTTTTATTAGCCATTATCACACATTAAATAATTTAGTCATAATAAAACAAATGGTCTTGAACTAGACTGTAAAGGACCTTCTATGACACTGTGATGGTTTCTGGTGTCTTTTATGTGGTTGCCTGCTGGGGAGGTGGCAGCACGGAGAGGGAGAGGAAAAGGCTCGGTAAAGAAGCCCAGCTCTGTCCTGGACAGCCCCCTTGACTCCACTGAGAAGGTGGGTGAGAGGTAGGGCTGCCACCAACGATTATTTTGATAGTCGACTAGTCACCGATTATCTTTGCGATTAGTCGACTAATCAGATCATCATCCATTAAACGTAAAACGTACAGCTTATTGCAGCAGCATGCATCTGCTCTTATATAACTATCATTAGCTTACAGCTTTAAGTGTTTAAGGTATGTGCTAACTAAAAATAAAGACAAGATGATAGTTTATTAAATTTAAATGAAATTTGCAGATTGTTTCGGTGGAGCTTAATAAACGCAGCCGTCTGCTCCTTGCTATCTAAAATGTAACAGGACACCGGAGTATATTCTCGAGCATCTCACGCTTCTGATAATCAGCTGTCTGCTTGACGTTTATTCAGCTGTGTAAAAACTATAACTTTAATCTCAGCCAAACCGATTTACTCAGGAACAAATAAAATACTGAAAAAAGCCAAACAATAACATTTTTAAGTTATCTAAGTCACTTATATATCATGTTTAACCTGAGTAGCGAAAGACGGGTTTGAAAACTATTTGCCGGTGTTGTGCCAAAGTAGGTATCCCCGACAGAATTTGTTTCCCCTGTGCTGGGAGCACGCAAGAAGTACTGATGTTTTCATTTTGTGAAAAAGTGAAAAATTAGTATCATTACATTACCATTCAGTTTGAGGGTTACAACATTATATAATTATATATTTATTGCTCACGGGTATCAGATGGGATTATTTTAACAAACCATTAACGTTTTGGCTGATAACTATTTTTATATTTTTATTCTCCTATAACTTTACTATATAAAGAGCTAAATCCTCCAAAGTTTCAGGAGTAATGCGTCATAATAAGAAGTGTTTGTGAACAAAAAATCAGCAATGTGGGATACTGTTTGTCCGTGATTTACACAGGGGGAACAAATTGTGGCAGGATCAGCCTGATATTATTTGTATCCCACTATAACTTCGTTGTATAAAGAGCTAACATCTCAAAAATGTCAGGAGTAGTTAGTCATTATAAGAAGTGTTTGTAAACTGAAAATCAACAATGCGGGATACTGTTTGTCCGTGATTTGGACAGTCCAGCGTGTGCTCCCGACGCAGGGGAAACAAATTCTGTCGGGGATACCTAATTTGGCACGACACCGGGAGTCCGGTGTTCTCACAGCTCTAGTGAGCCTAGCCCCCGACTAGCTATCGAGCTAGTGGGTAAAAGACGTCTCCGAAAACATCAGAGCGCTTTTGAAAATATGTGGTGTCTTGATAAACCGAGCAGATATTTGAGGTTTACACAGCTACATTCTCGCCTGAAAATATGTTAAACGTTTATTTTGTGACCCAGAAAGAATAATAAGTAATATTAAAACTAACTAGCTGCTGGCATTGTTGGAAACTGAGCAGGGCCGCGCTATGAATTCTGGGACAGAGCTTCTTCTTCTTCGAGGTTTAACGGCAGCTGGCATCCTTGTACATGCAGTGCTGCCATCTTCTGTTTCAGTCCGTTATTACACTCTTAAATCCTACTACTTATTCCTGCGTCTTTTGGGATCTTACAAAGCAAACGACACGTCGACTATTAAATTAGTCGTCGACGATTTTGATAGTCGACGTAATCGTGACTAGTCGACTAATCGTGGCAGCCCCGGTGAGAGGAGGATGTTAGCCAAGCTAATATTCATTATGGACAACACCTCTGAGCAGCTTCTTTAACAGTAGACTGTTACAGGACTGAACGCTATCGTAGGTATTTCATTCCGACAGCATCCAGGCTGTACATACACACACAGGATGAAAACTCTCTAAAAGTATCGGTATATTATTATCATTCCCCCTGCATTTATGTACATATAAAAAACTCTACAGTAAAGCTGTAATTTACTGTATATAGTAACCATCTGCACATAGTATAGCATTTTGGCTTTTTTACATCTCTAATTACATCCCTGATTTACCTTTCCTTCCTGTTACTTGTGCTGCTGGAACAAGCTGGAAAGTCTAAGTCCAAGTTGTCTGTATTTTTGTATCTTAACATAGTTTTTAGTAATCCCCAGAGGTTCCCTCATTGTAGATTATTATTACAACACAATAAAAGCATCAGACTATCTAAAACTGATAAATAAATTTCACACTGCTGAATGTAAAAACTAAGGCACTATAAGAGCACTGGGACTCATGTTACAGTGAGTATTGATGAAGCCCTTCCTCCGCACCCTGCTGCTTCTTTCACTTCTGCAACAATACAAAAACACATCAGCTACAATAGTATATAATAAGCAGAGGATGTGAATGTGCATGTGCAAAGTTTTAATGTGTGCATTTATTGCCCGGGGATGTACAGATGATGAGAGATGATGAGTTGCATGCCTCCATCCTATTGAGTAATAATGAGAGTGCTGTGATTGCTTGAGCTAAGAATAGTAAGCTTTAATAGGGGGGATTGTCTCTCTGCAATCCGCCCCTATGGCAACACTATAACTAGATTTATCACTACGAGCGAAGCTGTAACAACACGGGAAAGGGCGTACCGCACACAATTAAAAGAACTTGCAAACACACAGATGTCCAGAAATAGGTTAGGGGCATAAAGGCATGGAGAAAAGTGAAAAGACAGAAAAACACAATGATTTTGAAGGACAGGTGGACTCAGTAATATTTTTCCTTCAACAAAGGTCAGCTACAGTTTAGACAGGAAGCCAAAGCTTCCATACTCTTACTTTCTGAACAACCAATTATCTTTTATCCATATCCTCAGCTATCCATCAAAAACTCTTTTGTTGGCTTTCTATATGACATTCTGTCCTTCTTGCCATTATTTCAAATAACTATGACAATTTTGTCTGTGTTTTTTTTTTAACGCTGACTTCATTCCAGCATGTCTCACGCGCTGTTATTCTGCCCTGCAGTGCATATAAAAAAACACAAGCTGGCCAGGTAATGCAGGTTACTAAATACATTATTATGCCATAATGAAAAATAATTGGCAAATGAGCTGGACAACAGGTTAACCCTCCCCCCCGTCAAAGCAATACAACCAGAAAGAAAATATCCATATTGTCACTCCTCGTGAAAACCATCTGCTTGTAACTCGCCTCAACGAGAGACAGAGGAAGGTTTATGTTAAACACAGACACACATTCCCTTTCTTGGTGTGGCTCCCCTTATTTTATTTTGCTATGTCCCAATCTCATATCGAGTGGCCATCAACCAGAGTCAATCTTGTGGAAAATGAAAACTATCTGAATATTCCTGGGGAGCTCAGGGAGAGTTGTGTGCTCCCTGAGCACCATTTCACCTGCTGTGTTTACGGCTCCATGCTGAGCTATTGCATGACTTGTCTTTGCTCTCCAGATCACACAACGAGAATGAAGTTGAAATTAGTTCCGGAGATATATGTGTGTGAAAGTGCGTGCGTTTCAATCGCGCATTCATGGCCATATACACAGGAGCACGAGCGAACACACACATGCACACACACAGATGTACACAGAAGTTCAATAAGCGTCCAATCGTAGGGGACTCAGGTGAGGGATAAGTCATGTTTAGTGCACCTGTCTCTCCACCAGGACCTCTGCTGGAATTAAAGCATAGAGTTTGGGAGCTCTGCCACAAGAACATCAACTGGAGGTCATAAACACAGAGTGGAGACAAGCTGCAGTCTATCCTGCTCACAGGATGTCTCTAAGGGACAGAAGCAATAAATAAATCAGTGGATGCCCTACCCTCAAACAAACACACGGCATCGATATAAACTCAAGCATGCATGAATCCGATGTGTGAATAAAAAACGAGACAGTGAACAAGTATCCCGACGCAGAAGAAGAATATAGCAAACGTCACCGAATTACAGATGTGTGTCTATGTGTAGCTGCAACCGCCAGAGACTCTGAGAGACAGGTACATGGGTAACCGTCACCAGTACATAGCTGATGAATATTCACACTATTTTCAGAAGCATGATCTTTCCCACTGCATCCACTCGGCGCATGCATAAACATGCACATTTACATTCTTGCATCCTAACCCGAACCAACACATTTGGACGCACACGTGAATGCAAATAAAGAAAGAAGAAAAAAAAACAGAGAAACTGAAAAATTTCCATTTCTGCCCACAAATCTATGCGTAGCTGTCAGCATGTGAGCTGACAACAGCTATGGAAATGCAGCCCGCTGGGGTGACCTTGACTTTAAGCACATACCGTATTCACACAGGGTGGTCAAGTCCACAGTAGCTACAGAAGTTACCCTCTATTCCGTTTCTCTTCTCCTTAAATGGCTGTCAATCTGTCCATCTCGCTCAGTTCATCTTTCCTCGTCTAACATGTCATAAACTTAAAGCAGAAATGTCAGTGTTGGCGGTAAATCATCCTTCTAAATTGCGCATGTTTGTGTGTGTGCTTGTGTTAATGCCGTTTTAACGCAACTCTCCAGAATGCAGTGGAGAAAGGCAGCAACTTCCTCCCACCACTGAATAAAACATCCTATTTGGAGCCAGCAGCCATAAACCATAAATCACCACTTCTACCACAGGGCCCTTACCCAGAGAGAGAGGGAGAGGAGCAAGATGAGTGCATGTGTACGAGCATGAAAAAGAAAGACACGCAGGTAATAATAAAATAAAGTCGTAGCATGAAGTGAAAGATAGTCGTGAATATAAAAAATGATCATGATGAAAACTATTTTGCTGCACCAAACAGTTAGAAACATACCTAATAAAAAACACAGGTAAGTTCTGTCATGTGAATTTCGACTGTTTGGTTACACTCTGAAACTTGCTAAAAAGTGATAAAATGAACGTCCATTTATCCAGTTCAAAGCTGGAGAGCTTATCCTATATAGATATCATAGGGCAAGAGGCAGGGACCACATGGACAGATCGCCAGTTCATTATATTGCTATACACAGTGTTGGGAAGGTTACTTTTAAAATGTATTCCATTACAGATTACAGAATACATGCCCCAAAATGTATTCTGTAACGTATTCCGTTACGTTACTCAATGAGAGTAACGTATTCTGAATACTTTGGATTACTTAATACATTATCATGCTGTTTACAACTACATGAATGTACTATTGCTGTGATTTATTACTGTTACTGAAGGTCCGCGGCTCCGAACCGTAGTAAAGGGACCTCTGACTAATACGGTGGGTTCTGTGTCGGGCTCGTAGCTGAAAACTAGCTTTACTTTGTTGTCTGGGTCAACTTTGCTAGCGAAAGACGGAGAGAGGTGTTGAAAGGCTGCTCCAACGGAACTTATTGTTTTTGGAGGAAAACACGAACACGGCGTACAGTCGAGTCTTAATAGCTTACTTACAACTGGGCTCGTCAGGCTCTCTTCTTGGCTGCAGTGGTTATTATTATATTTACATGCTTCCAGCTCCCGTTTTTGCTCGATGACAGCTCGTACTTTTCCTTTTTCTCCCTCCCTCGCTCACAGACACATGACGTGTATGGCAGTCCATTCTCCCTGCAGCACGGACTACACTGCCTATGATGCTACATTCTTTAGAGCTATACCTGTAGCATTCTGCCTATTAGCTTAGCACAACAACAACAAAAAAGCCTCTCTCACCCAGGAAACACGCAGAGAGAGAGCGTCACCCTGTAACCATGGCAACCGTAACGCTGCCACCTGAAAGCAACAGAACGTAGCTGTCAAACAAAACCCAAACAGTCCTGACCCGCCACAATATGAAACAGGGAAGTACCGCCGTGTAATCCATTTATTTCAACAAAGTAACTGTATTCTAAATACCACCTTTTTAAACGGTAACTGTAACGGAATACAGTTACTCATATTTTGTATTTTAAATACGTAACGGCGGTACATGTATTCCTTTACTCCCCAACACTGGCTATACAAAACACACGAATGAGTTTTCTTGCCTACAGTATAAGAATCATCCCTCTTTGTGTGCTTGCAAAACACGATCCCTACAAAACCACAGTGGCGGGGCAGATGTACAGGCTGTGGACTGGCCTTAGAGTGAAGCTATAGCCGGGAGAGAGTGAATTAGCTTTCACAGAAAGATGGAAATGAAGGAGAACGTGCAAAAGTAATAAAATCCACTGAGCACAAATTCACCAGTTAACATTTCTTAATGTGTTTTTTCAATCGGTGCAAAAAATCAACATTCATAGACTGGCAGTTTAGCTCTCTGTGCTGTGCTTAGATAATGGCTGTATTTAGCATACAGACATGAGACTGGTTTGGAAATTCCTTTTCTTACTATTACCAAGTAAGTCAATAAGCATATTACAGAAATCTCTATTTTCTCAAGAAACCCATTAAAACCTCCTATAAGTCATTTTCTTCATGCATGGTTTAGTTTAGTTTCGTGTTCAAAGAAAATACTACTGTAATTTGGGTACATATAAATCAGACACAAAGTAATAAGATCATCACTGGAACTACTACACATTATGCATAAACTGCTTTCCAGAGGCAGTGATTTTCACTCATGCACATAACTGCCATCCCAGCTACTCATCGTTAAGGATTAATACAACTGTGACATCCACTGAATGATTAGTGAGCCCAGACGACTCTCAGAATCACATCAAAAGGCTTGACTGAGACAAGCGCTGCTCGCTCGGCAGGGCTAGACGTCTACTTTGCGACAATTTTCTTTGGCTTCTGTAAATGAAGGAACAAATACACAAAATTCTGAACAAAACAAACCAAGGGGTGAAAATGGGTGGAGGGAGTTATAATAATTATTAGCCAATAAGTTCATAAGTACCTAAAAAGTTCTTAAATGTGCATTTTTCTTTTGATTGTTCTTGAAGTGTACATAGTACTATTTGTGCACGCAATCACTTCTCTGCATATGTTTGCGCAGGAGAAGTTCAACTTTAATTACCCTTTCCGTCACTGAACGAGCAGAGGTGAAATGAACTTGACGGAAGAAAGAGGTGGGAGGGGAGGAGGCAGCAGTCAGACAGGGTAAGTAATGCTTTTTGCCTCAATGTGTTTTTTCTTTTTCAGAGGGGTGATTTTAATTGAATACTGGGGAGAAGTAATCCCATCAAGCACCAATCATTTCTGCATTAGGGGCAAACATAGGTTCCTCGAACAGGCTGACTGTTAGGGGAGGGTATCTGTCTATCTCATGCTAAAGATCAAATCGCATTCAGTCTCTTTCAGGCAGAGTGAAGGGAAGAGGAAGGGTTGAATTGTTTAACATCTAGAGGTGTCTGTTCATCTGTCTGTGTACCTGCAGCGGATCAAGGTGGCTCTTGTATTTATCTGTGTGTTTCAGTCTGCACTATGTTGCACCAGCTGCAGTTGTCTAACCTTTTATAATAGCTTGCTGGTTATTTACAGCCAACACATGCTGCTGCATTTAGCTAGTGTGTTGTATATCAGGCTGCGTACATATTTCTTTCTTTCACACACACACACGGACCAAATGTGCGAATAATAAATCTCACTTCCGAATTCCCATCCTCTTACAAACAAAGAAAATGAACAAAATGAACAAATAACAGAAGAGAACGCAGAAAAGGCGTGCAATGACCTTGCATGACAGCTACATCTAATTAGCCAATCACATGGCACCAACTTAATGCATTCAGGTCAAGGTCAAGATGACCTGGTGAAGTTCAAACCCAACTGTCTGAAAAGAAAAAAAAATATGCAGAGAGCAGCAGTTCTTTGGGTGAAACCCTTGTTTGTGCCAGAGGTCAGAGACTGCTTCTGACCTCTGACAGGAAGGCAACAGTAACTCAAATAATCATGTGTTATAACCAAGTTATATAGAAGAGCAGCTCTGAATGCACAACACGTGCACCTCGAAGCTACAGAAGAGGAAGATGTTGGTGGTCTGATGGGTGAATCTTGCCTTCTATCATTGGTTCAGGCTGCCAGTTGTGGTGTAATGGTGTGGGGGATATTTTCTTGGCACACTCTGGTCCTCTTAGTTTCAAGTGAGCATGATTTAAACACAACACCCTACTTCAGTATCACTGCTGACCAAGTCCATCCCTTTATGACTACAGTGGACTCATCTTGTAATGGCTGCTTCCAGCAGGAAAACACACCAAACTGCATATCATCTCTTTTCTGAACATGGCAATGAGTTCACTTTACTCAAATGCCCTGCAAAGCCAACAGCTCTAACCGACAAAGCACCTTTGGGATGTGATGTAACAGGAGATTTGCATTATGGATTTTCAGCTGACAAATTTGCAGCAACTATATGATGCTGTCATGTTAATATCGACCAAAGTCTCTGAAGAATGTTTCCAGCACCTTGCTTAATCATTGCCACAAAGACTTAAGGCAGTTCTGAAGGAAAACAAAGTTCCAGCCTTGCACTAGCAAGGTGTGACTAATAAAGTGAGTGTATGATACGTGTAGTCTGTAATACTGAATGCATGTGCACATTAGCAAAGTGAATGTGGCACTCGGACATAAACCCAAAGAGAATTGCCAGCCAGCTCTCATAATGCACCATAGATGCTTTATCTCTGTGGTGCATTATCATCTCATGGCTTTGTGTTACAGACTTGCTCACCATATGACCAAATAAAGGACCAAATTCAGGAGGTGGCATTAATTCAATTGAATCTGTTTTGCAACTACGAAAAACAGCTTTAAAAACTGAACCTAAGAGGCGTTGAATGAGTAAATGTAAATTGGGAATTGCATAACAGAAGGGTCAGTGTTTTATAGCAAGAAACACTTTGTAGATTGCATCTGCTTTAGTGAAAGATCACATAAACAAGCACACACATACACACACACAGATGGGAAGAAAAAAAGTACATTATGGACATGTTGCAGGGGTAATGGACTTGGTAATTGCTTAGCAACAGGCAATGGCACCACCACCTGTCTACTAAGGTACCCACTGAAGGTCAGTGTGTGTGTGTTTGTGTGGGCACGAACATTTGTCGGAGGGCACCTTAGTGCAGCACACAGACAACCACACACAACGACTGCTTTTTCCAGTCTTGCAAAGTCACTCCTGGGTTGAGCTCTCCTGTTCGAAGTCAAACGTGTCAGAATCATTTTGAGATAAAATTTCGAACGATGATGTTGCAATTTGGAAACCTCATACAGGTATAAAGATGAGTGAGACGGACGTGCTTACGACTGCAATCTCTGTGAGACCGCGTGTGGCTGTCAAACTGCGGGTGGTCTGTGTGACACGTGTGAGTTTGGGGAAAAGCACCATTGTGTGTTTGTGTTTATCTCCGATAGACCCGCTTGGACACGGTGTGTCTTTCAAGTGTCACGAGATGGGAAGATGGGGGTGATCTCTGGGCCCTGAGGGGGAAGGCGTGTGACAATTCTCTGCTTTCATGTGCTGTGTTTTCAGGCCGTCTTCTCTTTATCTCACCCTTTAGACACCCACCTCCGTTCTCCTCCTCGCTCTGTCACTAACTCACACTCGTGAGTTAAATCACACGACACGCACGCTGACGCATCCTCTATATCACAGTCTGACTTATCTCTTCTCATGTTCGATGAGGTGTGCGCGCGTAAGAAAAAGAAACCTTGAATGCTTGCTTGATTTTGAGTTTGAAGATGGATTCCCACTTCTGTGCGCACTACGATTACGTGTATTACCTGAAAACAGGCATGTATTTTGCACCCTTTTATGAATATACTAGCAACAAACAGTTAGGACACTGCTCTCCCGCTGGACACATATTTTCTCCAGCAAATGAAAAAGGAGCGCGACTGTCACCGGTGTTTTACTGTAAAGAGACAAGCATGAGGTCCAGATCAGATACGGGACTAGATCACACTCGCAGAGAATAATGCATGCATTTCATATTCACAGCTTCCATACATTTCTTGGGCATTTCACGAATACCCTACAAGACGACAGGATTTCTCAGGGTTGTAAGTGTCAGCCATTGTTTAGCAAACGGCGTATCTGAAAAGTACACTTTTCTGCGCTCATGCTGTGCTGTGAGGGATGGTATAGTGATAAAAATATATCTGACAGCATACTGTGTGATGGCACATACAGAGGGAATTACACGAAGACTTGCAACAGTAAAACTGCATATAAATATGCATCATTTTTTGTCTTATTCTTATTCATCTTTTCGTTATCAGTTTCTCTTTGAGTGAAATTTGCCTGTCACGATTTCCAAGTCTTTGAGTTTTTCTGATTTTAAAGGTCAAAGTCATTCAGTTTACTGTGATGCGTAACAGAGAAAAGGACCAAAAAATACTTAAGAGAATGTATCATGATAAATCACTCAAAACTGTTTCAGATAAACTTTGAGTTGTAAAAAATCTGCCTCATCTCGCTCATATATTGAACCACGACTCTTACACTGATAACAATACCAAACCATGTCTCATTCTGTTAAATCCAGAATTGAATTCAAAATCCTGCTCCTCACATACAAGGTCTTAAATAATCAGGCCCCATCTTATCTTAATGACCTTGTAGTACCATATCACCCTATTAGAGCACTTCGCTCTCGCTCTGCAGGCCTACTTGTTGTTCCTAGAGTATTTAAAAGTAGAATGGGAGGGAGAGCCTTCAGTTTTCAGGCCCCTCTTCTGTGGAACCAGCTTCCAGTTTGGATTCGGGAGACAGACACTATCTCTACTTTTAAGATTAGGCTTAAAACTTTCCTTTTTGCTAAAGCATATAGTTAGGGCTGGACCAGGTGACCCTGAATCCTCCCTTAGTTATGCTGCAATAGATGTAGGCTGCCGGGAGATTCCCATGATGCATTGAGTTTTTCCTTTCCAGTCACCTTTCTCACTCACTATGTATTAACAGACCTCTCTGTGTTGAATCATACCTGTTATTAATCTCTGTCTCTCTTCCACAGCATGTCTTTTATCCTGTCTTCCTTCTCTCACCCCAACCGGTCGCAGCAGATGGCCGCCCCTCCCTGAGCCTGGTTCTGCCGGAGGTTTCTTCCTGTTAAAAGGGAGTTTTTCCTTCCCACTGTCGCCAAAGTGCTTGCTCATAGGGGGTCATATGATTGTTGGGTTTTTCTCTGTATCTATGAAGCGCCTTGAGGCGACTTTTGTTGTGATTTGGCGCTATATAAATAAAATTGAATTGAATTGAATATTAAAAGAACAAACTGTGAACCAAACCAAAGCTGAGGGGAATGCTTTTTTCTGTGGATTTTCTGCAAATCGTGTCGCTGGGCAGGAATACACTGACGTGCGGCACTGCACCACACCTGTGCAGGGCTGCTTTTTATTGGAAAAGAGGAAAATGGGTAGTTACTCACGGCTCATATGCATCCATTTGTCTGGTCTCTGTACCATTCATACATATGGATGACCAAATTTGTCTGTGTCTGTTTTTTGTCTCATTCAATTACAGCGCCTTTCCCCCCCAACTTGTCTGTCTCTCCTTATTCTTCTTTAAAACTTCTCTCCTCCATGCAAAGGCACATTTCATTTTTCTTTATTGTTTGCCTTTTGTTGAGGTGACACACGACACATTGTGGAGTCTAGCCACCCTGGGGGAATGCTAATAGAGGAGAACTGTGAGTCTGTGAGGTAGGGAGCCCGAAAGAGACTGAAGCGGTGCAGAGAGACAGAGACGGGGTGAGACAACGATGGGGAAGTGAAAAAGAGAGATAGTCATCAAAAGAAATAAAATGAAAGGCAGTCTGAGAGAGACAGAGAGAGACCAAAGTGTGATGAAAATCTAAATTACAGAAAGAGGGAGAAAATGTATAGGCAGCAACAGACCATAGAAAGAGGTTAAGAAAAAGAAGAACTGATAGGAAAGGGTCAGACAGATGAAGCTGAAGTGAATCGAGAAAGCATGTCAAGAAGAGATGGTGAGGACAGCAAAGTGGGAGGAAAAGGATATAGGTGGAATGGAGGAGTAGAAATGAAAAGTGTTGTGTTTCATCAAAATGAGAGGGCAAGGCAGGCGAGGAGGAGGAGGCCTGGGCAGATGGGGCAGTGAGAATGAAAGACTTTTGTTTAGTATTTAAGTTCCATAAACAATGAAACCAGCAGAATGAAGCGTTCCATCTTTGCCTCCACCCACACAAGGTCAAGGTCACACATGTGAGAATTTACTCCAGAGACGTGGCTCATTTCTGGTAACAAGACAGGAGATAGTCCTTATTTTAATGCAGTGCTAATTAGCGTCTTCTATAATTTGACCTTTCCCTTTATTTGTATTTATTTGTGTTTCCAAATGTTTGGATGCATCTGTGTGTGCGTTAAACTTGGGAACAACATGTAGCACTCCAGCAGGTCCTAACCTGGCTTTCATTTAAATCGCTCAGTCTCACGGCCCCCTGCTGCCTCACACCAGTTGTCCTTTTCTCTAACATCAGTAACTATAGCAACACTCAAAAGAAGACCAAGATAAGTGAACAGCTAGTCGAGATAAACAGGATGAAGAAGGAGGGTATCTGGAGAGATAAGGGGCTGAAAACAACGGTGGAACAAATAAAGGACAGAAAAGATGGGGGGGAGAGGAATCTGGCAACGCGAGGTCAACATTAATTATAACATGCTGTTTTTAAGTTGAATACCACCAAAGAAAGGACAAAAGCAAAGCAGCTCCTACAGTCCCATAGCTTTATTTGCTGTCTGCACCCTTCTTACGCTTCAGATCTCACTAGCCTTGTTTCAAGGTCAAGTATATATGTAATAGATAATTTTTCAATCCTGCATAATTATAATATAACATGGATGAAGTAGTCAGTCATCACCTAAAAAATGCTCAACTTCCCAACAGAAAAAAATAGGATTATAACATTGGACAAAAATGGTTTGTCTCTATCGTAAAAAAACCAAACTGTACCACAGTGCACTTTGCTGTGACTCACCATGATAGTGTGAGGTTGTTTCTGAAAAGTGTGTCGATGTGTAATATACAATGCATACAAAGAAAAACCCCACATCATTGTGAAAAATAGCCTATGCTGTACTTGAACTCACAACCTTCAAAATACAAGGAAGAACTGAGTGAGTGGTAACTCTGACACAATGTCAATAAAGGAGAGTTTAGAGGGAAGTTGCGCTCCATTCAAACTCAGTGGGACTTCATCACTTGAAAAACTGGAATTTTTCAGAAACTGTAATTTAAAAATCCTGAATAGAAGCACGCAGCACACAGTCGAGCTGGTCATGAACTGTCTATGACAAATGGTGTGAGAAGAAGAAAAATGGTTGATGACAATAACATATAGTGTGATAATCCCTCCAATTATCTGACTAATAACAGCTCTGGCTGTATGATACATCACATGCAGTAAATTTCTCCTCTGGTTTTGGTGAATATTGTTCTAATCGTTCATTAGCATGTTACTTAGCACTAATTAGAGGTTATCTCTGTTTACGAGACACATCAATACAGTCAACCAATGTACTTTGCTTGCCCCTTGATATATCAGTACTTCACCCTCCTGTTTAAATATGTATAATTCTGGCCTCTGACTCCACTGTGACCACTTTTGATACTTCAGTCTATCTCGTATAGTTTATGAAGTCAAAGCGGCTTTGTCTAGTGGGACGTATCTTCCCAGTCCATCTTCCCATTTCAAATTTAAATTAGAGTAGAATAGAATATAATCAAATAAATGGTGTTTAGAAGCTTTTGTGTATTCTGCAGGTACAGGACCTCCCGAAGTTGATGACTAGCTTTTTTTGTTTTGGAGGTACTTTTTTTGTTTTGGAGGTTCGCCCAAGAACACTAAAATAAAACTTTTTTCCAACATAGTTCTTGATAAATTGTCTTTTGTTTGTTGTTTGATACAGGTCTGAGCCTTGGGCTCTATTGCTATGAACTGTGAATCATATGTTTGGGAGGGAATTTAAACCACAAAATATGGTGTCATATCTGCTTTTTTAAATAAAACTGAAAAAGAAAGTTTAAAGTAAAAGGTTTAGATTGTGGTTTTAGTTTTTAAGCACCTACATCTTTAGCTCTCAACGGAGTTAGGCCAAAGTCACACGCGCCGAGAGACCTGCCAACAACTATCTAGCAACCACCAATTATGAGGCAAAAAAAATTGTTACTGGAGGCTGGTGGCAGTCTCTATGAAGTTATCCAGACATTACTACAGACTGTGTGTAGTAGAAGTGTGTATTCTGCGGCCTGCTGGCGAGTGGTTTCTGGAGTTGCTGAGAGTCGCTAGAGTGAAATTAGTCGCAAAAAGACAAAGTTGTGGTGCACCAAAAACCTCCCCGTGACTGATTTGCAGATGCCAGTAGTTTCCAAGGAATACTGGTATTCTCACCATTTAGTCACATTTGAAGAATTGCAACACAAACTTGCACAGTGCCTTACTGCTGTGACCTGCACATTTCAAAAGGCACAACTTCTTTTCTTTACAGGTCAGAATCTTGCAGCAAGCCATAGAAATCTGCTGGAAACCAAAGCAATCACAACAAGCTTTTTGGTGCAGCAACCTATTTGCAACCAATTTTATCTGGTGACATCCAGCAACCTCCAGCAATCAGTTGCCAACTCGTCCCAGAATAAACATTTCCCTAGTAATCGAAACCACTCTGTATGACTGATATCTTAATTAGCTTAGTCTTAGTTAGCTCACTTGACAGATACAATACTTTTAAGTTTACCACAGTGCCACCTTCTGGCCTTAACACGGAAACAACACTGGCCACGGAATTTCCCCCCCAAAAACATTCATGGTAAAGGTCGTAGTGTGATTGCAGCTACTGCAAATGTAATTTTAGCTTTGCTGAAATCTAGTTGAAGCCAAGATATTTGATGTCTAGTGAGCTGTCAAGTCAATAGTCAGCAGTCAACTGATTAGTTCTTTATACGGAATTTTTTTTGTTCTTTATACTGAAGTAAATGGTAAAAAAGTAGAGCTAAATTCTGCTTTTTTTCCCAAAAACATTTGTTCTTTTTAGCAGTTTTAACAACAAAACCAAAAATCAAACCTAACCACAAGTCTTCGAGAATTACAACTTATTTTTCAGAACATATTTTGCAACAACTGGCTGTCAGAAATAGCCTCTCCCACTTCACAACACTTTGGGATTTGAAGATGTTGCCCAATAGTGCATTTTAAGAAGACCGGCTCCACCTTTTGGGCATACTTTCAATTGACGAGTTGTGGCTGCACTGCAGTCAATAGTCTTGCAACACACTTCGAGCTTTACTTGGCAAAGCAGAAAACAACCCCGATGGCAATAAGCTGTGAGGAGAGTGGCAGTAAAATGGATTTCTGTGTTGATTTCAATTTCTCTGAGAACAAGTGTATCGAAAGGTGGCACAGAATGAAATCTACATTTGTTTATACGCGGCTGTATTGATGTCAAGCGTTCAGTACACATAGTAAATATTGGGTTCCGGTAATGTTGGAAAAGTGCACCACAGCGTGATTACTGACCCTTGCTTTTGACCGTTTCATCACTCCATCCATCTTACCTACATCAACCTAGGCCTCATTCCTGCTAAGTTTTCATTTATCCCTTAGAATAAATCCTGTGTCATGGTGCCTCATAAACAGGTCAAGTTTCATCCAACCAGAACTCCAACACACTTACACCTGTACACAAACATCATAATTAAAGGAGGCACAATTTGATAAATCAAACACTGTAATCTTTGTTTCGAGAAACACTTTGTGTGTCATTCGATTTGTGTCTTTTGTCAGGTGGATGCGGTTGAGCGGAGATGGTGGGGCTCTTTATGGAGCATGCTATGTTTTTTTCTCTAAGGGTGACATTCAATCGATCTGCACTTTCTAGATCCTGCACTGTTTACAGCCAGTAAACAACCTCATTAATCAGATTGGGGTAAAACAAACCCTGTAAGCATTTACGGGCTCTTCACGAGCGCTCACATTTTCTCTTTTCTTGCTTTTATAGCTCCAACTTCCCCATCATCACTCCCCTTCTGTCTCATCTACTCTATCTAAAAAAGCTAATCTCCTTAAAGCAGCCATCTCTCTCTCTCTTCCCTCCTCATCCCTCTCTCTTTGCTTCTCCCATCCTTTCCTTCTTCCCATGGATCGCCCTCTGCCCATCACCAGACCTCTCTGTCTTCTCACCTGTCCGCCAGCCCTCGTCCCCTCATTTCTCTACCCCCACATCTCCACCCATCACTCTTTTCACCCCAAACATCTCTGCTTCTGTTTCCCTCCATCCCCCCTGATGGATTGCTTTATTTGCTGTCTGCACCCTTCTTACGCTTCAGATCTCACTAGCCTCGTTTCAAGGTCAAGTATATATGGAATAGATAATTTTTCAATCCTGCATAATTATAATATAACATGGATGAAGTAGTCAGTCACCACCCACCTCTATGGTCAATGCTAATCTCGATTAAATAGATAGATAGGTTGGAAGGCGGGACTATGTTAAGGTTAAACAAATCATTAATGTACTTTAAACATAAAGACACACAGAGCTAACGGGCACTTTCATTAACAGAAGTGACGAATGTGGACATTGTAGAAACATATAGAAAGGTGATTAAAAAGTGTGTGCTTTTCCTAGAACACTTAAGATATATATGAAAAAGAATTAGAAAATTAGGAGGAGAGACGGGTGATTGGTGAGAGAACGGATGGGGGAACAGATAGGATGAAAGATGAAGGACCAGCTGAAGGTAAAGTGTTACACAATGTACTGACTGAAATTGAGACAGGTGGCAGGCCGGACTGCTGGTGATTGACTGATGTTCAGGACAGAAGCAGATTAAAGCAGAGCCAAGAGGCCGGCTTAGACAATACACAGAGGGAAGGTTAGAGGGGGTGGTAGTGAGGGAGATAAAACAAAGATAGAGAAGGAAATGAAGAAGGTGAAGCAAAGAGCTGATCTGAGATGAGCTTTGGGTGGTGGTGTAAGATGTTACAGCAATCAGTCACATGGAAAATGCTTAGAAACAATTAGGTTCTCAGTTTGTGACAGTTGTTATCTGTCACTGATTAGAGATAAATTTAATATACTGGATTCTGTCAAAGAGAATAACAAATAATTATATTATTATTAGTTATCCACAAGAAACAAACAATTTGTTGCTATAAATGGGAACTTCAGTCTTCTGTGATGCTTAATGTTCCAAGTCAGTTACAGTGGGGCAAAAAAGTATTTAGTCAGCCACCGATTGTGCAAGTTCCCCCACTTAAAATGATGACAGAGGTCAGTAATTTGCACCAGAGGTACACTTCAACTGTGAGAGACAGAATGTGAAAAAAAAATCCATGAATTCACATGGTAGGATTTGTAAAGAATTTATTCGTAAATCAGGGTGGAAAATAAGTATTTGGTCAATAACAAAAATACAACTCAATACTTTGTAACATAACCTTTGTTGGCAATAACAGAGGTCAAACGTTTACTATAGGTCTTTACCAGGTTTGCACACACAGTAGCTGGTATTTTGGCCCATTCCTCCATGTAGATCTTCTCAAGAGCAGTGATGTTTTGGGGCTGTCGCCGAGCAACACGGACTTTCAACTCCCGCCACAGATTTTCTATGGGGTTGAGGTCTGGAGACTGGCTAGGCCACTCCAGGACTTTCAAATGCTTCTTACGGAGCCACTCCTTTGTTGCCCGGGCGGTGTGTTTTGGATCATTGTCATGTTGGAAGACCCAGCCTCGTTTCATCTTCAAAGTTCTCACTGATGGAAGGAGGTTTTGGCTCAAAATCTCACGATACTTGGCCCCATTCATTCTGTCCTTAACACGGATCAGTCGTCCTGTCCCCTTGGCAGAAAAACAGCCCCATAGCATGATGTTTCCACCCCCATGCTTCACAGTAGGTATGGTGTTCTTGGGATGCAACTCAGTATTCTTCTTCCTCCAAACACGACGAGTTGAGTTTATACCAAAAAGTTCTACTTTGGTTTCATCTGACCACATGACATTCTCCCAATCCTCTGCTGTATCATCCATGTGCTCTCTGGCAAACTTCAGACGGGCCTGGACATGCACTGGCTTCAGCAGCGGAACACGTCTGGCACTGCGGGATTTGATTCCCTGCCGTTGTAGTGTGTTACTGATGGTGACCTTTGTTACTTTGGTCCCAGCTCTCTGCAGGTCATTCACCAGGTCCCCCCGTGTGGTTCTGGGATCTTTGCTCACCGTTCTCATGATCATTTTGACCCCACGGGATGAGATCTTGCGTGGAGCCCCAGATCGAGGGAGATTATCAGTGGTCTTGTATGTCTTCCATTTTCTGATGATTGCTCCCACAGTTGATTTTTTCACACCAAGCTGCTTGCCTATTGTAGATTCACTCTTCCCAGTCTGGTGCAGGTCTACAATTCTTTTCCTGGTGTCCTTCGAAAGCTCTTTGGTCTTGGCCATGGCGGAATTTGGAGTCTGACTGGTTGAGGCTGTGGACAGGTGTCTTTTATACAGATGATGAGGTCAAACAGTTGCCATTCATACAGGTAACGAGTGGGGGACAGAAAAGCTTCTTACAGAAGATGTTACAGGTCTGTGAGAGCCAAGGATTTTCCTTGTTTGAGGTGACCAAATACTTATTTTCCACCCTGATTTACGAATAAATTCTTTACAAATCCTACCATGTGAATTCATGGATTTTTTTTTCACATTCTGTCTCTCACAGTTGAAGTGTACCTCTGGTGCAAATTACTGACCTCTGTCATCATTTTAAGTGGGGGAACTTGCACAATCGGTGGCTGACTAAATACTTTTTTGCCCCACTGTATTATTAGCTATTATTATTATTATTAATAATAATATCAGAAAAAAAACTGTAGAATAGTTCATGCTGAAAACATTACCTGGTACAATTATTATTGATGTGGAAATGCTCAGTGTTCCAGCCACAAAATAACACACACAAAAATGAAAAATCAGTTTATCTTATAGGACCTGGATAAAAAAGACAAGACCCTGTGATATTCTGTCTGTTTTCCTTTCAGTTAGCTTGGTGAAACCATCCACCTGTTTTGTTATGATGCTATGACAGGTCTCTCCTCCCACTTAATGCCCTTTGCAATCAAAACGTATTTTGACGTTAGCTGAGAAAGCACGGGTGTCGTGATTGCCAATAATAATAGCTCATTAAAGTATTGACACTTACCTGAATTATACTAATCGCCCATTAAAGTTTATTATTTATACATATATTTTTCTACCACTCCCCGTCCTCTCCTTGGTCTTTGCGTGTACTTTATCAAACTGTCATGTTCTCTAGAAACTTTGGCACATGCACTTTTCTTTTCAATACAGGTGTTTGGTGTTCTGGACGTGTGTCAGTAATGTATGTAGTTGGGTAGTATTTAAAATCTATAATAAAAAGCAGTAGTGAATATTGCTGCGATCACAGCAACCTGCTACCAACCAAAGCAATGGTAAGAAGGTTTTTCAGTATAGCACCGTACATTTTTACCTAACAACTGCCTGCATGTTTTTTCATATTTCATATATTTTTCTCCATAACAATCTGCCAGGGGTCACTGACCACTCTGTTGATCCAGGTTAACTGGGCCCAAGTCTGAAAAATCTATTTCTTTCCTTGAATGGGTAATTTTGGGGCGATTGTTGCTCAAGAGTTGGGGGTTCGCCTTGTAATCGGAAGGTTGCCGGGTCGAGCCCCGGCTTGGACAGTTTCGGTTGTTGTGTCCTTGGGCAAGACACTTCACCCGTTGCCTGCTGGTGGTGGTCAGAGGACCCGGTAGCGCCAGTGTCCGGCAGAGGCGACAGAGGCGACCCGCACTGACAGAGGCGAGGCTGCCAGTGTCTGGCAGCCTCGCCTCTGTCAGTGTGCCAATGGGTGCACTGACAGAGATGACCCGGACACTGGCGCTACCGGGTCCTCTGACCACCACCAACAGGCAACGGGTGAAGTGTCTTGCCCAAGGACACAACGACCGAAACTGTCCAAGCCGGGGCTCGACCCGGCAACCTTCCGATTACAAGGCGAACTCCCAACTCTTGAGCCACAATCGCCCCAAAATTACTCATTCAAGGACAGAAATAGATTTTTCAGACTTAGGTCCAGTTAACCTGGATCAACAGAGTGGTCAGTAGGGATGGGTATCGTTTAGGTTTTATCTGATACCGGTGCCAAACTGGTACTTTTGAAACGGTGCCGGTGCTTGAACGGTGCTCGAACCGGTGCTTAAAGAATGGAGAACACAAAATTGGTCCAAAAACCTCTCATGTTCAGCTGTTTTTTTTGTAAAAAGATAACAATGTTAGCCTTTTCTGCAGCTATAGGGCATATATGGTATCACTCTTGGCTGGAAGCAGTGCTTAAACAATGTAAAAAACAAACTTTGTCCAAAAACCTCTCATGTTTAACTGTTTCCCACTTCTTATTTGGTCATTTTAGCCTTTTTGGCCAGGGTGAAGGGAGTATCTGCCATCAAACAAGAAGACAGCCGCATGTAGCTATGATGATGTTTGCTAGTTCACCTTACATGCATTAATTTAATAACGTGGTTAGCCTACTCAACGTAAATTATACACGAACAACATTAAGCTACTCACGCAGAGAAGAACGGCTGCTGCTGCATCATCATCCGTCATCATTTCTGCTACACTGGCAGGGCTAGGGGCCAGGACTCTACTCTTCGGGTTTTTGGGGGATGTTGCTAACTCTGGGTCCGATAACAGGCACCACACCCGCAGTAGATGCGCTCGGTGTGAGGTCTCGCAGCAAGCTATCAAATACGGCGCATTTTTCGGCTTTTAAAAAAAACGCTATGCGTCGCCAGGTGTTTCATCGGATTTCAGGTGTTACCTCCTTTCCACAGTATCAGCTTAAAGCACTTGTTGCAGCTGCTGAGTTTGCATCTTTTGCTGTGAAGTACAGCCAGACTTTTGACCGCTTCGCCTTGGGCATTTTTAATCTGTAGCTCTGCTCTAAAAGAACGTACGTACCTGGACCCGCCTACTATCCTCGGAAAGGTAAAATGATTGGCTAGAATTCAAAGTGTATCACATCTCAGGAAAAAAAAGCACCGAAATAAAGCACCGAAATGTGCGCTGCTTTTCGGTCTGGTTACTACCGTTTATGTCAGAACCGGTGCCATCATGGCACCGGACACCGGTACCCATCCCTAGTGGTCAGTGACCCCTGGCACTGACAGAGCGCCCATTGCCATCACCAGTGTGTGAATGGGTGGATGACTGGATGTGTAAAGCGCTTTGGGGTACTTAGAGACTAGTAAAGCGCCATTTACCATTTCAGGCAGGTTTTTAGGTGTGAGGCTTTTTTGATGTAATTTTTTTCTTTTTATTGAGTTCTGCTATTATTTTGTGCTGTGTTTTGTTACATCCCTTTTTGGATTTTCTGCACATCTAGGTTCTTTTTTTCTCTTTTACGCAGGTAAAGCATTGAGAGGAAAAGGATAATGGGAACAATGGTTAAAGGCACAGAGAGAAGAAAGAGAGAAGAAAACAACACTGTGCTGAAAAATAGTGAAGAGAGGACGAAGCAAAAGAACCAAACAGAAAGAATAAGAGGCAGACGTCGTTCACGCCAAAGGAATGTAGAAGCAGATGGAGCAGAATAAAGAAACTGTAAGACAAGGACCAGAGGGGAAGGACAAAGAGAGACCAGGAAAGAAAGGAGTATAATATAAGGGCAGTATCATGAAAAGGGAAAGTGATACAAAGCGGTATCACAGGAAAAGGGAGTCAATGGGAAGGCCTGCAAGATGTATGAAAAGAGGTGAAATGAAGAATGATGGGCATTGAGTTGGTTGCAAGAAAAGGTTTATGGTGAACAGAGGGAGGGTGAATAAGGCAATGGAGGGCAAGTGGAATGAGCGAAGGATAGATGGAAAGAGAAGGGATGAGCTGGCTGCATTGAGAGGGGATGTTCAATGGGCCACAACGCAGCTGCTGACAAGCCCATCTTATTCGCAGTATGGCATCTTTCCACTCAACAACTCGCAGGTGGAGGGATATACAGATGCTCACATATTCCTACACACTGTCCATGCTCATGCACTAACAGAGCCCATGCCATGTTTCAGTGCCTGTCTGTGTTACAGATGAAATGAGAGCTCAGTGGTCTGGATAACAACCCTCAGTGAGAATACACTGGCCAAAAGAGCTCAATATGACGATGGAACACCCCCACCCTAAAAAATACAAAAAAAAAAAAAAAGTCCCCTTCTGATGTGTACCCCTTTCTGTTAAAACTGTAGTAGGCACCAAGTGTTTGATTAAGCAAAAAACCTAAAGTAACTTCAGCATATTGGAAGGCAATTTCTCTGATAAGAAGGACAAATATCTATTTTCAAATTTTGTGGGTTTTTTCCCATTTCTGTTAAGATTTCCTGCTTTGATCTGATGGCATCTGAAGTGCATACAGTTGCCAAACCAGATGGGTACACACAGAATAATACAACAACCAATAAATAAAGTCCAAAAACAGGTGCCTGTTGCCTCTGTTTTGCCTGTTTAAAAAGATATCAACAGATTGGAGTATCACACTCTTTTTCCTGTCTATACTGTATACAGTACAGAGTTTCTCAATGTCTTCACCCTGGAGTTTTTAAAAAAGGTTCATTTTTAGTGACCTAAAACTTGAATGAAAGGCCAAAATACATGAATCACCACGTATCACTGGAGAAGGCATTAAATGAAAGAGTGGCACTCGGGGGATAAGAGGACAGCTGAGCTTACAGCGCTGAGAGAGTTTAAAAAGCACGGAGAAGTCACGCAGCTGGCAATGTGGAAGGAGATGCATTAAGTTCTTTTTCAGAGCAGTTTTATACCAGATGTATTATTTTACTGGGCAGTCAAGTTACACGTTAACTCGGTGTAGAATCTGATCTTTTACATATGGCATGCACTCTCTCTGTCACGCCTGTGGGTATTTCCAAATGAGGTCTCAAGGTTTAAGTTAAACTAGGCTGACCAATCAGATGTCTTTAAAGGAGCTCCAATGTGTCTGTGCGTGCGTCGTTGCTTTATTTTGACAATCCCTGAATTTTGAACGAATAATAAATGTCTCTGTGACTGCTAGTCTGCTAGCTACTCCAAGTTTTCCCACGTCACACCCCTGCTGATTCAGCTGCACTGGCTCCCCGTTAAATTCAGAATCCAGTTTAAGGTTTTGACCTTGACTTTCAGGGCTCTGCATGGACAAGCACCAACATATATAAGTGAACTTTTACATCCATACATTCCCAGCAGGTCCCTGAGGTCATGTGACCAGGGCTTGCTTGCTGTCCAACACACGAGGCTGAAAACAAAAGGCGACAAAGCTTTTGGAACTGTGGCCCCCAGATGTGGAAGTCTCTCCCTTTGAGCCTGAGATCTGTGGACTCAGTGGTCGCTTTTAAAAAACAGCTAAAAACTCATCTTTTTAAACTTGCTTTAGGTTGATTTTTATTTTTAGGTTTTAGCTTCTGTGAAGCACTTTGTGATTTTTATCTTGAAAGGTGCTATATAAATAAAGTTTTACTTACTTGCTTACTTTACTAGTCTGATATGCATAACAAGGATTATGAGTTCAATGTGACTGCAGTTGTTGAATTCAATCATTTGCTTCAAAGCTGGCACGGTGGCACGGTGGTTAGCACTGTTGCCGCACAGCAAGAAGGTCCTGAGTTCAATTCCACCATCAGGCTGGGGTCTTTCTGTGTGGAGTTTGCATGTTCTCCCCGTGTTTGCGTGGGTTCCCTCCGGGTACTCCGGCTTCCTCCCACCGTCCAAAGACATGCAGCTTGTGAGGATAGGTTAATTGGATAATCTAAATTGTCACTAGGTGTGAATGTGCGAATGAATGTGAGTGCGAATGGTTGTCTGTCCCTTTGTGTTAGCCCTGTGACAGACTGGCGACCTGTCCAGGGTGTACCCCGCCTCTCGCCCTATGACAGCTGGGATAGGCTCCAGCGCCCCCCGTGACCCTGAAAAGGATAAGCGGAAGCGAATGGATGGATGGTTTTAGCTTGTGAAGCACTTTGTGATTTTTATCTTGAAAGGTAAATAAATAAAGTTTTACTTACTTGCTTACTTTACTAGTCTGATATGCATAACAAGGATTATGAGTTCAATGTGACTGCAGTTGTTGAATTCAATCATTTGCTTTAAAGCTAATCTGATGGTAGAAAATACATGAAAACACTAATTTCTCTATATATAGTATTGAGTAATTAGCAGAAAAAATGTGATTTGATGGAAATAAGAGTGTTGTTCTGTTAGGGTTATGAACAAGTGAGCAGGGTACATCACAGAGTATGTGAGTGTGTTTGCAAATGCTGAAAACACTTTCCGTGCTACGCTTTACAACATTTATTATGATCTGACATTCGTTTTATATGCTGCTGCCCTTTATGCATGAGGCAGGATAATAAGAGTATAATTTATATACCTGCCTGTTTTTTTTGTAAAAAGCAGTCAGATCAAACAGCAGGTAATACTGAAACCTTACAGTGAGAACTTTAATATTTAGAAGTGCTCTTTGCCTCATTAAGATTTATGGATAGACGGGTCCGCAAATCCACATCTAGAATTTATTACTAAGAACTGAATCAGGATTGGAGTAAGAGAGGAGAAATTTCCACCCATGCCTGCCATGGCCCTTTCACTTAGAACTTAGAGCAGCCCATCTGACCTCAGCTACCACGCTTCATTATGATTATGGGCAGCACAACCTGCAGTGTGTATGTGTTGCCTCTCTGTAAATAATATGATCTGGTGTTACTGCTACATTATGATGTCTCCAATATGTTGCAGCATTGTGTAGGAGAATTCTGAAAAAACACTTGGGTAAATCCTTAAAAGGTTAATGAACTTGGATCAGGGATGTATCTTTGGCTGCGCTGGTGAATGGGTCATTATTCAAAACGGACATGATTCCCAAACTGCGTCATTGTGTTCGCGGTGAAGGGCATGCACACTTGCGTGTTCATTTGTGCTCTGTGAATATCTTTATTGTTTCCTGTTAGGGAGCAGACAGGTTACTTGGCTACCATGTCTCAGCCTGTGCTCCTGACTGATAAGCTCCATCGCTTATCTCAGCAAATGTGTGTGAGAGTGTGTGAAAGTTGGACAGCTTTGCAGCCATTTTCTGAGAACTATTTGAATTTAATGTTTGCTCTCCAAACGGACAAACGTCGCCATGCCGTGGGAGGAAATGTGATGTGTGCACGTGTGTGTCTAATTGCCTGGCTGTCTTTGTGAGGATCAGGTTGCGCTGTAGACTTTTGGAGAGCGAGGACATTTTGGCCACTCTCCTAAATTCCACAGAGCTGATTGAGAACTAAGGCTTCATTTTAAATTCATGGTATTATATGTAAATGGGATTTCTTAATCAAGCTTCAGATTTAAAACGGTTGCACTTGTATACAACCTACATGATGCACCACAATACCCTTTATAATATTAAGTTCCCAGAAGAGTTTGCTAAGTTTAAGTATATGTTTGTGCATGAGGAAATGTTGGTGTCCGTGATAATTATTAGTACACAATGTTGCTATGTAACTGTAAGCTACATGTGAGTGAACAGTTCAAGCTGGGTGAAATGATGAATCATGATGAAAGGATGACTAAATGATGTGTTGTAAAAATGTCTTGTATTCACACTCTTACCTGTTCAAATAAACAAATTGGGTTTTACTGATTTAACGACACTTGTAGAGTGTCATAAAATGTATTTTTCTCTCTTCTAAAAACTGTTACAGAGACACTCTGTATCAACTCTGAGGCCTGATATTTGTTGATCTAATAATGAATTCTAGGCAGTTAATGGGAAGGTTTCCCAGCTCTTTATCAGTGCAGGAGAGATGGGCTAATGTGGATGGAAATTGCCTCATGCAATTACACCACAGTAAGGATTGTTATCAGTGTAATATTAGTCTATTAGTCATGCAGCTGCATGCTACAGTTAATAAGGTAGCGACTGAGACAGTTCAATGATGGCCAATAGGACAACCGTCATATAGATGTGGGATAGCATGCTGCAAAGCTAATTTTTTCTGCCATCACCTCAATAAAAAAAAAAGTGGCTTCATTATATAAATGATGGATATTGCTGCCTCCAACTTTGCTCAATCACTTTGCCATCTTCACTGTGAAGCACACAGCCACACAAACAGAAGAGGCACTGGTGGCAGCTGTAATCCTGTAAAGGTAGCAGCAGGACGGAGAAAGGCTTGTGACAGGACTGCTGGATAGTGAAAGCTTGCCTACAGGGATGCCTCAGCTTTTGGATACACTCCGCTGGTTGAAAATCATGCAGCTACACACTACATGTACACGCAGCGATGCTGGAAAACAGACACGCATACCTGTACACACACACATGCACATAGCTATGGGGCTTCAATATTCTCTGCTTGCTGTCCCACCTGGATGCTCGTGCAGCCCGAGGAGCATGGAAAAGAAAGGCAGCGAGCAGTGAAAAGCATTTCACCTCACTGTGGGAGTGGGTGACAGGGCTCAGCTATCACACACTGGGTCCCTGTCACGTACATACACAAACAAACACACACAGGAGAAACAGAAGGATCAAGCGGAACCTGGACTGCAGCGGGAAAATAAATCCCCCAAAAACTATTTGTATTGAAAAGTAATAATAAAGGATATCTCTCGCAAAATTATTTCAGTTTTTACTTAAAATTTGCTTTTTTTTACAACTATTTTAAAGACCTGGGGATTTTAATTCCACTGGACACATGTGCAATAATATATTTTCTATGACTCTCACAATCTCACAGTTTCTGCACCGCACATAATTACCTACATGCCACCTTTGCTCTACCGAGCTATTTAAACAGTCTGAATAAACATCACCAAAACATTATCTTCATACATGAGTTGAAGCATTGCAGCGTCTCCATCAATTTGACTGCTTGGAAATGTTATTTCAGTTGAATCACCACTGAAATATGGGTAACCCATATTGATCACGATGACAGTCTCTAAGAAAACAATCCTCCTGAACTGGAAACAGAGGAAGAAAAAATTCAATATCTCAGTGGCAACGCTTACTATCCGAATGCATCTGCAAAGAAAGATAAATGGCACTAAAAAACAATAACCTAGATGGTTTTAATAGCTACTGGAATACATTTATCAATACCACTTGCTTCTTTGTGTAATATAAACATAGGAATAACCATGCATACACACAAGGAAAATAGCTTTATTCAGGGAGTAGCCTCTTTCTACTATTACTGCCAGTGACATGAGCCCCCTCCCCCACCACACCTCCCCAGTGTGTAATTGGATGACCTCTTAACCCAGCCATATTTTCTGATTTAGTGAATGAAGTGAATAAATGCCTAATAATACAGGTTCATATCCTGTCACAATGTCACAAGCTTCTTTTGACACAAGAAGGCGCATGCCTCTTTCTGCAATGATCTGGCTGAAGTTACAAGAAACATGTACATTTGATTTTGGGGTAAACTGTTCTTTTTAACTGTCTATATATATGCTTAAATGCTTATATATGCTTATGGGGTGGCTGTAGCTCAGGTGGCAGAGCGGATCAGCCACTAACCAGAAGGTCAGTGGTTCAATCCCAGGCTGCTCCAGTCTGCATGCCAAATATCCTTGGGCAAGATACTAACCCCATGTTGCTCTCCGATGCATCCATCGGAGTGTGAATGTGTATGAATGTTAGATACTTAGCACTTAAGCTTAGAAGTGCTTGTGTGAATGGGTGTGATTGGGTGAATGAATTAGCTGTATAAAGCGCTTTGAGTGCTCGGACAGAGTAGAAAAGCGCTATATAAGAACCAGTCCATTTACCATTTACTTACACAGCTTTAACTACCTGCTTCCGATCACAGTTCAACAGGCACAATGAAAAGTGAGAAACTGAAGACAGGCTAAAGTAATTGTGCGGTTGGGCTCAAAATGTGTGGTCAGAGACGACATGTGTCCAGTAGAAGACTGTGGCTTATTAACCCTTTAAGACCTACCATAGAACCAAGTCCGCCAGAGCTTATATTATATGTTTACATGCTGTGGAGTCATTTTTGGGAGCATTTCAAGTTGCTATACAACAATACAACCATTACAGCCCAGATTTTAATAATATGTATGAATTAAGTGCATAGTGATTACATAAATTGCAAAAAAGTGCAATAAACTACAAAAAAATTGAAAATCGTTTTTGTTTTTTTAACATATATTTCTAGTTAGAGAAATTTAAGAGGCTTATCCCTCAAAACTGTAAATACAAAAAAGTTGCACAAAATAGTTTCCCACCACAGGGAATTTATTTTGAGTGCCTTCATAGTTTTATTTTTGAATTACACCAATTTTTATACACTGCAGGAAAAACGAAAATAAATATTATGATGCAAATTTGCAAAAAAGCAGCATATGCATCAAAATAAACTATGTCCAGCAGTGCAATATGAGTCCTAAACATCCCAGAAACAACACAGAAAGTCATAAAGTCAAACATAACTTTTAAAAACACCAGTATAGGCTCATTGAGGCCCGGACGGTAAAAAAAACTACATTTCCGCGAAAATGACGTCACTTCCGGTTTCGGCCAGGTCATGGCGGACATGCGATAGTTCGCGCTGACGTCTAATCCAATGTAGGAAGTGTTATGAACAGCTGATCGGATCGGCAAAGCGTGTTTCTGGAATATTATGTTTTTGTTGCTGCAAGTGCTTTTTATGCAGTTTTTGCAAAGCTTTATGTGGAAGGAAACTGTGACCGAGGACAAGCTGATGGCTTAAGATGTAAGTACAACTCCTCAGGTTTCATATGCAAAAAAAATTATTGCGCTAGCTCACGTGGTTGCAGAGCTACCGGGATTTAAAAATAGTTACGCAAAACAGAGCGTGCCCGCTCCGACCGGTTTTAAAGGGTTAATAAAACCACGGAAGGTATGACCAAGAAAATGTTGGGAATTGAAAAATTGAACACAGCTTTTTAAAAAACACGACTAAAAATCACTGCAAATTATGGACACCGGGGGGAAACCGTATTTTAATAAAGCGCCCAATGAATGCCGCAGAGTCGCACACGTTTGTGCGGGAAACATGTCGATGCCATTCAATGCTATTTTATTTTTATGTCGGCCCTGAAGGGGATGAGAACATTAACTAAATTTGACTCTTTTTCTCACTGCAAAGGAAACTGTTTCCCAGGTAACCACGGGACAGGAATGGAGAAGAGATAAGGAGAGAACAGGAAGTGAAATGAGCACAGCTGTAGAAGCAGAAATTTAAAAAAAAAAAGGTAATTTTTATAATCAGTAATAACTCAATAGGTAATATCCAGAGATACAAAATAGAATACCAAACATGGGTTAAGTTAATACCACACGCTGACTTTATGTCTCTTGCACAAAGCTCGGTCGGCCTTATTTCAGTGCAAATATATGATCATATTCTACAGAACAATCACTCTGTTCTTTCTATCTGTAAGGTGATGAAAGCCGTGTTCCTGTTTGAAGCCTTGAGGAGTCCAGATTTCACCCTTTCTTCCTTTCACACCTAATGCTTACTTTCACTGTCTCACTCCGTCTCAGACTAAAGGAAAGAAGAAAGGCGTGATGGGCGGGTTAGGAGTGTGGCTAAAGTGTTCTTTCCTTTGTGCTTTCATCCCATTTCTTCTCTGCACTGCCCCAAATGCATTTTTCACAAGTTACAGAAACCTCCTTCACAGCTATTCACAAAAGAAACTAGTTTTGTGTGTGCGTGACTTAGTCAGGCAAAGTTTATGATGCAGAGATGGAGAAGGAGAATGTGTTTGGGTACCACATAATAACATTCATCAGCCCAATTAAAACCTGAACCTGATATTTTATACAAATCTGACATAACATTAAAACTTGTCCTCATCCCTCCCCCAGATGTTCATATACATCCCATGTGTCATTCCTTCCTCTCTCGATCCACTCCCCTTATCGCCGCTTGCAAGGCCCTGTCTTATCTCTACTTGCATTACACCCAATAAAATCCAATAAAACTTCCATAATGGTATTTAAATTAAAAGAAAATTGATGTTCATGTTGGTCCCACAGCTTGATAACACTTAAACTGGGTGGTAAAAGGAGTAAACACTCTTCCCAGAACCTCCTAGGATTGGCCGTAATACTTGTCAAGCCCAACTCCTGACTTGTGGGGCTCACATGGCTCACTCAACAGCGGACAAAGCCATCATTTAGCTGCAGTCACCAAAAGCAGCCCAAACGACGCTTAAATGCATCTGCATGTGGGCTGCACCAGATGTGTGGCATAACACAGACACAAAATTACAAAAACAAAATATATAGTTTTCCCTCTACGCAATATAACATTCCACAAGGAAAGTCATCGCGTCATTTGGGGGTTTATGTGGAGCAGTGAAAGGTTGTCAGATATATATCTCAAAGTAAAATTAAGGAGGGAATGAATTATATTTACTTCATCTTTTTCAGGTTTTTGATCATCTTTGGTGTAGCGTTTTGGAAAAGGGCCAGTACTGTAAATAGAAGGCTGTGTACCTGGTTGCGCTCTGTTATATCAGGTTGTTCTGCAACTATCCAGAGTGCCTTTAAGTTGGGGAGGATAAGAGGCACTAACACCTGCAGCTTGTTTGGCTCTTTAACCGCCCCAGAACATCTACATAAAACTCCAATTGCACACACTCATAAAAACTCACACAGCAGCAATATATCAGCCCCTCTAAACTAGATTGATGAGAAATGGAAAGGTGGGCATATTTCAAAAGAGCACCCTGAAATAGACTGCATCAAACTTCGCCCCCCAGCAGTTTTTGGCTTCTTGTAATTAGAAGGCAGCATTAATGCTATATTAACGAGCATCAGCATGCCCGCATAAACACAAACAGAAAGAAAGAGGGAGACAGACAGAGCGAATGAGAGCAAGGGAGTGTAGAGAGAGGGCGTGAGAGAGTGGAATTAAATCATGACGTCAAATTTATGTCCTGGCCGTATTTACTGCTTTAATAAGAGTTGGGTAAGCAAAGAGAACTGCTGGAGGGCACATAGCCTATGTCAGCAGATATTCATACACACACACCCACACACGCGGATCTATGCGCTCAGCAATACGAACGCGTCCTTGTCGACGTGACCCGTTTTACATATCAGTCTCTTTAACCAACCGCCTTTAAGCTGTCAGAGTTTATGCACCTGCCATATTTACGCATTCGTAGCACAAGTAACACATGAAAGAGGTGCGAGTGTGTCATGCAGTGAATGAGAACGATAAGAGATTGAGAGATTCAAAAGGAAAGAACGTGCACGGGAGTCGGTGCAAGTGAGAAAATTGGACAAATCTAATTAAAAGCTCCCCAGACACAAGCTGCCTACTGATTTACTACCCGATAAACCCATTCTGACTATCTCCGTCGTAAACAAAGCCTTAACAACGTCGCTCTGATCTACCTTTTTTACTGCGATTGTACGTTCACACCTGCTTGCACACGAGAACTGTAATGCACATAAAAACCTGTTGAAGCTTTTGTCCCATACTGCTGTGCATACAACCCATCGTCAGTAGTGAAATGGTTCAATTAGTGGTGGAAGAGAGCCGGGGGGAGCAGCTGGCCACCCCGGCAGCTTGCGGGGCTCAGGGCTCGGGGGCAGGCTGTGATATCTGACTGCTCGGTCGAGGCGGGAGGATGGAGGATGAAGCGGGGTGAGATGAAAGTCCACTGATAAAAGCAATGCACACAGAGCTGAGGTTGGTATAGAATCTCAATTAGCCAGCAATACAATCCTGTAGAAAAAGGGAGGGGACCGTGCTGAATTCACGTGTTTTGTAGATGTTAAAGGCGATATCTGCAGTAGATCGACAGCTTTACCATCTGCAGCAGTGCAATGGATAAGCTCTAGATGATGAACTGTAATTGTTTTACCACTGTGTTCTGCACCACGTCTAAAAATACTAACACACACACAGACAAACAAAGAAAACACGACCAGTAAACAGGCACCTTTTTTTTGTACAACTCACATTTCAGGGCTCGCAAAATCGCTAGCCCGACGTCCCGCGATTTTTCCAGTCGGGCTACCAAAATCTATCTCTGCCCTGCCCGTCGGGCTATCATAGGAAGGAAAATATATGTCTATGCTTTTGCATTCTTTCGCCAATGTAGCTGAGTAATTATGTCATTGGCATGAGCCACTGTCAATATGTGACATATTGAAATCGCGTTTGAATTTGCGCTTGTTTTTTTTTGCTTTCACTTTCATTTTGCGATTGCGCGAACGGTGTGTAGAGAGCAGCAGCACTGATTGGTAAGTGGCGATTAATTTCGCACCAATTCCTCTGACTTTGTCTTATCACTCATTAGCTTACTATTCAAACATGACAAGTGAAATCTCCCACAGCAAACTTAAACTTGTGAGAGGTTGAGTGCGCAAAGAATCGCTGATCATTATGTAAGTACGTGTGTAAAAGCAGCAGGATTTACGCTGGTTTTTTAGTTCTGCTGAGCCAAATAAGACAGGTCAGGGTGAAGAAGCGGCAGCCAAAGAAAAGCCGATCACAAAACGGAAAATATATGACAAATCAGACTATGAGGCAAAAAGAAAGCGCAGCTTTTTTGGTTTCATGGACAAAATAATTTCTGTGGCTGGAATATGACGAGCTAAATAACATGATGTTCTGACAGGTGTGTTGTGAGTTTCATTTGATTTCTGAGTCGACAAGCGCCTTTGTTACTGGGACCAGTAATTTTAAGAAAGACCCCGTCAGAACCCATGAGAAATGCAAGAAATGCATTATTGCCCAGTCTGCAGTATCTTTCCCAGAACAAACACCAATTGCAAAAAACATACTAAAAATAAACCAAGCACAACAAGAACTCCTGAAAAAGCTGTTTAGAACAGCGTGCTATGTTGCAAAGAGTGAACTACCATTGGCAAAATTTATCAGTCTTTGCAAACTTCAAAAAGCAAATGGCCTAGATCTTGGTTCCACTTGCCTCTTACCCGTGACTTCAGTGGAAATTTCAGATTGAGGATCTGACACAGACTGATTCATGTTCTACAGTTCTTACAAGTTCATAGAAATTTCTGTTCAATTTGAACCAAGTATTTGAGTTGATGATTGTAATTTTTATACAGTTGTTGTAATTTTTATTTTAACAATTTTTTTTGATTAATTTTTGTTTCCATTACAATATTATACTTTAATGTATAATATTGTAATGGAAACATAACATAAAAAAATTGCTTTATTTTTTATTCGGGCTACTTAAATTTATTTTGGGCTACCAAAAACTGAAGAATGCCTGCCCAAAGGGCTACCAGAGATTTTGAAATTTTGCGAGCCTTGCATTTATAGAAACACAGTGATAGTCTGAAAGATTTCCTCCAAGACCCAAGACCAGCAACTCATTTAGGCTACGTCCACACTAGCCCGGATAGATTTGAAAACGGCGTTTTCGCCCAAAAACGCTCCGCGTCCACACTAGCGTTTTCAGTCGTTTTCACAGAGTCGTGCGTCCACATTGAAATGGCCGAAAACGCTTACGTTCCAGTCCTGTGCATGCGTGAAACGCAAGAAGATTCGACCTGCCTCATTTAGTCTGCCGCTTATTTACTTTCCGGTTCTTTGAAACGTAACGGCAAAATGTTGAGGAAAAGCACCGAGTTTTTTAAATGGACTAACAATAAGGTGGAGTTGTTGTAACAACAAAGTAACACAAAAGTATAAAGTTGCGAAAGCGAGTTAGAGTTAAAGAATTTGAAGTAAAAGCTACCTGGAGCATGTACAGACTGATATTCATCTTTAATAGTGCTGTCAAAATTGGAGAGCATACAAAACAACTGCTGTATAATGCCCTCCGCTATCTTAGTTTAATTGGTCACACGACTGACATATGACGTGCGTCATCGTTTTAGGAAGTCTGCGTTTTCGCTGTCCACACTGCGACGCAAAAGCGCTGTTTTTCAAATGTATGCGTTTTCAAGAGCGCTTTGAAAACGCAGCATTTTCCGTCTCAGTGTGGACGGGAGGCCAAAACGGAGAGAAAACGATGGACATAGCCTTACAAAGTGCCTTTAAGTCCTAGAAGAGCTCAGGTCAAATAATCAAAATCTACATCTGGCAGAGCCTCATCTTCTCCCTGCTGTGAGAAGATCCGTTCCCAGCTGCTAATGAGCAAAGCAGGCCCTTTTCAAACGTGTTAACTTTGTAACTGTTTGAAGACACTATCACTGTGAAAATTAAATTACAGCATTCAGCAGTGCAAACAATGTGTCACCACATGAGAGGTTTGTCTCTTCTGCTTCCTTGTAATTATTTTCAAGTAAAAATTAAATATGTTGTCTGTTCCTTCGAGAAAATATCAGCTTGTCAAAAAGTGATGATTTGCTGCTTTTATGTTTGCTATATCACGGTGACATAGCTGCCATTCTTTTCTATAAGCTTTCATTATAGATATCTACAATTAAGTTGCAGATGAATAGAATTGTTGGTGCTGATTCTGTGACAAATGGGCCTATTAATAATGTTTTTGACGACGTGGTGGTGCAGTGGATAGCGCTGTGTCCTCACAGCAAGAAGGTTCAAGGTTTGAATCCATTCTAGTTCCCTTCTAATTTAATAACCAGAAGAAAATAGAGGATATCCCCTCAGTTCGATTTATATTCTAATTTCTAGACATCTTGAAACATATTTTAAGTAGTCATACTGATGTAGTTTATTACCAACAAGAAACAACTGCCACTGCCTATGCTACTAAACACCATTTGTATGTGCTGACAAACAAGTCAGCTAATAAACAGGGCTCATCATAGTGTGTAGAGACACTTGAAATCTCTCAATGAATCACAATCCAACAGACACACCAACGTGAAAAGCACGAATTGGCCTTTAAGTGTGAAAAATGATTTTTGATCCACGAACAGCATTTGACAAAAACCATAAAACCAAGATGTCAGATTCACGTTACCCAGTTAAAAAGCTGACAATTCAACACTTCTATCTCCAACAACAGAGGAAATTCTGCTGCTCGAGATCATGAAAAGCTACTGCAAAGATTACTTTTGTCAAACATGAATTTCTTAGTTTTTCCTGAAAGAACTTTGAATGAAGCTGTAACAGCTTTTAGCTAGCTACATCAAAACTACACCCTGGAGATAACTGTCTGTGCATAAGCATGACGTTAACGCTGGTAAAAAAAATAAGAAAAAAAGATGATATTTGGAAATTTGTGGTCCTGGCATTCATGTGGATATTACTTTGACATGTATCACCCAGCTGAATGGACTAAGCACCTACAGTAACTGAAGTTTTCACCATTAGCAAACAAGCTACAGTAATTCCACTGAGCATCAAAGAAACACAATTTGCGCACATACACACTGAAAACAGGAAGTCAGATCACTCAGAGAGCGCGGTGCTTCAGCAAAGCCAATTCTTCAGCAGCAATTTGGACGCACATCAAAATCAAATGAGTTCTTCTTTTGTCCACGCTCCATCTCTTTACCAAATGACACCAATGAAAATATACTTTTCTCTAGGCTCTTGCCTTGCAGGAGAAAAAACCCATTTCCCATTCTGAGAGCATACTCCATATCCATGGAGATAAATGTCAGCCAGCGACCCTCCGTCCCACTGGGCAGGCTGGACAAAAAGTTGGAGAGGAACTGAAAAGGTGAAGAGGGAAATCTGACCTCTGGGTAGCCTCCCTCTGGGAGCCACACAGACAGACTGCCTGGACAGAGGAATGAGAGTGAGACGGGGAGAAAAAGAAATGGATGGGGGTGGCTGATAAGCCATTTCCCCTTGACATTCAGGGAAGTCCAGGTGCCTGGCATGTGAACAGATTAGGGAACAAGAGAATGCTCCAAGAGAGAGATATCACACACAATTATAATGTTTACTGGATCTCATTTTATGCCTCTCTCTCCCTCCCTCACTCTCTGTTTCGGGTGAACACATGAGCAGGCAAGGTTAGAGCTCTACCTCATGTTGAAGTCTATTGATGATAGAGATATATCCAGAGGCATGCACAGCACAATCACCGCCATCCATCTAAGAAGAGGCAATGCTTTCATTTGTGCTTGTATGTGTTGTACAAGCAAACACAAATCAAGCCATTCTTGGAAAAGCACAGCAGGTGTGTGTGTGTGCATGCTCATAGTTCCCATCAACTCTCAAACAACTCTGCTGCCTTTCATTGACCTTCCTTTTTGTCTCTCTGTGAATCAATAGCCTCTGACCGAGCTCAGTCAAAGTCTGACCAGAGAAAATTAAACCAGAGAAGGATGGAAAGGACAGCCCGGCGAAAGGTTGTACAGAAGTGCTAGAACTTCTGATCCGCCCACCTAGACCCCAGTAAGAGCTGAGCAGAAACCACAGTAAGACACAGACAGGCTCAAGAGACAGGAAGGCTGATAGATAGAAAGACAGACACTCCTAATCTCTTTGTTGTGCGTCAGAGCTTTGTTTATGCCACAGTATCTAAGAAATCAGATAGTATCCCATTAGTCACAGTGGGCTTCTGTTTGCGGTTTCTACAGTGGTTGAAATGAAAGATGCGACTCACTGAACATAGTCTGAATATCATTTCAGCTACAATATTTTTTAATGAAACTCACAATCGCAGGCATAATTTAAGGTAATCCTTCCATTTAGAATGAATTTGTTTGACAACAGGAGAGAAGTGCCAATGCCAACTTTCCAGGAAAGTGTTATTACTTTAAGTAAAACAGATAATAGAGTGGAACAGCATATAGTCTAACATTTGATTTACCGCTAATAAATGTCACTGGAATAGCTCTGCAGTTTTTAGGTCTAATTTTGTTAGTTCATTATACTCTATGCAATATTGAGTTTTTCTGAAATAATCCGAACAGAGTGTACAAAAAGAAAGTTTTCTGTTTACCCAATTCATGTTTTAAATGAATCTGATTGCCATCTAATATATTAATAACAGAGAAATATAGAAAAATAGAAAAAAAGAAGATGAAAAGCAGACTTGAATTCATTTGGATACAAGTATGAGTGTCCAACTTTCTGACTGGTACTGTAGCTTTAAAGTGTGGGTGTAATGTTGTCCATGGATGTTATGAGTGATTCTTTAAGCTGGGATTCAATGTTTTTTTATATATGGTTCTTGGATGAAGCTAATGTGTTTAGATGAAGTGCAAAGCAACTAGCGAGCATACAAGGCACAAGTTTGTTATGGCAAAGAGATCGAGCCCGGATAAATGGGGAGTGTAGCGTCAGGAAAACTAACATGCAGATCATCAGTAAGATTTCTATACTGGATGAGTGCTGATGGAAATGGTTGAGAAATGAGTCCTCCTCTATCTCTGATAGCTAAAGACAGAGGAAGAGTTGAGGTGTTTTCAGAGGCCAGTAAGCGAGAATGAAAGGCTGTAGTGTGGAGGTGAGGGTAAGGACTTTAAATGTAGAGACTATGGGAAAGGGAGAGAGCTGACTGATATGATGGAGAGAAGGAATGGTAGATATATGATACATGAGCTGAAGGAGGACATGCAGAGGGCTGGTGTGACAAAAGAGGATGCAAGTATCAGAAACAAGTGACTCCAGACAGACCACTGCAAACAGCCCATATGGAAAAGATATATATAAATCTTATAACGTTTGTATCTGTCTTGTGTGAAACTTGTATGAAAAGCATACAAGAGTGAAAACACATATAAGATCCCTTGAAAAATTATATAATGAAACTTGTATGTTTTGGATACTTACTAAAACAATATATGAAAGTAATGAGAAACTGGCCACTTTCATGAGTTAAATCATATATGTTTTTACTATTTCTTTTCCATATGGGAGCTATGGGGGTGGCTGTAGCTCAGGTGGTAGAGCAGGTCATCTACTGATCGGAAGGTTGGTGGTTCGATTCCTGGCTTCCCCTAGTCTGCGTGCCAAATATCCTTGGGCAAGATACTAACCCCAAATTGCTCTCCGATGCATCCATCGGAGTATGAATGTGTGTGAATGTTATCTAGAAAGCACCTAGAGAAATGTGCTTGTGCGAATGGGTGTGAATGGGTGAATGCACAAGTTGTGTAAAGCGCTTTGAGTGCTCAGAAGAGTAGAAAAGCGCTATATAAGAACGAGTCCATTTACCATTTACCATTTAAAGCAGTTATTTACATTATATTCAAATAAAATCACTTCAGTTTCTCTGCTGACTTTAGGATGCTCTAAATCTTTGAACCCTTATTTAGTGCGTTCTAATTGTAGAAATGTAGGAAAAACTCATATAGAGAGAAAAAGAGTCAGAGAGAGATCACACTTGATCCAGTCTTGCATTGTACAGGAGAATTATAGCTCTGTGCAGTGGGAATGCACAGCTGTGCTGAGCTTGTTGCCTCACTCACAGGTTCTGGGCAACATCTTGCTGGTCTGCTGAGGTCTTTCTGAGTGCAATTTGCATGTTCTCCCTGTGGCTCTGCAGATTTCCCGAAGGAGCTCCAACTTCCTCCCACAGCTCAAAGACATGCATCTTAGGTTAATTGGCTATGGTTAATAGTTGACCACCAAGCTGCTCTGTTACCCTCCATGGGTTAAAACGGATATAGCTAATAGATGGCTGTACGAATGTTTGTGAGTATGTGCTTAGGGGCTATAGTTGCAATCCACTACAGGCTAGCCAGCAGGGAAGTCTCTGGCTCTGAAGGTGTTACTTTTCTATACACAGGGCAACATACATTAAAGATGAGACCTTCTCATACCCATTGTTAGCAGAGAGGCTGCTTACACATTTACAAAAATGCAGGAAAGCAGCAAAACACCCTGGCACGCAGAGGCTTTGGCTCATCTCAGGGTGTAAAAAGCAAAAGGAGCAGCAACCCGGGGAGAAACAGAAGCAGAGGAAGAGAGGAGAGAAAAACTTAATTTAGAAAGCAAACAAGCTGTTCACAGCTTCCTCATCTATAATGCAGAGGAGTAAGCCCCAGTGTTTCAGCAGCAAACAGCAGCAGCAGGATGTACAGATGTCAGCGTGTATCCTGTGTGCATACCTGTAACTCAAAAAGTCTGCAGCATTCGTGCATTCAGATACGAATTTTGTGCTCGTGTGCAAACCTGCAAGTATGTGCAAGTAAATGTTCGTTGTGTGCAGTGCATGTGAATGTTTCTCATGTTTATACAGAATATATTGGGGGGGGAATCGACGCCTCAGCTCACCCATTTTCCTGCTTACATACGAATACTATGAAAGTCAGGATTTGCAGGCAGGATGGAAAGTCTGATGTAATGCAGCTTCAAACACTGGGAGGGATCACAAGGAACATCACACACTCTGTCAGAAAAACACAAGCCTGTTTTCCAACTCTCATTCTGGCAGGAAGATTACTGAGGGAAACGAGCTTTGGGAGTGAATGAAAGAAGGTAAAAAAGAGAATACAGGTGAGAGAGGGAAAAACTACACACACACACACACACACACACACACACACACACACACACACAGGAATTCCAAAATGTTACAGAAAGGAGGGAAATCAGTATCTGTATTAGAAGTGAGGCTGGAGAAAAGAACTGATAGATGCTGGAAAACTCATCATTCACACAGAGGCATGTGTAGTAAAACTTTTGTCCAAAAAAAAAAAAAAGATTACTCCCGATGATATCGCTTTACCAGAACGGCATTAACTGTTCCCAGTGTTCACAGTTCTCACCAGAATAGGCTGCTGTGCCAGTCGACTGTGTGCTCAGAGAACAGTCTGGGAGATGAGATGCTAAATATAACCATTACATAGCCTCTACACATGCTACTACAGGCACCAGCCCTGCTGTCACTGATACAGCCAACCTACTTCTAACAGGCTGCTGAATTATCTTGATTTCGCTCAAGTGCATTTGGCTGCACAGTGAGGTGTAACGGTAAAATGAATCGTGCTATTTTAATGGTGTGTTTTGATATTTATATCTTTGAATGCTTTTAAATGACTTTTATGATTTCTTGAATGAAGACATTCAAGGTTTTTGTATGAATTAAATAAAAAGGTATAACATATAATAATGTGTTATTAATGCCTTCTCCGGCAATAATTCCTTTACATATAGCTGTCGGCACCCTTCTTGTATGAATGAGCAATGTGATCCCTTTGCGATGGTAATCAGGCAATACACGCTCAGCCATATTCATTTTCAGCATGGCACAATTCAGAGCTGCATGATACAAATAAGCAGGCACAAATATATGACTGTCTAACGCTTTGTTTAGCTTGCAAAGAACAGGATAACTCTGGGGCATGCCTTAAACAACAATTATATGACGTTAATAACATTTTATCTCAACACAACTCAAAAGAGGGCTCTCTTGAAGCCTGTACACCAAGCCTATTCAAATGGTGGCCCGCGGGCCAAATGCGGCCCAGAAGCAACCTGCGAGTGGCCCTGCCTGTGGTCCTGGCAGAAACAGAGAAAACGCAAAAAATTAATTCATTAATTAATTTTTTAAAAATTAAAAAATTAAAAAATCCTACAGCGTAGTGTAGACTGTGAATGCAACACTTCAGTAGCCTAGCAATATTTAACCCACGATGCACCGTGATGTAAACATATTAAACAATCATCGTAATATATGATGCGACAACAGCACGTCTTTCTCACTCCAAAAGTGCAAAATTGACAATGAACCCTGCCTGGACTGACAAATACTTATTCATTTTACCGCCAAATCCAAATGCCAAACCAATGTGTTTAATTTGCATTGAGTGTGTTGCTTACGAAGGCACCACAATGACAAACACCAGACTTTCTACACAAACTTTCCAGAGCAATCTCAGGAGAGGGCTGCAAAAGTACAGTTTAACTGCGGGTTTAATAATCTTACAACCGGAGTTGTACTACCATGGTGAGGCTCCTGTACAGTCCAAGAGAGAGTTGCAGCAGCTTCCCTTCGTGTTTGCTTCTTGGCGAAGAAGAAAAGGCCTTTCACAGATTCTGAAACAGTGAAATACTGCATGCTGGCCGTGGTGGATGCGGTGATAAGTGACAAAAAAATTAAAGTAAGTGTGACATCTGCTATTAAAAACGTACCCCGGTCAGACAGTTCGTAGAGTTGAAGTTCTGGCGTCAGACGTGTTTGAAAATGCTGTTAGATGACCTGAGGAAAACTGATGTAATATCTATAGCAGGAGATCACAGACAGAACTGATAATGCACAGTTGTGCGTATATGTCCGTTTTTTGGATGGGAAATTGCTCGGCTTGCTACCGTTAGAGGGACACACAGCTGGCGAAATAATATTTGAGAAGATTTCAGCTCTTTTTGAGGAAAATGGTCTGGATATGAAGCGTGTCTGTATACTTGTGACGGATGGGGCTCCATCCATGGCATGAAAAGTGAGTGGTCAGCAAAATATTTATTTTAATTTGAAAGGGAATTATCAAAATGTTTTTTTTTATTATTATTATTATTTCAAATGTGCAAAAAAATAGTTTAGTTATAGTTCCCCTTTTTTAAATGGACCTTTTGGTGTGCATTTGTGAGAGGTCACCAGATTTACAGGGGAAAAAGGAATAAAAAAAAATTACTTGTTTTTCAATACAGTTGTGTGGGTTTGAAATTGATCATGATCTGCTGCTTACTGGCTGCAAAAAAATATCTGGCCCAGATAAATTCCTCGGTTTGAAAATCTGGCCCAACTAACTTCTTAGTTGAATAGCCATGCTGTAGGCGATGGGAAGGGTCAGCGCTCGCATATACGGCAGTACCTTTAAGCAAAAATATGAAAGTGAAAACATTTTCAAGAGTCTACATGCCTTTTGAATTGTGTATAAATGAAGCACCGAGGAACAAGGATGTAAAGGTGACCTCAGTCTGATTGACAAAAGGCTGTCACTTTAACCGATTCACAAAACTAGCTACGTTGAGCCATGTGTGAGCTTTAGTGAGCTTTAGAGGTTTCGGCAGGTAGACTTTCTGGCAGAGCCAGGGTAGCAGCTTCCAGTCTTTGTGGTAAAATAAGCAAGACAAGAAAGTGGAAAAAATATTTCCTCCCCGAAAAAACTACTGCTTTGAGGATCTGTGCAGACTGCTACTATTTATAGAACCAGTTTTGTATCTTTTATGTCTCTGCGGCTTTCAGAGCTTATCTCGAAGCATCATTCTCATTTAAGGTGGCGAAGCATTGTGGGGCTTCTGCTTCGGTGTGCAATGTTTGTCCTCTTTGTGTCAGACAGAGTGGAAAATACAGAGGTGACATTAAAGACATCTAAGAGATAGATACTGGATGCTTTATTGTACCACACGCAAAAAAGACACTCTTCATTGAAGGTTAACGAGGAGTTAATAAATGCTTGGGTTTGTGCAGGCGGGGCAGCGCTGAATTTCAGACTCTATTTCGACACGTGAAATCGCCGATCTGCTTCCCTCACACTATCTGAGCTGTATGGCCTGAAATAAAAAATGTCTGGCTGCCCGAGTACACGTGTGCTCCATTTATCAGTATTCTGACCTTGTCCAGCATTGCCACTGCGGAAGGTGCAGAAATGATTTAATAAGGTCTCATACTTTTTGACTGAAATCTGGAGAGAGAAAAGAAAAATGACAGAGTAAAATATAAAAGAGAGTATAAGAGCAAAAGAAATGAAAGTTACAAAAGTCACAATGTGAAATAGAGCTGGAAAAGCACACAAAAAGAAACATCATCTCATGCTCTTCACATAATAGTTTTGCAAATCTTTAATCATTTTCAATAGCCTTGGGCTACTCGTGCATTAAATTTGTTATTTCATTTTGGAAGTGCAGATGTCACTTTTACAAAAAAATAATGTGCTGTTTTGCACTAAAATGCAGTTTTTGAGTAAATGAAACAAAAAAACAATGAAGCTAAAAGATAATGACTATTTATATGAGTGTGTGAGTGTAATAAGAAGTAACAGTGCTTTTAAATGCAGCTAGCTGTCCTTCTTCTGTCTTCCTTTTACTTTATACTGATTTACTATAAAGTCATTTTCACCATCAGCAGGAATGACTAAACACTGACTTAATTAAAGGAGTAAACAATATAATTTGGGGGGGGGGGGTAATTGCTCACTTCAAAAGTCAAATAAAACTCCTCCAGAGGATACGCCGGAGACTCAAAATGCAATCTCAAGACTGCTACGTGGTATAAGGGTAACAACTTAACCAATTTAAAGAGTTCTTTGTGGCCAGAAATTGATTTTTTTTTTTATATCTTTGAAACATTTTTCTCCTTGAAAACTGCATAAAAATCAATTTATCATCGAATGTTTTTATCTCTTCATCC
>NC_140452.1:6865802-7068131 GCF_963576455.1 Neolamprologus multifasciatus
CAGTGAGTTTTTTGGACATCCTGATAATAATGAATTGCAGTAGTCCAGCCTGGAAGTAATAAATGCATGAACTAGTTTTTCAGCGTCACTCTGAGACAGGATATTTCTAATTTTAGAGATGTTGCGCAAATGGAAGAACGCAGTCTTACATATTTGTTTAATATGTGCGTTGAAGGACATATCCTGGTCAAAAATGACTCCAAGGTTCCTCACAGTGTTACTGGAGGCCAAGGTAATGCCATCCAGAGTAAGAATCTGGTTAGATACCATATTTCTAAGCTTTTCAGCGCCGAGTACAATGACCTCAGTTTTATCTGAGTTAAGAAGCAGAAAGTTAGTGGCCATCCAAGTCTTTATGTCTTTAAGACATTCCTGCAGTTTAACTAATTGGTGTGTGTTATCTGGCTTCATGGACAGATAGAGCTGGGTGTCATCTGCATAGCAGTGAAAATGTATGCTATGTCTTCTAATGATGCTGCCTAGGGGAAGCATGTATAATGTAAACAGAATTGGTCCTAGCACTGAACCCTGTGGAACTCCATAATTAACCTCAGTGTGTGAAGAGGACTCTCCATTTACATGCACAAATTGGAGTCTATTAGATAGATATGATACAAACCACTGCAGTGCAATACCTGTAATACCTACAGCATGTTCTAATCGCTCTAATAGGATATTATGGTCAACAGTATCGAATGCTGCACTAAGGTCAAGAAGGACAAGCACAGAGATGAGTCCACTGTCAGAGGCCATAAGAAGATCATTTGTAACCTTCACTAAAGCTGTTTCTGTGCTGTGATGAACTCTGAAACCTGACTGAAACTCTTCAAATAAACCATTCCTCTGCAGATGATCTGTTAGCTGTTTGACAACTACTCTTTCAAGGATTTTTGATATGAAAGGAAGGTTGGAGATTGGCCTATAATTAGCTAAGACTGCTGGGTCTAGAGATGACTTTTTGAGTAAAGGTTTAACTGCAGCCACCTTGAAGGCCTGTGGTACATAGCCGATTATTAGAGATAGGTTGATCATATATAAGATCGAAGAATTAATCAATGGCAAGACTTCTTTGAGCAGTTTTGTAGGAATGGGGTCTAAAAGACACGTTGATGGTTTGGAGGAAGTAATTATTGAAGTTAACTCAGAAAGATCAATTGGAGAAAAAGAGTCTAACTTAACATCAATGAAACTAAGAGTAGCTGTAGATAATATTACATCTGTGGGATGATTATTGGTAATTTTTTCTCTAATGATAAAAATTTTATTTGTGAAGAAATTCATGAAGTCATCACTAGTTAACGTTAAAGGGATGGTTGGCTCAAAAGAGCTCTGACTTTTTGTCAGCCTGGCTACAGTGCTGAAGAGAAACCTGGGGTTGTTCTTATTTTCTTCAATCAGTGATGAGTAGTAAGCTGTTCTGGCTTTGCAGAGGGCTTTCTTATAAAGCAACAAACTATTTCTCCAGGCTAAATGATGATCCTCTAAATTTGTGACACGCCATTTCCTCTCCAGATTACGAGTCATCTGCTTTAGGGTACGTGTTTGAGAATTATACCACGGGGTCAGGTACTTCTGATTAGAGACCTTAGTTTTCACAGGAGCTACAGTATCCAGAGTCGTACGTAGTGAGGAGGTGAAATTATTAACAAGATAATCGACCTCTGTTGGGGTAGCGTTCAGATAGCTGCTCTGCTCTGTGTTGGTACAGGGCATTGACGATGATAACAGTGGCTGGATTATATTCTTAAACTTAGTTACAGCGCTTTCAGAAAGACATCTACTTTGATAAAGTCCACTCTCCACTGCTGCGTAATCAATTATTGTAAATGTAAATGTTATCAAGAAATGATCAGACAGGAGAGGGTTTTCAGGAAACACTGTTAAATGTTCAGTTTCTATGCCATATGTTAAAACAAGATCTAGAGTGTGATTAAAGTGGTGGTTGGGTTCTTTTACATTTTGAGAGAAACCAATTGAGTCTAACAACAGATTAAATGCCATGTTGAGGCTGTCATTTTTAGCATCAACATGGATGTTAAAATCACCCACAATAATTATTTTATCTGAGCTCAGAATTAAATTAGATATAAAGTCTGAGAAATCAGACAGAAACTCTGTGTAAGGCCCAGGTGGACGATAGATGATAACAAGTAAGACTGGTTTCTGAGTTTCACAGCTGGGGTGGACGAGGCTAAGCATCAGGCTTTCAAATGAATTAAAAGTCTGTCTTGGTCTTTCATTAATTAATAGACTGGTGTGAAAAATTGCTGCCACACCGCCCCCTCGACATGTGCTTCGAGATTTCTGGTAGTTAGAATGACTCGGGGGTGTTGATTCATTTAAACTAACATAATCATCCTGCTGCAACCAGGTTTCTGTAAGGCAGAGTAAATCAATTTGTTGATCAATTATTAAGTCATGTACTAACAGAGACTTGGAGGAGAGAGACCTAATATTTAATAATCCACATTTCACTGTTTTACTCTTTGGTTCAGATGTGGATACTGTATTGTTCTTTCTTTGTAAATGTTTAAGTTGTTTGTTGCTGGTTTTTAGTTTGTTTTTTGTCTTTTTGGAAGCAGACACAGTCTCTATGGAGATGGGTTTTTGGGGGGGTAGCAGGAGGAGAGAAGCTGCAGAGAGGCGTGTAAGACTGCAACTCTGCTTCCTGGTCCCAACTCTGGATAGTCATGTTTTGAGGGGTTTAATAAATTTGTCCATATTTCTAGAAATGAGAGCTGCTCCATCCAAAGTGGGATGGATGCCGTCTCTCCTAACAAGACCAGGTTTCCTCCAGAAGGTTTGCCAATTATCTATGAAGCCCACATCGTTTCTGGGACACCACTCAGACAGCCAGCAATTTAAGGAGAACATGCGGCTAAACATGTCACTCCTGGTCTGATTGGGGAGGGGACCAGAGAAAACTACAGAGTCCGACATTGTTTTGGCAAAGTTGCACACCGATTCAATATTGATTTTAGTGACCTCCGATTGGCGTAACCGGGTGTCATTACTGCCGACGTGAATTATGATTTTATTGAATTTACGTTTACCCTTAGCCAACAGTTTTAAATTTCCTTCAATGTCGCCTGCTCTGGCCCCTGGAAGACAATTGACTATGGTTGCCGGTGTCTCTAGCTTCACATGTCTGAGAACAGAATCACCAATTACCAGAGTTTGACCCCCAGCGGGTGTGTCACCGAGTGGGGAAAAACGGTTAGACACATGAACGGGTTGGTGGTGTACCTGGGGCTTCTGTTTAGGACTACGCTTCCTCCTCACCATTACCCAGCCATCTTTCCCCAGCTGCTTGGGGTCTGCCGGGGAACAGCTAGCGGGGCCTACGCTATCTTCGGCTGCACCAGCTACAGGGGCCTGGCTAGCTAAGGGTGAGAGCAGGGTGCAAAGCCGAGTCTCCAGATCAGTAATCCTGGCCTCCAGAGCTGCAAATATGTTACATTTGTTACAGATATCATTACTGCTAAAGGAGGCCGAGGAGTAACTAAACATCTGACACAATGAGCAAGAAAGTGCAGAAGGGACAGGTGAAGTAGCCATGGTGCTAACGGGTCGGCTACGAGCTAAGCTAGCGAAACAGTACAGAGACAGTGAGTGAATACTTTGGCTATAAATTAGGTAGTGAGTACAGAGAAAGTGTGCTTCGGATGAAGCACGTGAAGATTATACTGTGAAAAAAGAATGTATTTAAAAGTTGTTAATTAAACTGCTAAGCAAATAAGCTACTCAGAAACACCACTGTGTTTGAGCAGGAACAGGAAGCGATACTATACCACAGAGCGAGCGAACACCAAGTGACAGCGCCACCGACAGTATCTTACAATATCAAGTGGTTTGAAGAAACTGTTGTTGTGATTTGGGGCTATATAAATAAAACTGAATTGAAATGAATTGAAATATGCCCTCATAAACATGTATACAGTAATATATGGATGTGAAAGAAGAATGCACGTATGTGAGAGTGAGCGAATGAATTTAGACTCAAAATATTACATCTTCACTGTGAATATGGAGATGAATAGGTGACTGTGACTTGTTGTGTAAAGCTCTAAGAGTAGCCCAAAAGTATTGTATGAAATACAGTAAATAATATTTCAGTGCATCCACTTGTTAATTACGATATTGACTTGATAAGAGAGTAAATATATGACCTTCATTGCCATATAAGAAGAGCTCAATGCACATTTCCCATGTGCAAAACAATTTTTGTGCATATTTATTTTTAAGAAGTTTTGCACTGTTACATATTTAAATGGGCATATGTGTGTATACCATTATTTTACATATATTAAACTACATTAAAATGCAAATTAGGGCAGGTCCCTCCTTGTGCCCAACCCTGTAGGTCTATAGAGAATACACTGTTACTATTATATTATTTCTAATGTTGCACTGAAAGGTATAAATAGCAGTACACTTTCATTTTCATCAAGATACTTTTAATGCCACTAAGTGGTTTAGCTCAAGAAATGACATCAACACAGAAATGGCCAGAGCAGGGATGGGCATTTCTACAACTGTTGTTGGTGGCATCTGTCTCTCATGCTGAAGAGCCAGTGTGCAGACAGAGAGAAGATCCTGAGAACCCACTGCTATCTAAGAATGGGGATATTATACTGGGGGGGGTGTTCTCTTTTCACACAAGCTGGAAAGACAGAAAGGATTCCTACATGAATAAACCTCTGCCACTACAATGCGCCAGGTAAATGACACGGCAGAAATTAATTTAGTTTAAAAGAATCTGCTTGAAATATGTAGATGCTAATAAGACTTGATAAATATTTTAATGTTCTCAGTTTTATAAATTGTTTGCATCAAATATTGTTGTTTGAAATGCTTATGTTGCTGTTTAAAGATTTATACATAATTATTAGTCTCTGTTTTAAAGAACATGATGCAAAGCAAATTATTCATAAGTGTCTATTATCGTCTCAATTAAGTTTAAATTTCAGAGAATTGCAGTTTGCCCAAGCTATGCTTTTTGCCATTGAGGAGGTTAATAAAAGTACAGACTTACTGCCAGGAATCTCTCTGGGTTATAAAATCTATGATACTTGTGACAATGTTGCAAGAAGTGTAGGAGTTACACTAGCTTTGGCTAATGGTAATGTGTCTGTACCCTCAAAAACACCATGTACCACATCTGCACATGTACAGGCCATAATAGGAGCGACCTCTTCTTCTACAACAATAGCATTAGCTACTGTCATCGGACCCTTTTTTATACCAGTGGTGGGTATTTTATATATTTAATCTTTTTTTTTAAATCTTTGAATACTTTTAAAAATATTTTATTTTCTTAGATAAAAGCTTTGCCTGGTACATTTTATGTACTCAGTACTGAGTGGAATTGTTATTTTTGTATTTTTACAGTAATACTGAATCTTTTATTTTTAACCGTTTCTTTTTTTTTTCATCATGTGTCTTTTTCATTTATAAGTTTTTCATTTTTTTTTCTAGATCAGCTACTTTGCCACATGTGCTTGTCTCAGTGACAAAACCAGGTACCCATCCTTCCTCAGAACAATACCCAGTGACTACTACCAGAGCAGAGCCCTGGCACATTTGGTCAAGTATTTTGGATGGACTTGGGTTGGAGCTATCAGAACTAACAGTGATTATGGAAATAATGGCATGGCCACATTCACAGAAACTGCACAGCAGCTGGGCATCTGTCTGGAGTATTCAGTATCTTTCTTTAGAACAGATCCATATTCGAAAATACAAAGGATAATTGAAATTATAAAGGCTTCAACCTCCAAGGTTATTGTTACATTCCTTTCCCGTGCAGATTTTCATGTGCTGCTACGAGAGTTTTCGTATTATAACTTGTCTGGGTATCAGTGGGTAGGCAGTGAGACTTGGATATTTGATTCACGAACTGCAGAAATGGACACACATCACATACTGGATGGTGCCATAGGTCTTTCCATTCCTAAAGCACATGTCACTGGCCTGAGAGAGTTCATACTGAATGAGAAGCCGCTGAATTCATCAAACAATGAACTGTTTATTGAGTTCTGGGAGACATTATTTAGTTGTAAGTTTAAGGAGTTGAAGTCATCGTCAGACATTCAGAGAGAGTGTACTGGACATGAAGATATGACTGGAGTTCAAATTAGCTTCATTGACATGTCTCTCATGCCTCTCTTTAACAATGTCTACAAAGGAGTGTATGCAGTGGCCCATGCACTTCACAATATCCTCAGCTGTAATAAAACATGTAACAGAAATGTGCAGCTAGATCCATTCATGGTGAGATTTTTACTAATTTACATTACAATGTTCACATTAAGATACATTATTAAAAATATCTTTTAGTTAAAAATATTTACAAGAACTTCATTTTGCAGTTCTTCTGTATATTTTTCAGTCAGTAGGTGTGCAAAATATTTTTCATGCAATGAATTGAGTCATAACATGTTTCTTAGGTTCTGCAACACATACGAAAGATCCATTTCACAACTAAGGAAGGAGATGAGGTTCACTTTAACGAGAATGGAGATCCAGCAGCAAAGTATGACATTATAAACTGGCAGTCAAAAGAAAACGGCGTTGTGGAGTTTATCACAGTTGGTCTTTATAATCCATCATTAGTTCCAGAAAAACAGCTAAATCTGCAAAACAAGTCTTTAATTTGGGCAAGAAACTCAAAGCAGGTAAGCTATCGTACAATTTCATTGTTTTTATGTTTTTGTTCAGTTTTTCATTTTATACATACGTACATACTTTGTTTATTTTGGTTTTGATGCGTCAAGATTAAGAGGGGCTTTTTTGAGTGACAACATCAAAGAGACATTTTTTTCTATGTCTATACACAGTTAAAAAATTTTGATCATACAGGTTCCTGTGTCAGTTTGCAGCGAGAAATGTCCCCCAGGAACACGTAAGGTTCTCCAGAAAGGAAGGCCTGTTTGCTGCTATGACTGTATAAGATGTGCAGAGGGAGAGATCAGCAACATTACAGGTGTTGTTATATTTCATTTCAATCTTTGCACAAACCAGCACATGCATACCTCATACATTTGAAACCACTTTTGTTGGATTTGAAGAAGGTGGTGGTGGTGGGGGGGGGGCAATTCACTCCTTTCTGATTCTGTGCACTCTGGAAAATATTTAGAATTGTATGCAAATTACTCTAAAATGTAAAGTAAAGTATGCCACAATCACAAATATTAATGGACACTCTGGATGTTACATCTGTCAGTCCTCACTTGAACACAAAACAGAATGCAAGTGTTATTCACTCAATAAACATGTTGTAAACCATCAGTAGGATATTGCATGGATGTTGTAGATGCAAACACAGGCATATGGAATTGTACTGAGTGTAACTACTTGTACCATCTGCTTCAATATTCATTTCCAGATTCTGTCACCTGTGTGAAATGTCTACCTGAGTTTTGGTCAAATGAAAGAAGAGATGCCTGTATCAAGAAGGAAGCAGTGTTTCTGTCATATGAAGAAATTATGGGTGCACTGCTCACTGCAGCATCTGTATTTGGGGCATACATGACAATTGGTGTGATACTCATTTTCTTCAAATATAGGAAAACTCCTATTGTCAGGGCAAACAACTCTGAACTGAGCTTCCTGCTGCTCTTCTCTCTAATTCTGTGCTTCCTGTGTTCTCTGACCTTCATTGGTCAGCCCTCTGATTGGTCCTGCATGTTCCGCCATGTAGCATTTGGCATCACCTTTGTCCTCTGTATCTCTTGTCTTCTGGGAAAAACAATGGTTGTTTTAATGGCCTTCAGAGCTACACGTCCAGGTAGTAGTGTTCAGAAATGGTTTGGGCAGACACAGCAGAGACTCTGTGTTACAGCATTCTCTCTTATACAAGTTATCATTTGTATCATTTGGTTAACAACTTCTCCTCCTTTTCCATTTAAGAATTTTAAGGAGATCAAAGACAAGATCACTCTGGAATGTGCTCTAGGCTCAGCTGTAGGCTTTTGGGCTGTGCTTGGTTATATAGGACTTCTGGCTATTTTATGTTTTATTTTTGCATTTTTAGCTCGAAAACTACCCGATAATTTCAATGAGGCCAAGTTTATCACTTTCAGCATGCTGATATTCTGTGCAGTATGGATTACATTTATCCCAGCATATGTCAGCTCCCCTGGGAAGTTCAGTGTTGCTGTAGAAATATTTGCTATACTTGCATCAAGTTTTGGACTGTTAATTTGCATCTTCATACCCAAATGTTATATCATCTTACTGAAACCAGAAAAGAATACAAAAAAACATATCATGGGGAAGAAGGCACCTTAGTCACTTTGAAAACTGTATGTAGGAAAATGGGATTTTACTTACTTACTTACCAAAAGAAACCCCACAGACAGTAATAATTATATGTATGGCTCAATAACCTTTAGCCTTGAGTCACTTGGTATGATTTCTTGATTATCTCAAAAGTTAGTCTTTTTATTTATATTTACTTGACTTGGTTCTGCAGATAAATTCAGAAAACATATGTAACCTGCTCAATTCTTCCTTCTTTGGCTGCCATTTAGAGCCATAGTTGAATTCTACTATTAAGTGCAATGCAACTTGATTAGTATGTTTTGCTTTGTTCACTTATATTGTTTCTGCATGATTCCTACACTGTAAAATCTAATTAGTTCCCAGAACTCAAAAAAATTGAGTAAAGCTTAGCTAAAAATGACTAAATTAGGACAACTTATTTATTTTGAGTACTCTGTACAAGCTCATTTGTTCTCAGAACTCAAACAAATTGGATCAAGTTTACTTAAGATGACCTAGTTAGGGCAACTTACTCATTTTGAGTACACTGTACAGCCTTGTTAATTCCCAGAACTCAAAAAAAATTAAGGAAACTCGTTGAAAAAACTAAGTAAAGCTTACTTAAGATGACTGTTAGGACAACTTATACATTGCAAGTCTGCAGTATTAAGAAAAACTTGATATTTCTGACTGTACAATACTAATTGTTTACCTGCTGACAAACATTTCAAGTTCAACTAAATGAAAAAACAATTTGTGGTAACCTGAATATGATTAAAAATAATTAACAACACTTTTTGTAATGATGTTAAAAATCAGCCCAACTTTTATTTTCAAACACAACAAAGTATAACAGCCAACATACTGGACACTGTTCTCTTGAACAACAAACAATTATATTGCCATCACTGTTATAATCTTATAATGAAACAAAGTCTCAGATGTAATTATTCTGAAAATAAGTTTAGGCCTACCACAAGTTTGTTTTGTACTTACATTACTTATATAATCAAAATAAAATATTTCTTGTTCTGTCACAAGTGCAGTCTCTGATTTAAACAACACATTTGTTTTTCATTCCAACACATGAGCTGGAATGTTGTAATATTTTAAGGATGCTTGTTTCCAGTCCAGGCATTACTGCCTGAATGACTATCATGGATCGAGGTGATCCAAATGTAGGTGCAGAAGAAAGTCTTTAACTTCCCTTAAGTACAGTGGCAGTGGATGTAGGTTGGAGATGCAATGAGCTTGAACCTGCAGGCGACCATCTTCACTGACCACACCATCTGTGACGGAGGACTCATCTCTCCTGGTGTCCTGCAAGCAAACAATCATATTTTTTGGAACATGAACTGAATTGCTTTCTTAAAACATTTTTTTCTGCATTTGGTATAAAACAGACTCCAATTTACACAATCTCAGGCTCCCTCCCCACCGGAGAGGTGACATTCAATGTCCCACTTGTCAGTCTGGATAGCCGTGACCACCACCCAACATACAATAATGTCATGAAAGCATCATTTTAAAAAGGGCTATGCAAACATGGCCAATAACTTTGATTTGGGCACAAAACAAATTTTGCTGTTAGAAAACTTGCAGACTTCACTATATACAGTGTAGACCCTCTAAACTAAGTTTGGGGGATGTGATCTTTCAAGAAATGCAGACCAAACTGTTGTTTGTTTACTTACACAGCATGTCTTGTAGAATTAACTGGAGTCACCAGCAACAGTATAGTGCGGTCATATCTCAAGTCTAATAACAGAAGACAGGAAAAGATCAGTACAGAAACAACTTCCCCAAACCAAAACACAAATAAAACAATAAGTAAAACAGGCTGATCTAAAGTATGATTAAAGTCCAGCCTGATTAATATAAATGTCACTGACAGTTGCTAATATATTGGAAAACCAAAATACTTACTGATGTCTTTCTGTCCAACAACAGGAGTGCTGGTCCCGAGCCTCAAAGACAGTAAGAAGCAAGCAGAGGGAGAAAAAGCAGAACATTTTTCAGAAACTGATTTGATCCTTAATGGCTGTGCAATTATTGTAACATAGAGTTTGCTTATGTTGTTAAATAAAGGCTAGATTTGACATTAATAGATGCCACAGATGTTCAAAAGCTGCCACGAAGCATGAAATAAATGGACGTCTCCAAAAGCATTTTTGCAAATATGTGATGTCTTGATAGATCGAGCAGATATTTGAACTTTACACAGCTACATTCTCGCCTGAAAATATCTTAAAAGTTTATTTTGTGACCCAGAAAAAGTAATACGTTTTTTAGCCGCGCTCCTCCGCCATTGCCTCGCTTAGTACATTTGTCGGCACAGGCTCCGACAACCGTGGCCGACAAATGCGATCCTCCTTTTCCTCAGACTACCCTTTCTGGGTCACAAAATAACCTTTTAAGATATTTTTAGCCGAGAATGTAGCTGTGTAATGCTCAAATATCTACTTAATTTATCAAAAATATTACATATTTGCAAAAGTGCTTCTACATTTTCGAAGAGCTCTGTTATCCACCAGTGCGAAAGCTGACTGGGAGGTCAAGGCTTGATAGAGTCCGCGAGCACAACTAACTCCTGGCTTATTGTTTTCAACCCCCCTGCGGTCTTTTGCTACTCAGGTTAAACATGATAAATATAATTAGTTAGTTAGTTAGTTATGACTATGGATTGAAAATACCTCCACACCCCACCCCTAACGGCTGCACCTCTCGAATAATTTTGTCTGGGCTCTTATCTCACTTTTTTATTTCAAACAATCAACAGAAAATTTCACAGACATTTTTATGTAAGGTTTTTAAGGCTGTGGTGTTAATTTTTAAGTAACATGAGCCCAGCTGCAGCAGCAACGCTAGGCTAACACTAACTAGCTAGCAAGATTATAAACCTGGTGCTAACCTAAAAGAAGACACAAAATCAGTTTGAATAAGAGTAAACATTTACTCACCAAGTCAGTGTATCAGGTAAAAATCCACAGCAATGACAATAATATCTTGAGCTGATGCTTCTCCAGGTTTGCTCAACATATTCCATAACAAATGCTGGCACCATGAACATGCGGACTGATCCGCGAGGGAGGAGGACGGTAGTGACCGGGCATTTTCAAAATACATCTTTCATCCTTCCGCACTGAGAAGCAAAACTTCCAGCTTAGTTTTTCTAAGTTAAGACAACTCAAATAAATTGAGTTTATCAGCGTTTTTGCATAAAAAGTACTGGTAACTTACTTAAATTGAGTTATAATAACAAATTGATAAAAATTGAGATCAGCCTATTTAATATTTTTAATTAAACACAATATTACATTTTACAGTGTAGAGAGCAGCTACACTTGTGAGATACCTGGCAAATGAAATGAGGAAAATTAACCCTCTCTTGACTTTTTTTATTAACTGGAAAAAGCAATACCAGCCAAACTTTTATTTGGTATTGGATCAGAAAAAAGTGGTATATGGTAGTTTACATTATGACAACTTACCATTGACATCTCCTTACTAAACCATTGTAAACTCAAATTACTGTAAACAAAATAAAAATAAAATGTATTGGTGTTAATGTCTGAAAGATATCTAAACTTCTGATCATTTAGTGTTACTTCAATTTTATTTTTATTCTATTTTCTATGTTAGTGCCTCATTTAGACATATCATTGCTGCTGTTGCTGAACAAGAAAAAATATAATTTTACCCGTACCAGAATTCTTTTTTTTTTCATTCTCACATACTTTCTTCTATTAGATACACATGTTTGTTTGTTTTTTGGTAGCAAAGAGGAACAAGAGGTAAGTGACGAAAGTGACGGAAAAAGGTAAGTGACTCAAAAAAAGTGAATGGTAGCGTAGAATTTAACAAATGTTTCTTTAGGCTTCAAGTATACTAAATATACTAATCAATATACTAATCAATTGTCATATAGCTAACCACATCTGTATTATCATCTCCAACACCCTGGAGGCCAATGGGGAGAGTTTAGATGCTCTCCAAGATTTCATTGATCCGTGCTTCCAGGACATAGTGATGAAGAAGGTCCAGATTGCATCTTCCTCGGCCAAAATTGAGACGCCGTCATTGTAAAGATGTCACCTGGCACAACATTTCCTGCCAGCAATGACATTGCAGACATCCTGGAGTCAATCAACAAGCGATTGTCCAGTTTCAATGCGAGGCTGTCCCTGGTGGAAATTTTTCACTGGGAATTTAAATCTCTGGGAGAATCCCTGGAGTTCAGCCAGGAGCAGGTGGAAACACTTGCTGCTGAAAATGCCACGCTATGAGAGTTCTGTTCAGTTCTATCTCTTACTGAAAATGTGACTCAGCTAAACATAGAAAATAAAAAATAAAAGAGACTGTTAGCATGAGAGATAACCTTGTGTTTTCTGGTATTCCAGAATCTGCTGGAGAGGATGCGGAAATAATGGTGAAAAGCTTCATTAAAACACACCTGAAATGCCGGAGGACACCATAAAGAACATCGCGTTTGAAAGAATGCATTGCATCGGGGTCATGAGGTCAGCGACCGGGGGACCACATCCAATTGTGGCCAAATTCGGCCACTTCAAACAGAAGGAACAGGTGAAGAGTCACAGCAGGGAGCTGAAAGGAACGGACTTCAGCGTGAACAATCATTTCCCCAAAGAGATCCTGGAACGATGTAAGGTTCTGCTCCCAGTCCGATGTAGCTTCATCCAGAAAGGCTCCCGCGCTGTCATCGCTGTGGACCGACTCTACATGGACGGACTCTACCGCAACCCCGGCATCCCTCTGTGGTTGTATTGACTTCACTCCAGATAAGAATCTGCTTCAATCTTTTCTTATCCACTCACACTCTTCTGCATTAACATGTGTTTAACCTAGCAATATCAGTATGATGTCATACAGATATAACAACGTCACCCTCAATCATTGCGTTAACTGGAATGTTTCTGGGGGTTTTTTCTTTCTTTTTTCTTTTTTTTCTCCTAATTATTAAACTATCAATACTTAACAAAAATATTGATTGGTACACCGAGATGTGCACTTGTTCTTGGGGGTGACCTCAACCTGGGACAAAATGAAGAAATGGATAGGCTCAACACAGCAGGAACTCAGCGCAACTGGCAGTCCACAAATATAATCAAACAGTATATGAGCGACTTTGGTCTTTGCGATGCATGGCGCTCCCTTCACCTCAACAGTAAGGAATACTCTTTCTTCTCACATGTCCATCACTCCTACTCTTGTCTGGATTATTTCCTAGTCAGCAACTCAATGTTGAGTGACATTTCAGACACTGAGATACACCTTACAGCTGTCAGCGATTATGCTCCTGTATCTTCAACACTAATACATAAGAAGAACATTCCACCAAATAAAAACTGGAGATTTAATACATCATTGCTCAAAGATGAAGAAATATTAAATATATTAAATATTTTTAAAAACAGTGGACTTTATATTTAGACTGTAATAACACTCGTGGACCATCAACATCTGTCCTCTGGGAAGCAGGGAAAGCTGTGATGAGAGGTAAAATAATTTCTTTCTCATCACATAAAAAGAAAGAAGAAAACAAAAATATTCAGGAACTAGAGAAAACCATCAAATCCTTAAAAGAAGCCAACGTGTCTGACCAAGATCAGGAAATACTGAACAAAATACGCAAAACAAAACTCGAATTAAATGAAATTAATTAATCATTAATAGAAAAACTCAATTCCTAGTACAAAGACTTCGCTTGCAGAATTTTGAACACAGTAACAAATCCGGTCGATTTCTAGCCAACAAGTTAAAAGTAAATAAAGAAAAAACAACTATATATGCTGTTAAAGACTTATCTGGAAGCACAATATATGACCTTGAAAGAATAAACAACCTTTTTAGGGTTTTCTATGAAATTTTATATTCACCACAAATAAACGCATCTAAAAATGAAATTGATCAGTTTCTTGACAAAGTAACTCTTCCAAAATTACTAGACAGTCAAGCAATGGCACTGGATTTGCCACTGACACCAGGTGAACTCCAGGAAGCCCTGATAAGTATGCCCAATAATAAGGCTCCAGGTCCAGATGACTTTCCAGCAAAATTCTATAAATAATTCTGGACAATTCTGGCACTAGTATTTCACAGAATGTTGCAGGAAATCAAGGAAAATGGCAGACTACCACCAAATATGAATCCTGCTAATATTAGTCTCCTCCTAAAACCAGGCAAAGACCCTGTATTTTGCTCAAGTTATCGTCTAATATCCCTTATTAATGTAGACCTCAAAATAATCTGCAAAGCCCTCTCAAAGAGATTAGAGAAGATAACCCCCCTGACCAAACCGGCTTCATAAAAGGTAGGCACTCATCAACAAACACACATAGATTATTTAATTTAATAGACTAGATCTAATAGACTTTAATAGACTCTCTCTTGCAGTAAAAACACTGAATCCACATCTCTAGATGCAGAAAAAAGCATTTGACAGAGTTAACTGGAAAGTTTTATTTGCAACTTTACACAGATTTGGTTTTGGAAACTCTTTCCAAAACTGGCTAAAAATATTATATAATTCCCCAACAGCCTGTGTCAGAAAAAATGAAAAAGGCGATCTGGCTAGATGGAAATCTCTACCCATATCACTCATGGGAAGGGTCGCAGCTAAAAAAAAAGGTGGTCTTGCCAAGAATAAATTATTTATTTTCAATGATTCTGAGCAAACCATCACAAGACTGGGATTAAATATTATCATTCAAATTTGCAAAAAAACCCAGCATATGCGTCAAAATAAACTATTTCCAGCAGTGCAATTTGAGTTCTAAGCATCCCAGAAACAACACAGAAAAGCATAAAGTCAAACATGACTTTTAAAAACACCAGTATAGGCTCATGAGGCCCTGAAGGTAAAAAAAAAAATTTTTTGCGAAAATGCTGTCACTGCTGGTTTCGGACAGGTAATGGCGGACATGCAATAGTTCGCGCTGATGTCTATTCCAACATAGAAAATGTTATGAACAGCTGCTTGGATCAGCAAAGTGTGTGTCTGGAATATTATGTTTTTGTTGCTTTTTATGCAATTTTTGCAAAGCTATATGTGGAAGGAAACTGTGATATAGGACAAGCTGATGGCATAAGATGTAAGTACAACTCCTCCGGTTTCATATGCAAAAAAAAATTATTGCGCTAGCTTACGTGGTTCCAGTTCTACAGGGATTTAAAAATAGTTACGCAAAATGGAGCATGCCCGCTCCGACTGGTTTTAAAGGCTTAATCCCATGCAATAGTACACCTATCTGGAACAACCCTGAAATATTAGAAAACAATAATATGATTAATTTTCCAGATTGGAGTTGTAAAGGAATTAAATACTTGAAACATATATTTGAGAAGGAACAGACTTTATTCCGTTTGACAGACTAGTTATACAACTGCCCACACTGTCAAGGCAATACACCAGACAATTACATCCACGATCTTTGGTTCTGTCAATATGTGAAGACTTATCAAAGTGTCTTAAATGTAAAATCCCAACCTCCCCTTTAGTGTGCTTGTTGGGCAAATTGGATGATGTCACTACAGAAATGAATACAGCCCACATGGTTTTCACTGTCCGATGCATTGCCAAGAAAATGATCCTCAATAACTGGAAAAATAAAAATAATCTTAATTCTAGCCAATATAGAGACCATCTAATACAAGCCTATTCAAATGGCGGCCCGCGGGCCACATGCGGCCCAGAAGCAACCTGCGAGTGGCCCTGCCTGTGATCCTGGCAGAAACACAGAGAAAATGCAAAAAATTAATCCATTAATTTTTAAAAATAAAAAATTCCTACAGGGTAGTGTAGACTGTGAATGCAACACTCCTAGTAGCCTAGCAATATTTAACCCACAATGCACCGTGATGTAAACATATTAAACAATCATCATAATATATGATGAGTTTCTTGGGGAAACACAAAAAGGGGGTGAACTGTCATGTATTTAATATATATTCTTAGTGCTTATTTGCTGACTATATTGCTTTATGTGTAGGCCTTTATAAACTAGACCCAGACGAGACAAGAACTGGGTTAAGGGTGACAAGTTGCCCTGGCAACAGAACTTAGAAAGGGGAAGTTAGTGCAGAGCTGCACCGGAAATTTGACACAAAGAAAGAGGAACTGAGTAAACTGAGTGTGTGTGTGTGACGTGCTGCAGAAATATAACCATGCTGGCTGCTACCGCAGTCAGACTTGAGCTGGTGTCTCTATGAGCTCGGTCTCCATTTTCCAGAAAATGTAAAATTAAAGATCATTATTTGAGTTAGACCACTTTGAGCTTGAGTCTTTCTTCGCCGCCAAAAGAATGCAAAGAACTGGATTTAATAAGGGTCTACACTGTATATAGTGAAGTCTGCAAGTTTTCTAACAGCAAGATTTGTTTTGTGCCCAAGTCATTTTGCAGATCATTAGAATGAAAATTATTGACCATGTTTGCATAGCCCTTTTTAAAAATATGCTTTCATGACATTATTGTATGTTGGGTGGCAGTCAGGGCTATCCAGACTGACAAGTGGGACATTGAATGTCACCTCTCTGGTGGAGGGAGCCTGAGATTGTCTAAATTGGAGTCTGTTCTATACCAAATGCAGAAAAAATGCTTTAAGAAAGCAATTAAGTTCATTTTCCAAAAAATATGATTGTTTCCTTGCAGGACACCAGGAGAGATGAGTCCTCCGTCACAGATGGTGTGGTCAGTGAAGATGGTCGCCTGCAGGTTCAAGCTCATTGCATCTCCAACCCACATCCACTGACACTGTACTTAAGGGTAGTTAAAGACTTTCTTCTGCACTTACATTTGGATCAGTAATGCCTGGACTGGAAACAAGCCATCCTTAAAACATTACAACATTCCAGCTCCTGTGTTGGAATGAAAAACAAATGTGTTGTTTTAATTAGAGACTGCACTTGTGACAGAACAATAAATATATTTTATTTTGATTATATAAGTAATGTAGGTACAAAATAAACTTGAGGTAGGCCTAAACTTATTTTCAGAATAATTACATCTGAGACTTTGTTTCATTGTAAGATTATAACAGTGATGGCAATATAATTGTTTGTTGTTCAAGAGAACAGTGTCCAGTATGTTGGCTGTTATACTTTGTTGCGTTTAAAAATAAAAGTTGGGCTGATTTTAAACATCATTACAAAAAGTGTTGTTAATTATTTTTAATCATATTCAGGTTACTACAAATTGTTTTTTCATTTAGTTGAACTTGAAATGTTTGTCAGTAGGTAAACAATTAGTATTGTAAAGTCAGAAATATCAAGTTATTCTTAATACAGCAGACTTGCAATGTATAAGTTGTCCTAACAGTCATCTTAAGTAAACTTTACTTAGGTTTTTTTTTTTGAGGTAGCGAGTTTTTTTTGAGTCCTGGAAACTAAATAGGTTTTTACTCTGTACTCAAAGTGAATAAGTTGCCTTAACTTAGTCATCTTAAGTAAATATTACTCAATTTTGCATAGTTTGCATAGTTTTTTTTTTTAATTCTGGGAACTAATGAGGCTGTACAGTATACTCAAAATGGGTAAGTTGCCCTAGCTTAATCATCTTAAGTAAAACTCTACTCAATTTTTTTGAGGCAACAAGTTTGCATAGTTTTTTGGGGTTTTTTTTGAGTTCTGTGAACTAATTAGATTTTACAGTGAATGCCGACCACAGCATTCTGCAGCACCATGCAACACCCTCTGAGTGTTGCTGTAGAAGTTGCTCAGGCGTTCATCCTATAGCAAGATAATAACCCAAAACATAAGTCCAATCTATGCCAGAACTACCTCAGGAAAAAAGAAAAAGATGGTAATCTTGAAAACATCGAGTGGCCAGCACAGTCTCCAGACTTAAAACCAATCGAGCTGGTTTGGGATGAACTGGACAGAAGAGTGAAAACAAACCAACCTACAAGTGCCCCACATTTATGGGAACTTCTCCAACAGATATGGGAAGAACATTCTGAGGAATATTTGATTTCTTTGATTTCTAAAACGTTTGACCAGTAGTGTACGTATGTGAAAGAAGAAGCTATGTATGTAAAAGTGAAAGAATGAATTTGGACGTGGAATACTCCTCCTAGAATTAGTTTGCCCAGTGTATTTGACTGACTTTCAGTAATGTGCAGTCTGACTACTTAAATAATTTTATCAGACTGGTATTAGATTGATGATAGTTTCAAATATTACTTCTTCAATGCGAATATAGACATGAGTAGGTGACTGTGACTTGTTGTGTAAATCTCTAAGAATAGCCCAAAAGTACTTTATGAAATAAAGTAAATAATGTTTCCAATGCATCCACTTGTTTAATAACATATTGACTTACCAAGAAAGTAAATATATGACCTTTATTGCCATATAAAAAGAGATCATTGCACATTTCACATCGGAAAAATTATTTTTAGTGGATATGTATTTGTAAGGAGTTCTATTTGAATTGTTACTTTAAATTTAAATGGGCATATGTGTGTATACCATTATTTTACATACATAAAACTACATTAAATTGCAAATTTGGGCATATCTCTACTTTTGACTAACCATGTAGGTCTACGGAGAATAAACTGTCACTATAGTATTATTTCTTATGTTGCACTGAAAGGTATAAATACCAGTATAACTCATTTTCATCAAGGTACTTTTAATGCCACTAAGTGGTTTAGCTCAAGAAATGACATCAACACAGAGATGGCCAGAGCAGGGATGGGCATTTCTACAACTGTTAATGGTGGCATATGTCTCTCATGCTGAGGAGCCAGTGTGTAGACAGAGAGGAGATCCTGAGAACCCACTGCTATCTAAGAATGGGGATATTATACTGGGGGGGATGTTCTCTTTTCACACAAGCTGGAAAGTGAGAAAGGATACCTACATGAACCAACCTCTGCCACTACAATGTATCAGGTAAATGACACAATACAAATCAATTTGCATTTAAGGAATATTTTGGGAATCATTAAAGATACAAATGAGGAGTAAAGGGTATTTTGATTTTCTTAGTTATTTAAATTCCTTTCATTAAATGTTTTAATTTGAAATGATTTGTTTTATATTTCAAGATTTATTCATGATTATTTGTGTCTGTTTTAAGGAACATGATGCAATGCACATTTTTAAAAATTGTGTCAATTAAGTTTAAATTTCAGAGATTTGCAGTTTGCCCAGGCTATGCTTTTTGCCATTGAGGAGATTAATAAGAGTACAAACATACTGCCAGGAATCTCTCTGGGCTATAAAATCTATGATGATTGCGGATCTGTTGCCAGAAGCATTGGAGTTACATTGGCTTTGGCTAATGGTAGTGAAATTGTGTTTGCATCCTCCAAGACAACATGCACTAGACCTGCATATGTACAGGCCATAATAGGAGCGACATCTTCTTCTACAACCATAGCAGTCGCTACTGTCATTGGACCTTTTTTTGTACCAGTGGTTGGTATTATAATATTTTTTTTCTATTTTTGAATACGTATTAAACCATATTTTACTCTATTAGATCTGTTGCTTTACCTGTTTTTTTATGTATTTTATGTATCAGTACTGAGCAGAACTGTTATTTTCATATTTTTACAGTATGTTTGAATGTTTTATTTCTAACAGCTACAGCTTTTCTCATTCTTTGTCTTTTACATATATACATTTTTCATTTTTTATTCTAGATCAGCCACTTTGCCACATGTGCTTGTCTCAGTGACAAAACCAAGTACCCATCCTTCCTCAGAACAATACCCAGTGACTACTACCAGAGCAGAGCCCTGGCCCATTTGGTCAAGCATTTTGGATGGACTTGGGTTGGAGCTATTAGAACTAATAATGATTATGGAAATAATGGCATGGCCACATTCACAGAAACTGCACAGCAGCTGGGCATCTGTCTGGAGTATTCTGTATCTTTTTTTAGGACAGATCCATATGCCAAAATACAAAGGATACTTGACATTATAAAGGCTTCAACCTCCAAGGTGATTGTTGCATTCCTTGCCCGTGCGGATTTGAATGTGCTTCTACATGAGTTTTCATACCATAACTTGTCTGGGTACCAGTGGGTAGGCAGTGAGTCTTGGATATTTGATTCACAAACTGCAGCACTGGACATACATCACATACTGGATGGTGCCATAGGCCTTTCTATTCCCAAAGCACATGTCACTGGCCTGAGAGAGTTCATACTGGATGAGAAGCCACTGAATTCGTCTAATGATAAACTGTTTACTGAGTTCTGGGAGACATTATTTAGTTGTAAGTTTAAGGAGTCATCATCAGACATTCAGAGAGAGTGTACTGGACATGAAGATATGACTGGAGTTCAAAATAGCTTCATTGACATGTCTCTCATGCCTATCTTTAACAACATCTATAAAGCAGTGTATGCAGTGGCCCATGCATTTCACAATATCCTGAGCTGTAATAATACATGTAATAAAAATCTGCAGCTAGACCCATTCATGGTGAGCTTTTTACTAGCTTAAATTACAGTTTTCACATTAAGTTAAATTATTAAGAAGATTTTTAATTCAAAATTGATTCTTGGGTATTTTTCAATCAGTAGGTGTGCAAAAATTGTCATGCAATGAACTGAGTCATAACATATTTCTTAGGTTCTGCAACACATACGAAATATCTATTTCACAACTAAGGAAGGAGATGAGGTTTACTTTAATGAGAATGGAGATCCGGCAGCAAAGTATGACATTATAAACTGGCAGCCAAAAGAAAACGGCATTGTGGAGTTTGTCACAGTTGGTCTTTATGATATATCATTAGCTGCAGAAAAGCAGCTAAATCTGCAAAGCAAGTCTTTAATTTGGGCAAGAAAAACAAAGCAGGTAAGCTATCATATAATTTTGTTTTTATGTCTTTGTTCCATTGTTCAATTTATACCTAATTAGTTTCACATTGTTTGGTTGTAATGCTTCAAAGTGAATAAACTGTTTGATACAGAAGATCATTGGGAGATCTTTTTTGTCAAAGTCCATATGGTTAAATGTTCTTGATCATGCAGGTTCCTGTGTCAATTTGCAGTGAGAAATGTCCCCCAGGAACACGTAAGGTTCTCCAGAAAGGAAGGCCTGTTTGCTGCTATGACTGTATAAGATGTGCAGAGGGAGAGATCAACAACATTACAGGTGTGGTGATTAGCAAAATTAAGTATTTAGGAAGGCCAAAGGAGTCGTTTCATCTTTTTACAGGACATATATGTGGTCTCTTTCAAATGTTGCATGTACCTTTTTGTCTCTGTGCACTCTGGAAAATATTTAGAATTGTTTGTACATTCCTTTTCAATGTAAAGTAAAGTATGCCACAATCACAAATGCTGATGGACTCTCTCGATGTCACATCTGTCAATCCTCACTTGATCACAAATCAGGATACTAGTTATTCACTCAATGAAGGTGTTGTTTTTCATCTTCTACTTGTACAGCATCAGTATGATGCACAGATGTTGTAGATGCAAATGCAGGCATAAACAATAATACTCAGTAAGAGTAACATCTACTTCAATATTAATTTCCAGATTCTATCACCTGTGTGAGATGTCTACCTGAGTTTTGGTCAAATGAAAGAAGAGATGCTTGTATACAGAAGGAAGCAGTATTTCTGTTATATGAAGAAATTATGGGAGCACTGCTCACTGCAGCATCTTTATTCGGAGCATGCATGACGATTGGTGTGATACAAATTTTCTTCAAGTATAGGAAAACTCCTATTGTCAGGGCAAACAACTCTGAACTGAGCTTCCTGCTGCTCTTCTCTCTAATTCTGTGCTTCCTATGTTCTCTGACCTTCATTGGTCAGCCCTCTGATTGGTCCTGTATGCTCCGACATGTAGCATTTGGCATCACCTTTGTCCTCTGTATCTCTTGTCTTCTGGGAAAGACAATGGTTGTTTTAATGGCCTTCAGAGCTACACGTCCAGGTAGTAATGTTAAAAAATGGTTTGGGCAGACACAGCAGAGACTCTGTGTTACAGGATTCACTCTTATGCAAGTTATCATTTGTATCACCTGGTTAACAACTTCTCCTCCTTTTCCATTTAAGAATTTGAAGGAAATCAAAGACAAGATCACTCTGGAATGTGCCCTCGGCTCAGCTGTAGGCTTTTGGGCTGTGCTTGGTTATATAGGACTTCTGGCTATTTTATGTTTTATTTTTGCATTTTTAGCTCGAAAACTACCCGATAATTTCAATGAGGCCAAGTTTATCACTTTCAGCATGCTGATATTCTGTGCAGTGTGGATTACATTTATCCCAGCATATGTCAGCTCTCCTGGAAAGTTCAGTGTTGCTGTAGAAATATTTGCTATACTTGCATCAAGTTTTGGACTGCTAATTTGCATCTTCATACCCAAATGTTATATAATCTTAATGAAACCAGAAAAGAATACAAAAAAACATATCATGGGGAAGAAGGCACCACAGTCACTCTGAAAACTGAATGTAGTAAAATGAGATTTGGTTTACTTACTTAATAAAATAAAGACACACAATAGTAATTATATGTATGGTTCAATAACCTTTAGCTTGCATTCACTTCTTATAGTTTCTTGATTATGTTAAACGGTAGAATTTTTTACATTTAAATTTAATTGACATGGTACTGCAGATAAATTTAGAAAGCATATGTAACCTGCTCAATTCTTCCTTATTTTTCAAGAGGCTGCTATGTATGATTTGCAGTATTAAGTGCAATGTAACTTGATTAGTTGCTTTGCCTCAAGCACTTCTGCATGATTTCTAGAAAGCCGCTACACTCATGAGATACATGGCAAATGAAATGAGGAAAGTTAACCCTTTCTTTTTGCAATACCAGCCAAACCTTTGCTTGGTATTGGAGTAGAAAAAAATGGTATATGATACTTTACATGATGACAATTTACTATTGAAATCTCCTTACTTAACCATTGTAAACACAAATTACTGTAAACAAAAGATAAATTGTTTATGACAATTCACACTGTTTATTATCAGTGTGAATTGTCTGAAATATATCCAAACTCCTTATTAACTCCTATATTAGTGCATTGTTACGACCCGTCTAGGGGCGAGGTCATAACATGAATGAAGCACCCCCCACCCCCACCCCACAAAATACCCAAGCAGCCACGAGAAGCAAATATCTGTTCATTGAAATGCCATTTATTTACAACATAATGAAAAAGAAACAACAAAACGCGAGAGTCAACAACTTAGGGTGAGCCAAGGCCAAAATAATAAACTAAACTAAACTCGTATTCCCACACACCTAACCTTACTGTATAAAACCCCTGTGATTTGTGTATATAGACTGTTCCACGGACCCCCTCTAACCACTGCTAAGATGGTACATTCCTCCCATTCCTTTCCCATCCACGTTTGCGCTGGTTCGCCATGATAGCGCTGGTGGAGCTGGGCTGTTGTACTGAACACGTGTCGTGCGTGTGCGTGAATGATAAGTAAGTGCTTTATATTTGTTTGTTCTATGGTTGTAACTTATCATATACTTGCCTATGTACATTGTGTGATGCTTTTATAGAGTTTTCCAGCAGTTTGTGTAGCCACGAGACACTGTATATTCACGCTGATTTGACCAAAATGGCGCTACCCTTGTGAACTGAGCTGCCCAAAGTAAAGATGGAGTCTATCCCTGTGCAGCAGCCCATTTGTGTCCACCAGGGGGTGGGGTTTAGTCATTTTCGAATTAGATTTTCTGTTCAACCCTTTCTCAATGTACATACCATTGATGCTCTTGCTGAACAAGAAAAAAATATATAATTTCATGGGTGCCAGAATTCCTTTTTTTTTTTTTAACTCTCACATACTTTCTTCTATTAGATGCACATAATTTTATTCTTAGATAGTTTTATGTTAATTTTTATATTTCCACATTTTTATTCTCACCTTTATACATTTTAACGTGGATGTACACTGTATGTAAGACAGCAGAAGGAGAACCCGGGGGTTGAACATATATTAGCTGGGGACGATAACAGGGGCATGTTTGAAATCCGTACTCCCCAAATTCGGGGAGTACAGAGTACACGTCCCGCGGCGTTCCTTAGGAACGCGAAAGGAGACTTTCGGCGTTCTTATGGTACGCGGCGGGTTATGGCTGAAATCCAGTGCAATGACGCTCCCGCGGTAATAAGCGTTCCAGCCCTGTATTCCAGCCCTAAACCTAACCTTATCCCTAGCCCTAACCATAACCTTTTTCCTCACCTTAAACAGGACTTAAATGATGTTAAATAGCGTGTTTCTAAGCTATTTGAAGGAAAAGAGCGAACATGTGTAGATTGAGTCCATACGGTTCTCACATTTCCTCATTTTTCCGAGGTCGTCATTTAGGAATGTGGTGGGTAGCCGAAAACGTAATATGTTGACGATTTGTCACCTAGCCTAAAATGTTACGCTTTGGGAGTGAGAACATGTTGGACAAATCAGACTATGAGGCAAAAAGAAAGCGCAGCTTTTTTGGTTTCATGGACAAAAGAATTTCTGTGGCTGGAATATGACGAGCTAAATATGATGTTCTGCCAGGTGTGTTGTGAGTTTCATTTGATTTCTGAGTCGACAAGCGCCTTTGTTACTGGGACCAGTCATTTGAAGAAAGACCCCATGAGAAATGCAAGAAATGCATTATTGCCCAGTCTGCAGTATCTTTCCCAGAACAAACACCAATTGCAAAAAAACATACTACAAATAAACCAAGCACAACAAGAACTCCTGAAAAAGCTGTTTAGAACAGCGTGCTATATTGCAAAGAGTGAACTACCATTGGCAGAATTTAGCAGTCTTTGCAAACTTCAAAAAGCAAATGGCCTAGATCTTGGTTCCACTTACTTCTTACCCGTGACTTCAGTGAAAATTTCAGATTCAGGATCTGACACAGACTGATTCATGTTCTACACGGTTCTTACAAGTTCATAGAAATTTCTGTTCAATCAGAACCAAGTATTTGAGTTGATGGTTTTAATTTTTATACAGTTGTTGTGATTTGTATTTTTTTTGATTAATTTTTGTTTCTGTTACAATATTATACTTTAATGTATAATATTGTAAAGGAAACAAAACGTAAAAAAAAATCTTTTTTTATTCGGGCTACTTAAATTTATTTTGGGCTACCAAAAACTGAAGAATGCCTGCCCGAAGGGCTACCAGAGATTTTGAAATTTTGCGAGCCTTCCTTTCTATATAATTCTCCAGTTTGTTCTGTATTCTATTCTACAATCAAATTTAAGATCCCGCTCCTCACATAAAAGGGCTTGAATAACAAGGGCCCATCTTATCTTGAGACCTCATAATACTCATTTCACTCTCAGAATGCAGATGTGCTTGTGGTTCCTAGAGTATTTAAAAGTAGTATGGGAGGCAGAGTCTTTAGCTTTCAGGGACCTCTTTTGGGGAACCAGGTCCTAGATTGGATTTTGGAGACAGACACCCTCTGTACTTTTCAGATTAGGCTTAAGACTTTCCTTTTTGGCACAGTTTATAGTTAAGACTGGATCAGGTGGACCCTGAATCCACCCTTATGTTGCAATAGACTTGGCATCTCATGATACACTAAGCGTTTCTCCTTCTTTCAGCCCTTTTCACTCACCATGTGCTTATACATCAATCTACATTTAATTATAAGTTATTATTAATCTGTGGCTCTCTTCCACGGCATGGCTTTTGTCCTGTCTCCCTCCCCTAACCCCCACTTGGTCACGGCATATGGCCGCACCTCTCTGAACATGGCTCTGTCATTGATTTCTTCTCGTTAAAAAGGAAATTTTCCTTGCCACTTTCACCAAAGTGATTGCATGTGATTGTTGGGGTTACTCTGTATTATTATAGGTTTTTCATCTTACAATATCAAGTGGTTTGAAGAAACTGTTGTTGTGATTTGGGGCTATATAAATAAAACTGAATTGAAATGAATTGAAATATGCCCTCATAAACATGTATACAGTAATATATGGATGTGAAAGAAGAATGCACGTATGTGAGAGTGAGCGAATGAATTTAGACTCAAAATATTACATCTTCACTGTGAATATGGAGATGAATAGGTGACTGTGACTTGTTGTGTAAAGCTCTAAGAGTAGCCCAAAAGTATTGTATGAAATACAGTAAATAATATTTCAGTGCATCCACTTGTTAATTACGATATTGACTTGATAAGAGAGTAAATATATGACCTTCATTGCCATTTAAGAAGAGCTCAATGCACATTTCCCATGTGCAAAACAATTTTTGTGCATATTTATTTTTAAGAAGTTTTGCACTGTTACATATTTAAATGGGCATATGTGTGTATACCATTATTTTACATATATTAAACTACATTAAAATGCAAATTAGGGCAGGTCTCTCCTTGTGCCCAACCCTGTAGGTCTATAGAGAATACACTGTTACTATTATATTATTTCTAATGTTGCACTGAAAGGTATAAATACCAGTACACTGTCATTTTCATCAAGATACTTTTAATGCCACTAAGTGGTTTAGCTCAAGAAATGACATCAACACAGAAATGGCCAGAGCAGGGATGGGCATTTCTACAACTGTTGTTAGTGGCGTCTGTCTCTCATGCTGAAGAGCCAGTGTGCAGACAGAGAGAAGATCCTGAGAACCCACTGCTATCTAAGAATGGGGATATTATACTTGGGGGGGGGGGGGTGTTCTCTTTTCACACAAGCTGGAAAGACAGAAAGGATTCCTACATGAATAAACCTCTGCCACTACAATGCGCCAGGTAAATGACACGGCAGAAATTAATTTAGTTTAAAAGAATCTGCTTGCAATATGTAGATGCTAATAAGACTTGATAAATATTTTAATGTTCTCAGTTTTATAAATTGTTCGCATGAAATATTGTTGTTTGAAATGCTTATGTTGCTGTTTAAAGATTTATACATAATTATTAGTCTCTGTTTTAAAGAACATGATGCAAAGCAAATTATTCATAAGTGTCTATTATCGTCTCAATTAAGTTTAAATTTCAGAGATTTGCAGTTTGCCCAGGCTATGCTTTTTGCCATTGAGGAGGTTAATAAAAGTACAGACCTACTGCCAGGAATCTCTCTGGGCTATAAAATCTATGATACTTGTGACAATGTTGCAAGAAGTGTAGGAGTTACACTAGCTTTGGCTAATGGTAATGTGTCTGTACCCTCAAAGACACCATGTACCACATCTGCACATGTACAGGCCATAATAGGAGCGACCTCTTCTTCTACAACAATAGCATTAGCTACTGTCACCGGACCTTTTTTTATACCAGTGGTGGCTAGACTTTTTTCTTTATATCTAAAGACAGATAGATAGATTTTTTGTCATTTCTTTAAATATATATATATATATATATATATATATTTTAAATGTTGTACTCTCTTAGATCAGCCATTTGGCCACATGTGCTTGTCTCAGTGACAAAACCAAGTACCCATCCTTCCTCAGAACAATACCCAGTGACTACTACCAGAGCAGAGCCCTGGCACATTTGGTCAAGTATTTTGGATGGACTTGGGTTGGAGCTATCAGAACTAACAGTGATTATGGAAATAATGGCATGGCCACATTCACAGAAACTGCACAGCAGCTGGGCATCTGTTTGGAGTATTCTGTATCTTTCTTTAGAACAGATCCATATGCCAAAATACAAAGGATAATTGAAATTATAAAGGCTTCAACCTCCAAGGTGATTGTTACTTTCCTTTCCCGTCCAGATTTGAATGTGCTGCTACGAGAGTCTTCCTACCATAACTTGTCTGGGTATCAGTGGGTAGGCACTGAGTCTTGGATATTTGATTCACAAACTGCAGAAATGGACATACATCACATACTGAATGGTGCCATAGGTCTTTCCATTCCTAAAGCACATGTCAGTGGCCTAAGAAATTTCATACTGACTGAGAAGCCACTGAATTCATCAAACAATGAACTGTTTACCGAGTTCTGGGAGACACTATTTAGTTGTAAGTTTAAGGACTTGAAGTCATCAGCAGACATTCAGAGAGAGTGTACTGGGCATGAAGATGTGACTGGAGTTCAAAATAGCTTCATTGACATGTCTCTCATGCCTCTCTTTAACAATGTCTACAAAGGAGTGTATGCAGTGGCCCATGCACTTCACAATATCCTCAGTTGTAACAAAACATGTAACAAAAATGTGCAGCTAGATCCATTCATGGTGAGCTTTTTAATAGCTTAAATTATATTTTTCATATTAAGTCACATTGGCAAGAAAATAGTTTTAATTTAAAGAAAGGGTTTCTTTCATATTCTTCAGCCAGTCCGTTTTCAGCATATCTGTCAAAACTAATTTAGCTATGTCATATGTCTTAGATTCTACAACACATACGAAAGAGTCACTTCACAACAAAGGAAGGAGATGAGGTTTACTTTAATGAGAATGGAGATCCAGCAGCAAAGTATGACATTATAAACTGGCAGTCAAGAAAAAATGGAATTGTGGAGTTTGTAACAGTTGGTCTGTATGATACATCATTAGCTGTAGAAAAACAGCTACATCTGCAAAGCAAGGCTTTAATTTGGGCAAGAAACTCAAAGCAGGTACGCTGCGATTCATTTTTCCCTTCTATTTTACTTTTAACATATCAGTTTGTATTGAAATTATTTTGCATTATTATTGCCATTATTTTAATGCTTCAATTTTAATAAATTGCTTAAAATTCATGCAGGTGCCTTTGTCAGTTTGCAGTGAGAAATGTCCCCCAGGAACACGCAAGGTTCTCCAGAAAGGAAGGCCTATTTGCTGCTATGACTGTATAAGATATGCAGAGGGAGAAATCAGCAACGTTACAGGTGTGGTGATATTTTTTAAGGCTTTTTACATTTCATTGGCAAGTTATTGTCAGTTATAAATACTTCCAACACATGTTAGAAGCTCATTGGAGAATTTCTGAATCATTTTTAACTATGTTTTTAAAATTAAATAATTTGTTTATATTTACTGCAGATAACATCAGCATCCAGATTGCCTTCTTAAACTATGAACAGTAAAGCCACATATAGAAATGTAAATTAAATCCCATCTTTACCATATATTTCATGTTGAATTTTTATTATGTTATTATGTATTTTCATTTGTAGAAAGATAAAGACATGATCAAGAACACGGTTCCAGTTTGTAGCTCTATATGAACAGTTAATAAGAAATGTTTGCATGGTTTTCAGACTGTTTCTCAAAAAATATAGAAAGGAAAGAGGCTTTAAGTTGGGCATTGTTTTTGGTTGGTGGTTTTGGATTTCTGCAAAAGTTCTTATACACAGCCAATTTGCTGGTATTTTAACACACTACATACCAGTAACCAATATAAAATAACAAGAGATACTTGTCATTTTAGAAATGATGCTGCACTGTCAAAATAAGGACTCATGCCTTATAATAATCCAATACAACCAAAATAATAAAACAACGTATAAAGGAGTAACAACAACAAAGTGAAAATTATAAATATTACACATAATCAACATTCATAATAAAAACACAGTCTTCTGTTTAGAGTAATCTTGAGTTCAGTGTACAGTGTGGATATGGTTATACAGTAAAAACCTCTTTAGCTATCAATATGAATATGGTATAGGGTGAAGTGGAAACCATCCATCCATTTTCTGGTGCTCATCCAGGTCTCAGTCATGAATTTGAATTGAAAAATAAAGTGAGATAAACATTTCAACAATGTTGACCATAGTGCTTCACAGTCAGTAAAAGCATGAGACAATTAAGGCAAAACAATAAAACAGGACAACAAACAATAGGTAACAACACAACAAGCTAGAACAGCCAACTAGTTAGAATCAAAAGCCAAAGTAAAAAGATGGGTTTTAAGATGAGATTTAAAAGACTGGATAGACTCGGCGGTACGAATATGAACAGGGAGGTTATTCCAGAGTCTAGGTGCCACGGTTGCAAAGGCCCGATCACCTCTTGACCTAGGTTGAGCATGTGATTGGATGATTTAAGTGCTCTGTTGGGATTGTATAAGTGGAGTAGTTCAGAAAGATGAACTATGTGAAGAAATCAAAAAGTTGTCTGTGCTAAATTGCATAAGTTCACTTTATTTTCTGTATTTATTTTGGCGCCTTACAAAATCATATTTATACATACAGTAGTCCACTTTCTTACTGTGACATAATAATTCTTGTTTAGGTCTCTCAATCGTAGCTGGTGTTTGTTGTTGATGGAAAATAATATTGAGTTCATTTTTTTCTCCTCTCAATAACAGAAATGAGGTCCCAAAATAGTATTTGAGGTTGTTTTCATTGCCAATTTTTATATCCAAAAAACAGAGGTGTATGCAGAGCTTTAGGAATTTGTATATGAACATTTCTACTTCTGTGCTCCTTGGAAAGAAATTATAACATTATGCATTTTGCTTTAAAATGGAAACAAAAAAATATGCCATAATCACAAGAGCTATTGAACACTTTAAATGTCTCATTTATCCATCCTCACCTAACCACAAAACAGTGTAGCAGTCACTGAGTATATGTGTTGGTTATCATCTTCTGACTGTACAGTACCAGTAGAATATTACATGGATGTTGTTGTAGATGCAAATGCAGGCATAAACAATTATACTCAGTAAGAGTAACATCTACTTTAATATTAATTTCCAGATTCTGTCACCTGTGTTAGATGTCTACCTGAGTTTTGGTCAAATGAAAGAAGAGATGCCTGTATAAAGAAGGAAGCAGTGTTTCTATCATATGAAGACATTATGGGAGCACTGCTCACTGCAGCATCTTTATTCGGAGCATGCATGACGATTGGTGTGATACTTATTTTCTTCAAGTACAGGAAAACTCCTATTGTCAGGGCAAACAACTCTGAACTGAGCTTCCTGCTGCTCTTCTCCTTAATTCTGTGTTTTCTGTGTTCTCTGACCTTCATTGGTCAGCCCTCTGATTGGTCCTGTATGCTCCGACATGTAGCATTTGGCATCACCTTTGTCCTCTGTATCTCTTGTCTTCTGGGAAAAACTATGGTTGTTTTAATGGCCTTCAGAGCTACACGTCCAGGTAGTAATGTTAAAAAATGGTTTGGGCAGACACAGCAGAGACTCTGTGTTACAGCATTTACTCTTATTCAAATTAACATATGTATCATCTGGCTAACAACTTCTCCTCCTTTTCCATTTAAGAATTTTAAGGAAATTAAAGACAAGATCACATTGGAATGTGCTCTAGGCTCAGTTGTGGGCTTTTGGGCTGTGCTTGGTTATATAGGACTTCTGGCTATTTTATGTTTTATTTTTGCATTTTTAGCTCGAAAACTACCCGATAATTTCAACGAAGCCAAGTTTATCACTTTCAGCATGCTGATATTCTGTGCAGTATGGATTACATTTGTCCCAGCATATGTCAGCTCCCCTGGGAAGTTCAGTGTTGCTGTAGAAATATTTGCTATACTTGCTTCCAGTTTTGGATTGCTGATTTCCATCTTCATACCCAAATGTTATATAATCCTAACGAAACCAGAGAAGAATACAAAGAAATACATGATGGGGAAGAAAGCACCAAATTCACTCTGAAAAATGAATGTGGTAAAATGGGATTTTCATTTGATCATTTGTACATAATTAGTTGGTCACCATCCTGTCAGAATAGAAAGAAGCTGTCGGCAGGATACACTCCAATTGATACTGTCTTTATAGAAACTACTTCTCCTTTGTGATGTGTTTTTATTACTTACTTTGCAACTTACCTAAACAACAGCAACAACAAAAACAACACAAAAAACATACCAAGTGACTGATAGCTAAAGGTTATTGAGTAATTTACACATTCATCATGACATGCTTTTATTTTGTTCTGTCAAACTCGGGAAGGTTTTGATTTGAATAACATGCAATAAAATGCTGATAAAAACAGTAAGAGTATCTATTATTCTCTGTCTTGTTTGTTCTCATTATCAACAGGCTTCCATGTATAACCATTGCTGACTGCAGCATAGTCTAACTTGATGACAGTAGTTGCTTTGCATTGTCTATGGATGTGTTTTATTCATGATTCTCAAAGAGCAGCTAGACACAGATACATAGCAAATGAAATCAGGAAAGATTAACTTTTTTCTCTTAATATATTGGTAACAGCAATAACAGTCAAGCTCTTCGTTGGTGTAAGATCAGAACGAAATACAATATATGGAACTTTAGAACATGAGTTGTTAGTGTAAACAAAAATTACAGTTAATAAAAAAAAATCTGTTGGTGTTGAATGTCTAAAATACCTCTAAACTGCTGATCATGTACTCTTGCCTTTGCGCTGTGTTAGCTCTTCATCTCACATCTGGTACATTGTTGCTGATGCTGAAAGGAATTTGTCTCCCAGGTAGATTGGCCCATTGTCAGTGACACAAAGTCTAGCTACTGAAGGTGGACATTAAACTCTACATGTATTAAGGGTAAGTTACTCCATGGAGCACTGCTCTAAAAAGAGTCATGCTGCTCCTAGCAGCAGAAATGAATTTTATGTTTTAAAAAAACAAGGATACTGTCCACTTTCACCTTCCATGTTTTAAGCCATGGCTATTCAACTACAAAGTTAGTTGGGCCAGATTTTCAAACCGAGGAATTTATCTGGGCCAGATATTTTTTTTGCAGCCAGTAAGCAGCAGATCATGATCAATTTCAAACCCACACAACTGTATTGAAAAACAAGTAATTTTTTTTATTCCTTTTCCCCTGTAAATCTGGTGATCTCTCACAAATGCACACCAAAGGGTCCATTTAAAAAAAGGGAGCTATAACTAAACTATTTTTTGCACATTTGAGATAAAAATAATAATAACAAAAAAACATTTTGATAATTCCCTTTCAAATTAAAATAAATATTTCGCTGACCACTCACTTTTCCTGCCATGAATGGAGCCCCATCCGTCACTAGTATACAGACACACATATCCAGACCATTTTCCTCAAAAAGAGCTGAAATCTTCTCAAATATTATTTCGCCAGCTGTGTGTCCCTCTAACGGTAGTAAGCCGAGCAATTTCCCATCCAAAAAACGGACATATACGCACAACTGTGCATTATCAGTTCTGTCTGTGATCTCCTGCTATAGACATTACATCAGTTTTCCTCAGGTCATCTAACAGCATTTCAAACTCGTCTGACACCAGAACTTCTACTCTACGAATATTTGAACTGTCCTACAGGGGTACGTTTTTAATAGCAGATGTCACACTTACTTTAATTTTTTCATCACTTTTCACCGCAAAAACCACGTATGCAGTATTTCACTGTTTCAGAATCTGTGAAAGCCTTTTCTTCTTCGCCAAGAAGCAAACACGAAGGGAAGATGCTGCAGCTCTCTTGGGCTGTACAGGACCCTCACCGTGGCAGTACAACTCCGGTTGTAAGATTATTAAACTCGGTAAAATGAATAAGTATTTGTCAGTCCAGGCAGGGTTAAACCGACAGTTTTCATTGTCAATTTTGCGCTTTTGGAGAGAGAAAGACATGCTGTTGTCGCATCATATATTACGATGATTGTTTAATATGTTTACATCACGGTGCATTGTGGGTTAAATATTGCTAGGCTACTAGGAATGTTGCATTCACAGTCTACACTACGCTGTAGGAATTTTAAATTTTTTTTAATTAATTAATTTTTTGCGTTTTCTCTGTGTTTCTGCCAGGACCACAGGCAGGGCCACTCGCAGGTTGCTTCTGGGCCGCATTTGGCCCGCGGGCCGCCATTTGAATAGGCTTGTTTTAAGCAATAGGTGTTTCTTTTTTCTTGATGGCTTGCTGCACTGAAATGGGAGAATCCACTTGTTAACTGTAATGCTGAGTGTTGTATAGTACTTTATATATGAGGACTTTGTAGAGGAAAGGCTGTTTGCGTGGGTGAACCAGTGGTTCACTGGACCAACAGACTAAAGCCAGATCTGATTTTTCCATGCTGGGTCAGTATACAAACCAAGCTGGCAGAGCAGATGTCCATTGGATGCAATAAGCAATATTTTATGCAATAAAATGCAGCTCCTCCAAACAACATAACTGGTCATTTTACAGACTAATGAGAAAGAGTAGTGTAACAAATAACTTTAGCCTAGGTTACTCATTGAACGTTAAGGACATCTGCACTGCCAGCTGATGTGTTGCTTGGTTTTTCCACATGACTCAACGGCAAACACAGAACGGAAAGTGTCAACTTCAACTTGTGGGTCTGGTGAACCACTGATGCAACTGACTTAAGCAAGTACTTATCCACACAACTGTCCATTACAAAGTGATATACAAACCCAAACATTAGGGCCCACAGGTGGATTACCTCATTTCAGTGCATCTAGCAAAAAATTTAACACCAAACAACCAACCTAGTGACATCAGGTTCTGTACTGATACAAGATGGTGCTACACATGATGTAAAATCATTATACACTTTATCTTAAACCACACTTCAAAGACATTGTTAAATCCATGACAATTTCTTAGAGTAGGGTTCAATGGTGTAAATTTTCCTTAGCATGTCATGTAAACTTCAGAATGAAATTAGTATCAGACTGATGACAGATCTTAATATTACATCTATGCATCACAGATGTGAAAGTGGAAGTGAATGGATGACCGTAACTTACTCTAAGAGTACTGTATAAACGTACTCTATAAAAGTATATATTGGAATAATATTTTTTCTACATATTCATTTGTAATGAATTGTGATTTGCATTGTTAATTCATATTTAAATGAACCTGTGTATATCCTTATTTTTTAGATATGAACCTACATTAAATGGCAAAGTTGGGCATGTCCCTCATTTTGCTGAAACTGGGAATGAACTCTCTCTATTCAGTTATTTCTTATGCTGCACCAAAAGGTATAAATACCACAATAACTATTTCATCTTCATTACAGTACTCTAATGCCACTAAGCGGTTTAGCTCAAGAAATGACATCAACACAGAGATGGCCAGAAAAGGGATGGGCACTTCTGCAACTGTTGTTGGTGGCATCTGCCTCTTATGCTGAGGAGCCAGTGTGCAGGCGTAGAGGAGATCCTGAGAACCTACTGCTATCTAAGAATGGGGATATTATATTGGGTGCTATCTTCTCTTTTCACGCAAGCTGGAAAGACAGAAAAGATTCCTACATGAACAAACCTCTGCCACTACAATGTACCAGGTAAATGACACACTACAAATCCATTTACATTTAAGGAATCTGTTGGGAATCAAAAGAAGAGTAAAATGTATTTTGATTTTCTCAGTTGTTTAAAGTCCTTTTCATGAGAAATGCTTTTGTTTCTATTTAAACATTTATCCATTAATATTTGTGTCTGTTTTAAGGAACACAATGCAATGCAAATTATTCATAATTGTTTGTCTCAATTAAGTTTAAATTTCAGAGATTTGCAGTTTGCCCAGGCTATGCTTTTTGCCATTGAGGAAATTAATAACAGCACAGACCTACTGCCAGGAATCTCTGTGGGCTATAAAATCTATGATGATTGTGGATCTAATGCCAGAAGTGCAGGAGTTACACTAGCTTTAGCTAATGGTAATGAAATTGTGTCTGTACCGTCAAAGACACCATGTACCAGACCTGCACATGTGCAGGCGATAATAGGAGCGACCTCTTCTTCTACAACCATAGCAGTATCTACTGTCATCGGACCTTTTTTTATACCAGTGGTGGGTATTTTATATATTTTATCTTTTTTTTTTAAATCTTTGAATACTTTTAAAAACATTTTATTTTCTTAGAGAAAAGCTTTGCCTGGTACATTTTATGTACTCATTACAGTAATAATGAATCTTTTATTTTTAACCATTTCATTTTTTTTTCATCATGTGTCTTTTTCATTTTTTATTCTAGATCAGCTACTTTGCCACATGTGCGTGTCTCAGTGACAAAACCAAGTACCCATCCTTCCTCAGAACAATACCCAGTGACTACTACCAGAGCAGAGCCCTGGCACATTTGGTCAAGTATTTTGGATGGACTTGGGTTGGAGCTATCAGAACCAACAGTGATTATGGAAATAATGGCATGGCCACATTCACAGAAACTGCACAGCAGCTGGGCATCTGTCTGGAGTATTCAGTATCTTTCTTTAGAACAGATCCATATTCCAAAATACAAAGGATAATTGACATCATAAAGGCTTCAACCTCCAAGGTTATTGTTACATTCCTTGCCCGTGCAGATTTTCATGTGCTGCTACGAGAGTTTTCGTATTATAACTTGTCTGGGTATCAGTGGATAGGCAGTGAGACTTGGATATTTGATTCACGAACTGCAGAAATGGACACACATCACATACTGGATGGTGCAATAGGTCTTTCCATTCCTAAAGCACATGTCACTGGCCTGAGAGAGTTCATACTGAATGAGAAGCCGCTGAATTCATCAAACAATGAGCTGTTTATTGAGTTCTGGGAGACATTATTTAACTGTAGGTTTAGGCAGTCAGCGTCATCAGCAGACATTCAGAAAGAGTGTACTGGGCATGAAGATGTGACTGGAGTTCAAAATAGCTTCATTGACATGTCTCTCATGCCTCTCTTTAACAATGTCTACAAAGGAGTGTATGCAGTGGCCCATGCACTTCACAATATCCTCAGCTGTAATAAAACATGTAATAGAAATGTGCAGCTAGACCCATTCACGGTGAGCTTTTTACTAATTTACATTACAATGTTCACATTAAGATACATTATTAAAAAGATCTTTTAGTTAAAAATATTTATAAGAATTTCATTTTGCAGTTCTTCTGTATATTTTTCAGTCAGTAGGTGTGCAAAATCTTTTTCATGCAATGAATTGAGTCATAACATGTTTCTTAGGTTCTGCAACGCATACGAAAGATCCATTTCACAACTAAGGAAGGAGATGAGGTTCACTTTAACGAGAATGGAGATCCAGCAGCAAAGTATGACATTATAAACTGGCAGTCAAGAGAAAACGGCGTTGTGGAGTTTGTAACAGTTGGTCTTTATAATCCATCATTAGTTCCAGAAAAACAGCTAAATCTGCAAAACAAGTCTTTAATTTGGGCAAGAAACTCAAAGCAGGTAAGCTATCGTACAATTTCACTGTTTTTATGTTTTTGTTCTGTTTTTCATTTTATACATACGTACATACTTTGTTTATTTTGGTTTTGATGCGTCAAGATTAAGAGGGGCTTTTTTGACTGAGAACATCAAAGAGACATTTTTTTTCGATGTCTATAGACAGTTACATTTTTTTGATCATGCAGGTGCCTTTGTCAGTTTGCAGTGAGAAATGTCCCCCAGGAACACGCAAAGTTCTCCAGAAAGGAAGGCCTGTTTGCTGCTATGACTGTATAAGATGTGCAGAGGGAGAAATCAGCAACGTTACAGGTGTGGTGATATTTCATTTTATCTTTCGTGTGTTGCAAAGCAATGCTACATATGTAGGAAGGCCATACAAGAACTATTTAATTATTTTGATTAATGTTTTCATGCAGAAATAATCTCCATCTAGAATGCCTGATTAAAATATTTGAAAATATTTAACTCATTGCCACAGATTAGTATATCTCCTTGCACTTTCTATTACAGCTTGGTTATAAAGTGATAACCACATAACATCAAAGTATTATCATGGTAGCAACATTGATTACAGTAAAGTAATATTATGCTGGAATTTATTGAATCATAAGGGCTCAAAAATTAGGTGTAATACTGTAGAAATACAGCTCAGTAATAGAGTTGTAATAGTAGGTTAACAGGGCAGTTTCCAAGTAATAACTGCTGAATTACCACTGAATTACTACCCTACTATTACCACTTTAGTACTGAGCTGTAATAAAATGTGCTACCTTATATACCAGCTAGTCCAACTTCGTGCTACCTCCTTCCCCTGTGGGTGGTCTATGCTTCAAGTTCGGGTCCTCTACGGGACGTGTGGGGCTTGAGAGTCCTGCGCAGTATCTTTGCTGTTCTTAGGACTGTGCTCTTCTGGACAGAGATCTCAGATGTTATTCCTGGCATCTGCTGGAGCCACTCACCTAGCTTGGGAGTCACTGCACCTAGCACTCCGATTACCACTGGGACCACTGTTACCTTCACCCTCCACATCTTCTTGAGCTCTTCTCTGATACCTTGGTCCAGTTTCTCATGTTCCTTACAATGCAATACAATACAATTTTATTTATATAGCACATTTAAAACCAAAGATAGACCAAAGTGCTTCACAATAATGCAATAAGTCATTGATATAAAACATTAACAAAGTACAAAACAAGCACCAGTACTAATACTAACAGATAGGAAGCACTAATTAAACCAGGAGTGTGGGCTAAATACAATAGATATTGGGCCTCAGTTCAGAGATAGGGTCAATTCAAAATATAAAATATTATCTAGGAGAATCAGGAATAATGCAGTAAAAGGTTAAAATAGATGAGATAAGAGCACTAGCTAGTGGGGAATGCCAAATTAAATAGGTATGTTTTCAACCATGTTTTGAAAGATTGAATAGAGTCCAAGGCACGAATAGTAACAGGAAGACTATTCCAGAGGCTCGGTGCAGCTGAGACAAAAGCACGATCGCCCCTGGTCTTTAGGCGGGACCTAGGTTGGACCAGGAGTAGTTGACCAGATGATCTTAATGCTTGACTAGGAGTATACAAGCTCAGAAGGTCGGCAAGATTGCTAGGAGCAACATTATTTAAAGTTTTAAAGGTAAGCAACAAGATTTTAAAATCAATACGATATTTGATGGGTAGCCAATGTAAGTCAGCAAGAACTGGAGCAATGGAAGCAAATTTTCGGGTTCAGGTTGGAGACGAGCCACAGCACGTCTATGAAGCTGAAGCCTATGAAGGTGTACGGATTGAAGACCAAAGTAAAGGGAATTGCAGTAGTCTAATCTGGAAGTCACAAAAGCGTGGATAAGTTTTTCAAGATTGTTACACGGTATAAAATGTTTGGCTTTAGCGATTCGGCGCAATTGATAAAAGCCAGATTTGACTACTGGGGACACTTGTTTATCGAGCTTAAATGAACTGTCCAGGAAAACACCTAGATTGCTTACAGTGTCAGAGAGGAAGATGGCAAGGGACCCAAATAGAAAGGCTAACTGGTCCCGAGGGATATGACTATCAAACACCACAATCTCAGTTTTCCTTTCATTCAAAATAAGAAAATTGGCTGACAGCCAATCTTTGACCTCTTTCATGCAATCTAACAAGCAGTCCAGTGAAAACGACAAATCACCAGTCAATTGAAAATAAATTTGAATGTCGTCAGCATAACAGTGGTAAGCAATTTTATATCAAAAATAGAGCTCAGAGATAGCAGGTACAAAGAAAACAACAAAGAGCCCAGCACAGACCCCTGGGGCACACCACAAGAAAGAGGAGCCATGGTGGATGAATAACATCCCATCTTCACAGAAAAAGACCTTAAACCAGTTAAGGGCAGAACCCTTAATGCCTAAAGCATATTCTAGCTTCTTTAAAAGAATATTATGGTCCACCATGTCAAAAGCTAAAGACAAGTCCAATAAAATTAAAATAGCAGGGCGACCTGAGTCAGTAATTAAAAGAAGATTGTAGAAGATCCTCAGCAGAGCCGTTTCAGTACTGCAGCGTAGTTTAAAACCAGACTGAAATTTGTCACTAATATTTGTGTTTAAGTAGGCCCGTAGTTGCAAAAAGACAATTTTCTCTAATACTTTAAATAAGAACGGGAGTTTGGAGATCGGTCTATAGTTTGCAAGTTTATTATGGTCAAGGCTGGGGTTTTTTTGAACAGGTTGCACTATTGTGTGTTTAAAAGCATTTGGGAGACAGCCCACCAGTACTGATAGGTCCATCAAAGATAGAATATAAGGCCCCATTGCATCAAAACCATCCTTAATCCTGCAGGAAGGGAGAATGTACAGAATTTGAACTTCACAGCTGTTCAATTAATCTCTTGAGGGTGGAGAGTGGGATTGGCTCAAACTGATAAAAAGTCGACAGACATCTTGAAGTAGGAAGAGGATTCACCACAGAAGGGTGTAAAAGTGAGGCCCTTAACAATACAATTTTTCTTGTAAAATGATTTAAAAATTGCTCACAGAGAGCTGGGGAGGCCAAATCCAACATTCCAGGACAAGGATCGATCACAGAGTTAAAGATCTTGAACAGGATTCGGGGGTTATGGCTATTAGTCATAATAATATCCGACAGGAAAGACGCTTTAGCTGTCTTAACAGAGTCCTGCTATATAGAACGGTTCCTACGTAGAGTGTCAAGGGATACCTGAAGATTGTCTTTTTTCCACTTCCTCTCAGATGGACAAAAGACACGTCGTAAGGCTTGTATAGAGTCATTTAACCAAGGTTAAGATGAAGATCTGAGACTTTTAAACTTTACTGGGGCCACTGTGTCCAGAATAGAGGAGCAGGTGACAATATTATCAACCAAGGGGGGTGTATAACATGTAGTGCTATCAGGATGCTATGTCTATAACTACAGCTGTCTTCTTCTGCTTGTCTACCACCACAATGTCAGGTTGGTTAGCCATCTCCATTTTGTCCGTCTGTATCTGAAAGCCCTACAGAATCTTAACTCGGTCATTCTCGAGGGGGTTTCTCCCAATTTGACCTTGGGACTTGCAGGCCATACTCGGCACAGATGATTCTGCTGTTATGTGCTGGATTGTCTCAGGGGCATCTTTACACAACTTGCACCTGGGGTCTTGCCTGGTGTGATAGACCCCAGCCTCTATGGATCTTGTGCTCAGAGCTTGCTCCTCTGCTGCCATGATTAGTGCCTCTGTACTGTCTTTCAGTCCAGCTTTTTCCAGGCACTGGTAGGATTACTGGATATCAGCCACTTCCTCTGGCTGACACACACATATATATATATATATATATATATATATGTAAAAACAAAAAAAACACCCAGCACGCCCAGCACGCAAGTCACCGCACCTAGTGCTCTGATTACCACGGGGACCACCGTTACCTTCACCCTCCACATCCTCTCGAGCTCTTCTCTGAGCCCTTGGTATTTCTCCAGCTTCTCGTGTTCCTTCTTCCTGATGTTGCTGTCATTCGGAACCGCTACATCGATCACTACGGCCGTCTTCTTCTGTTTGTCTACCACCACTATGTCCGGTTGGTTAGCCACCACCATTTTGTCCGTCTGTATCTGGAAGTCCCACAGGATCTTAGCTCGGTCATTCTCCACCACCCTTGGGGGCATTTCCCATTTTGACCTCGGGACTTCCAGGTTATACTCAGCACAGATGTTCCTGTACACTATGCCGGCCACTTGGTTATGGCGTTCCATGTATGCCTTGCCTGCTAGCATCTTGCACCCTGCTGTTATGTGCTGGATTGTCTCTGGGGCATCTTTACACAGCCTGCACCTGGGGTCTTGCCTGGTGTGATAGACCCCAGCCTCTATGGATCTTGTACTCAGAGCTTGTTCTTGTGCTGCCATGATTAGTGGCATATATATATACTCCTTTATAATGCTGGGGAAAAGAAGAGTGCCACATTCATAATCTCTGATGAAAAAAACAGTGTAGCAGTCATTCAATAATGTTGTTTTTCAACTTCTAATTCTAAAGCACCAGTAGAATATATCATGGCAGAGGCATACTCAACTGTACTGGGTAAATGTAACATCTGCTTCAATATTAATTTCCAGATTCAGTCACCTGTGTGAGATGTCTCCCTGAGTTTTGGTCAAATGAAAGAAGAGATGCCTGTATAAAGAAGGAAGAGGTGTTTCTCTCATATGAAGACATTATGGGAGCACTGCTCACTGCAGCATCTTTATTTGGGGCATCCATGACGATTGGTGTGATACTCATTTTCTTCAAGTACAGGAAAACTCCTATTGTCAGGGCAAACAACTCTGAACTGAGCTTCCTGCTGCTCTTCTCCTTAACTCTGTGCTTCCTGTGTTCTCTGACCTTCATTGGTCAGCCCTCTGATTGGTCCTGTATGCTCCGACATGTAGCATTTGGCATCACCTTTGTCCTCTGTATCTCTTGTCTTCTGGGAAAAACTATGGTTGTTTAATGGCCTTCAGAGCTACACGTCCAGGTAGTAATGTCAAAAAAATGGTTTGGGCAGACACAGCAGAGACTCTGTGTTACGGCATTCACGCTTATACAAGTTAACATATGTATCATTTGGTTAACAACTTCTCCTCCTTTTCCATTTAAGAATTTTAAGGAAATTAAAGACAAGATCACATTGGAGTGTGCCCTTGGCTCAGTTGTGGGCTTTTGGGCTGTGCTTGGTTATATAGGACTTCTGGCTATTTTATGTTTTATTTTTGCATTTTTAGCTCGAAAGCTCCCTGATAATTTCAACGAAGCCAAGTTTATCACTTTCAGCATGCTGATATTCTGTGCAGTATGGATTACATTTGTCCCAGCATATGTCAGCTCCCCTGGGAAGTTCAGTGTTGCTGTCGAAATATTTGCTATACTTGCTTCCAGTTTTGGACTGCTAATTTGCATCTTCATACCCAAATGTTATATAATCTTAATGAAACCGGAGAAGAATACAAAGAAATACATGATGGGGAAGAAGGCACCAAATTCACTCTGAAAAATGAATGTGGTAAAATGGGATTTTAATTTGATCATTTTTACATAATTAGTTGGTCACCATCCTGTCAGAATAGAAAGAAACTGTCAGCAGGATACACTCCAATTGATACTGTCTTTATAGAAACTACTTCTCCTTTTTGATGCATTTTAATCACTTATTCAAACAAGAAACCATACCAAGTTAGTGATAGCTAAAGGTTATTGAGTCATTCACACATTCATCATGACATGCTTTTATATTGTTCTGTAAAACTCAGGAAAGTCTTCTTTTGAATAATATGCAAATTAAGGTAAAATCAGTAAGAGTATCTATAATTCTCTATCTTGTTTGTTTTCATTTTCAAGAAGCCTCTATGTGTATGTGTATCCATTGTTGAAATTTAGTGTGCAGCACAGACTAAAAGATGACAATCGTTGGTTTGCGTTTTCCATGTACCGTATTTTTCTGACTATAAGGCACACTGTCGATGAACGGGTCTGTTTTCATACGTAAGGTGCACCAAATTATAAGGGGCATTAAGCAAAACAGTCAGATAGGTCAAACGTTACTCAAGTCATTCTTCTTGCTTTCTCCACTTCCGTACCATTGATTCATTAATGTTGAATTCTCTCGCAGCTGCTCTATTCCCATGTTGTTACAGTATATTAATGACTAGCCTCATATTGTGGATGGATTATATGAGGTGTTCTCCTGACAGAAGTTTGGTCTGTTTACAGCATCCTGCCATGCGATTGCATTTGTCCCTCACCTTCGGAAGCCCTCACATTAATTTTTATCAAGTGGAAAAAAGTTAGCATTCATCCTCCAGCTTAACTGTTCTAATGTTATGCTAACATAACTGTCTCGAAGTTGGACTAGCTGGTATATAATGATGTGCTAAGTGATCGCTAGCACTTAGCACATCATTATATACCAGCTAGTCCAACTTCATTAACCCTACAAACGTCACTGCTCTTTATTTTTCTGTCTTCATTTATGTTGGAAGTCATAGCAGTGCTGTATGTTTAAATTTTTTCACAAATTTCAGAACATGGTATATCATGTTTAGGTGGAAACTAGCGAGCTAACTTCCTTCTAACTTCTAACTCTGGTAAGTTTAATTGTACTGCCTCTGCTATGGTTGGGCAGTCAGCTAAACTCCTTCCCCACATCAAGACTCTGAAGACACGATTCCCGGTTCACAGGTTTATTGACACAGGGAAAGGTGAAACTGTAACAAACAGTACAAGGCATAATCACTGTACTTATTCACCATGTACATATATAACGATGAAAATATATTAACCCATTTTATTTAATATGTCAACATGCAACGTTCATATGAATTACTTCCCTTTTTAACTCAAATACAAACATCAAATTATGATTTTAACAAGTCTTGCTATAATGAATGCCTCCAATTCATTTGTCGTTCCCCTTTAACTAGCTCCATAAGCGATTGCTAGCGTAAACTGCATAAGATTGGTTTCATCACTAAACTTACAGAAAAATGAACTTACTTAAAAGAAAGTGGTCTATACATGCACATAAAATATAAAACAAGTCTATACATACCCACAATGCTACCAAAGGCACAGGATGTATGTGGATGCGACTGGATTTATCTGGCTAAGGCCACCATGCTACACATGCCTTCTCCTTAATTCACAGACTTACTTCCTGTTTACCGACAACATCATGTCCTATTACCGACTACAGGTTTTAAGGTGGCACCCGAGAGTTACAATTGTATATTTAAACATTTACCAAATCCAAGAAAACAGTCTACCTTAAAAACCTTTGATATCAGAACATTAATAAATTCTGTTTTCATGGATGCCTGGCTGTTAATCTTAATTGTTACACCTGGTAAAGCAGCAACACTGATCATTTGATTAAAGATGAAAAAATTCAGACAGTTTTTAACTCTCAGTGATGCCACATTGTTTGTTTGACTTTGGGACCTGAAGCGCAGTTTGGACGCGGATTACTTCGCGATGTTCCTGACTACAGTAGCCGTAATGCTCCGACAATCCATCAAGCGGTGCGCCTTCGTAGCTTATCAAAGACGTACTAAAACATTTTTTGACAGATCTTTGAGCGCCGTGTACCACATAAAATCTGTGCAAGGTCAGTAAGCACAACCAGAATTCATACATAATGCGCACTGGATTATAAGGCGCACTGTTGATTTTTGAGCGAAGGATTTTAAGTGCGCCTCGTAGTCCGAAAAATATGGTATGCGTTTCATGCATGATTCTCAAAGAGCAGCTAGACACAGATACATAGCAAATGAAATCAGGAAAGTGTACCTTTATTCTCTATATATATTGCTAACAGCAATAACAGTCAAGCTCTTCTTTCGTTTAGAATTACAACAAAATATAATATATGGTATTTTAGAACATGAGTTTTTAGTGTAAACAAAAATTACAGTTAATAAAAAAAAAATCTGTTGGTGTTGAATGTCTAAACTGCTGATCATGTACTCTTGCCTTTGTGCTGTGTTTGCTCTTCATCTCACATCTGGTACATTGTTGCTGATGCTGAATGGAATCTGTCTTCTAAATAGAACCAGTGGTTCACCGGACCAACAGGCTAAAGCCAGATTTGATTTTTCTTCGCTGGGTCAGTATACAGACCAAGCTGGCAGAGCAGATGCCCGTTGGATGCAATCAGCAATATTTTATGTGATAAAATGCAGCTCATCCAAACAACATAACTGGTCATTTTACAAAGTTATCAGAAAGTATTGAGTAACATAACAAATAACTTTAGGCTAGGAGTATGTAACATACTGTTTTACTTAAATGTAACACATAATGTGTAATACATTATTGTTCTTGAGTACTGACACCCACACTGGGTGCAAACTGGTGTAAACTGGTTGGAAGTGCTTGGTACTCATTGAAAAAGGATATTGCACTGCCAGCTGATTGCAACGCTTGGTTTTTCCACATCATGACTCAACAACACAGAGGGGATAGTGTCAGCTTCAACTTGTGGGTCTGTTGAACCACCGATGCAACTGACTCAAGCAAGTACTTATCCACACAACTGTCATTTGCAAAGTGATCTACAACCCAAACATTAGGGTCCACAGGTGGATTACCCTATTTCAGTGCATCTAGCAAAAGATGTAACACCAAACAATCAGGTTCTGTACTGATACACAGTGTTGGGAGTAACGGAATATATGTGCCGCCATTACGTATTTAAAAATATTAAAATATGAGTAACTGTATTGCGTTACAGTTACCATTTAAAAAGGTGGTATTTGGAATACAGTTACTTTGTTGAAATAAATGGATTACACGGCGGTACTTTCCTGTTTCATATTGTGGCAGGTCAGGACTGTTTGGGTTTTGTTTGACAGCTGTGTTCTGTTGTTCCAGGTGGCAGTGTTACGGTTGGTTACCCATGGTTACAGGGTGACGCTCTCTGTGTGTGTGTGTGTGTGTTTCCTGGGTGAGAGAGAGCTTTTTTGTTGTTGTTGTGCTAAGCTAATAGGCAGAATGCTACAGACATAGCGCTAAAGAATGTAGCATCATAGGCAGTGTAGTCTGTGCTGCAGGGAGAATGGACTGCCATACCTGTTATGTGTCTGTGAGCGAAGGAGGGAGAAAAAGGAAAAGTACGAGCTGTCATCGAGCAAAAACGGGAGCTGGAAGCATGTAAATATAATAATAACCACTGCAGCCAAGAAGAGTGCCTGACGAGCCCAGTTGTAAGTAAGCTATTAAGACTCGACTGTACACTGTGTTCGTGTTTTCCTCTGAAACAATAAGTTCTGTTGCAGCAGCCTTTCAATGCCTCTCTCTGTCTCTCGCAAGCAAAGTTGACCCAGACAACAAAGTAAAGCTATTTTTTGGCTACGAGCCCGACACGGAACCTGACGTATTAGCCAGAGGTCCCTTTACTACGGTTCGCAGCCACGAACCTTCAGTAACAGTAATAAATCACAGCAATAGTACATTCATGTAGTTGTAAACAGCATGATAATATATTAAGTAATCCAAAGTATTCAGAATACGTTACTCTCATTGAGTAACGTAACGGAATACGTTACAGAATACATTTCGGGGCATGTATTCTGTATTCTGTAATGGAATACATTTTAAAAGTAACCTTCCCAACACTGCTGATACAAGATGGCACTACACATGATGTAAAATCACTTTTTCTTAAACCACACTTCAAAGACATTGTTAAATCCACGACAGTTTCTTAGAGTAGGGTTCAATGGTGTAAATTTTCCTTAGCATGTCATGTAAACTAAAGAATGGGTATTAGACTCATGACAGATCTTAATATCACATCTATTCATTACAGATGTGAAAGTGGGAGTGAATGGATGACTGTAACTTGTTTCATAAAACTATAAGAGTGCTGTAAAAATGTACTCCATAAAAGTACTGTTTTGGAAAAATATTTTTTCTACATATTCATTTGTAATGAATTGTGATTTGCATTGTTAATTCATATTTAAAAGAACCTGTGTATATCCTTATTTTACATATATGAACCTACATTAAATGGCAAAGTTGGGCATGTCCCTCATTTTGCTGAATCTGTACATCTACTGGGAATGAACTGTCTCTATTCGATTTTTATTTATGCTGCACCAAAAGGCAGCACGGTGGCACAGTGGTTAGCACTGTTGCCGCACAGCAAGAAGGTCCTGAGTTCAATTCCAACATCAGGCCGGGGTCTTTCTGTGTGGAGTTTGCATGTTCTCCCCGTGTTTGCGTGGGTTCCCTCCGGGTACTCCGGCTTCCTCCCACCGTCCAAAGACATGCAGCTTGTGGGGATAGGTTAATTGGATAATCCAAATTGTCACTAGGTGTGAATGTGCGAATGAATGTGAGTGCGAATGTTGTCTGTCCCTGTGTGTTGGCCCTGCGACAGACTGGCGACCTGTCCAGGGTGTACCCCGCCTTTCGCCCTATGACAGCTGGGATAGGCTCCAGCGCCCCCCGCGACCCTGAAAACGATAAGCGGAAGCGAATGGATGGATGGATGGATGGGATGCACCAAAAGGTATAAATACCAGTCTAAGTATTTCATCGTCATTACAGTACTTTAATGCTACTAAGGGTTTAGCTCAAGAAATGACATCAACACAAAGATGGCCAGAAAAGGGATGGACACTTCTGCAACTGCTGTTAGTGGCATCTGCTTCTTATGCTGAGGAGCCAGTGTGCAGGCGTAGAGGAGATCCTGAGAACCTGCTGCTATTTAAAGATGGAGATATTATATTGGGTGGGGTGTTTTCTTTTCACACAGGCTGGAAAGACAGAAAAGATACCTACATGATCAAACCTCTGCCACTACAATGTACCAGGTAAATGACAAGATACAAATCCATTTACATTTACGGAATCTGTTGGGAATCAAAAAAAGAATAAATTTATTTTGATTTTCTCAGTCGTTTAAATTCCTTTCATTAGTGTTTTTTCTAATTTTTCTGTGTAACTTTGCACTGTCCACTTTCTGCTGTAACAAAACAAATTTCCCATGTGTGGGACTAATAAATGTTATCTTATCGTATCGTATCTTAACTTATCTTAAATGTTTTCATGAGAAATGCTTTTGTTTCTATTTAAACATTTATCCATTAATATTTGTGTCTGTTTTAAGGAACACAATGCAATGCAAATTATTCATAATTGTTTGTCTCAATTAAGTTTAAATTTCAGAGATTTGCAGTTTGCCCAGGCTATGCTTTTTGCCATTGAGGAAATTAATAACAGTACAGACCTACTGCCAGGAATCTCTGTGGGCTATAAAATCTATGACATTTGTGGACCTGATACCACAAGCATTGGAGCTACACTGGCTTTAGCTAATGGTAATGAAATTGTGTCTGTACCGTCAAAGACACTGTGTACCAGACCTGCACATGTGCAGGCCATTATAGGAGCGACCTCTTCTTCTAAAAGCATAGCAGTAGCTACTGTCCATCGGACCTTTTTTTATACCAGTGGTGGTATTTTACATATCTAATATTTTTTTTTAAATCTTTGAATACTTTTAAAAATATTTTATTTTCTTAGATCAAAGCTTTGCCTGCTACATTTTATGTACTTAGTACTGAGTAGAATTGCTATTTTTGTATCTATGCATATGCATCACAGCTGTTAAAAAAAAAATTCAAATATTTTATTTTTAACAGCTTCATTTTTTTCATCGTGTGTCTTTTTCATTTATAAGTTTTTCATTTTTTTATTCTAGATCAGCTACTTTGCTACATGTGCTTGTCTCAGTGACAAAACCAAGTACCCATCCTTCCTCAGAACAATACCCAGTGACTACTACCAGAGCAGAGCCCTGGCCCATTTGGTCAAGTACTTTGGATGGACTTGGGTTGGAGCTATCAGATCCAATGATGATTATGGAAATAAAGGCATGGCCACATTCACTGAAACTGCACAGCAGCTGGGCATCTGTCTGGAGTATTCTGTACCTTTCATTAGAACAGATCCATCTGCCAAGATACAACGGATAATTGACATTATAAAGGCTTCAACCTCCAAGGTGATTGTTACATTCCTTACCCGATCAGATTTTCATGTGCTGCTACCTGAGTTTTCATACCATAACTTGTCTGGGTATCAGTGGATAGGCAGTGAAACTTGGATATTTGATTCACGAACTGCAGAAATGGACACACATCACATACTGGATGGTGCAATAGGCCTTTCCATTCCTAAAGTACATGTCACTGGCCTGAGAGAGTTCGTACTGAATGAGAAACCACTGAATTCATCTAATAACGAACTGTTTATTGAGTTCTGGGAGACATTATTTAACTGTAGGTTTAGGCAGTCAGCGTCATCAGCAGACATTCAGAAAGAGTGTACTGGGCATGAAGATGTGACTGGAGTTCAAAATAGCTTCATTGACATGTCTCTCATGCCTCTCTTTAACAATGTATACAAAGGAGTGTATGCAGTGGCCCATGCACTTCACAATATCCTCAGCTGTAATAAAACATGTAACAAGAATGTGCAGCTAGACCCATTCACGGTGAGCTTTTTACTAATTTACATTACAATGTTCACATTAAGATACATTATTAAAAAGATGTTTTAGTTAAAAATATTTACAAGAACTTCATTTTGCAGTTCTTCTGTATATTTTTCAGTCAGTAGGTGTGCAAAATCTTTTTCATGCAATGAATTGAGTCATAACATGTTTCTTAGGTTCTGCAACACATACGAAAGATCCATTTCACAACAAAGGAAGGAGATGAGGTTTACTTTAATGAGAATGGAGATCCAGCAGCAAAGTATGACATTATAAACTGGCAGTCAAGAGAAAACAGCGTTGTGGAGTTTGTAACAGTTGGTCTTTATAATCCATCATTAGTTCCAGAAAAACAGCTAAATCTGCAGAACAAGTCTTTAATTTGGGCAAGAAACTCAAAGCAGGTAAGCTATCGTACAATTTCATTGTTTTTATGTTTTTGTTCTGTTTTTCATTTTATACATACGTACATACTTTGTTTATTTTGGTTTTGATGCTTCAACATTAACAGTTTTATTTATTTGTTTTTTGACAAAGAACATCAAAGAGAATTTTTTTTCTATGTCTATAGACAGTTAAACGTTCTTGATCATGCAGGTGCCTGTGTCAGTTTGCAGTGAGAAATGTCCCCCAGGAACACGCAAGGTTCTCCAGAAAGGAAGGCCTGTTTGCTGCTATGACTGTATAAGATGTGCAGAGGGAGAAATCAGCAACGTTACAGGTGTGGTGATATTTCATTTTAACTTTGGTGTGTTGCAAAGCAATGCTACATATGTAGGAAGGCCAAATATTAAACTAACATTAGTGTTATTGGACTAGGGAAAGAAGGCAGAAACAAATATGTAATAATGTGGTAATTTCTAAGTTATTACCACTCAATTACTTGTCAAAGAGTCTGTGCAATAAGCAGGAAGCAGCGCTGCAAAATGCAAAACTGCCTATTTTTGTTTAATAACAAATTAATAACCAAACTTAAAAAGTAGTGATGACCACCAGGAAACACCTTTGGCATTTTCTGCTTAATAAGCAGGAATTGAATTCCATGATCATTATAACTGAATGAAACAAGCACCAGGAAGTCTGTAATGAAGTGAAAACACTTAGGTAAAATACTAATAATTAAGCTTAAAAGAATAATACATATGAATACATTAGGTGTGCATAGAAGTGTAAAGGACCCTCTTTCACAGCATAGTTTATATATGGATGACAATGCATAGTATCGTAAAAATATTTCAGGTAGGAAAGGAAGTGGAACAAATTTTTAAAATGTCCAGTACACAAAAATATGATGCCATCTATGTTCTCCCATTTGTCCAATATACTGTTATAATCCATTGTTTTGCGCAAGCATCGCTCCAAGAAGCAAGCCAAAAAGACACACTACTTCTTCTTTGTTTTTATCCAGGGCTAAAATACAAATGACAGACTCCCAGTAGACAGCAGTCTGCCACCTACTGGTAGCCAGCTCTTTGTAGGCTGTTTCTATTTATGCTTATAACAGAAAAACTACCACAGGTGTTTCCAGGTAATCACAACGTTCTTAAGTCTGCTTTAATAGTTGATTACTATGTTATTAAATAGAGAGGCAGTTTTGCATTTTGCAGTTCTGTTTCCTGCTTATTACACAGAAACCACCAGTGGTAATTCAGTAGTTATTACTTGGAAACTGCATTTTTACCCTACTATTACCACTCTTTTACCGAGCTGTATTTCTACAGTATTACACTTAGTTTTTGGGCGCTTATTATGCATTAACCCTTTAAGACCTACTATAGAACCAAGTCCGCCAGAGCTTATATTATATTTTTACATGTTGTAGAGCCATTTTTGGGAGAATTTGAAGTTGCTATACATCAATACAACAATTACAGCCTAAATTATAATAATATGTATGCATTAAGTGCATAGTAATTACATACATTGCAAAAAAAGTGAAAATCATTTTTGTTTTTTTAACATATATTTCTAGTTAGAGAAATTTAAGAGGGTTATCCCTCAAAACTGTAAATACAAAAAAGTTGCACAAAACAGTTTCTTTCAACAGGAAATTTATTTTGAGTGTCTTCATAGTTTTATTTTTGAGATACACCAATTTTTATACACTGCAGGAAAAACGAATATAAATATTATAGTGCAAATTTGCAAAAAAGCAGCATATCACATGCTACACTGGACAGCATCTGTCTCCTGCACTTCTTTGTCAAGTCATACCAGAAAGCCACACAGGATCTTAACTCGATCATTCTCGAGGGGGTTTCTCCCAATTTGACCTTGGGACTTGCAGACCATACTCGGCACAGATGATTCTGTATATTATGCCAGCCACTTGGTTATTGTGTTCCATGTATGCCCTGCCAGCTAGCAACATGCATCCTGCTGTTATGTGCTGGATTGACTCAGGGGCATCTTTACACAACTTGCTCCTGCGGTCTTGTCTGGTGTGACAGAACAAGAAGGCATCGGTGGGCAAGAGACGAAAACAGGGCGTTGTTGGAATGCTACTATGCAAGTAACCCCGACGGAAGGGGCTACATGAATAGGATGAGGGACCTATGGATTCTTCGATACCCAACATCCACAATGACGGCGAAACAACTAGTAGCTCAGTGTTCCAACATTCGAAAGAAGGGACTGCTTTCACAGCTAGAGATTGACGAGGTACAACATAAATGCTACGGCAAGGAGGAGTCAGGACGCCAGGTCAGGGGGGAGATATCATCACCCCCACCCGTGATTGGGTACATAGCCCCAAGTGCGACAGGAGAAGGATTGTTGAGTGCGAGAGGAACTGACCTGAAATATAGGATCATGGCCAAGCTTGAAACCTGGATCCCCCGAAGCCGGTTACCAAGATTACGTGAAATACCCTCAGAAGGTCTGCTAGAGGATGTTAATGCAGCACTACGGACAATACCTACAACCACGATTACCGACACTAACAAGCTGATCTACAATACGGCAGCAGTGATCAGTGAGATGCTTGGCTACAAGTTGAACAGCCACAAGGGGCAGTACCCTCCATGGAGAAGGAGGCTAGATTGCAAGATCAAAGTAGCACGGAGGGAGGTTAGCCAACTAACGGAGTTGCAGAAAGGTGCGACAAAGAAGGTGCATAAGAAATACAGCAAGCTGTCCATACCTGAGGCCTTGGAAACTGCCAAGCAAAGACTCACAGCCTTGGCCAGCCGCTTGAGGAGGTACACCAGAGAGATAGAAGGCAGGAGAATAAACCAGCTGTTCTCCACAGAACCAGCAAAGGTGTACTCTCAGTGGCAAGGGAACCATAATAAGAGAACAGCACCACCAAGGCTGGAGATGGAGCAATACTGGAAGAGCATATGGGAGAAGGACGCAACCCATAACGGCAATGTCCCAAGAAGGGACCAGTTCCCTCCAACTCCCGACCAATAACCTGCCTCAGTACTACATGGAAGCTCCTGTCAGGCATCATATCGGCTAAGATGAACAGGCACATGGGTCAATACATGAGCGGGACACAGAAAGGAATTGGCAAGAATACCAGAGGTGCAAAACACCAGCTACTGGTAGACAGAACAGTCAGCCGAGACTGCAAGATCAGACTGACCAACCTGTGCACTGCCTGGATTGATTACAAGAAGGCCTATGACTCAATGCCCCACAGCTGGATACTGGAATGCCTAGAATTGTACAAGATCAATGGGACCCTAAGAGCCTTCATCAGGAACTCAATGGGGATGTGGCGTACAACACTAGAGGCCAACTCCAAGCCCATAGCACAAGTCACCATCAAGTGCGGGATCTACCAAGGAGATGCTCTGTCCCCACTGCTGTTCTGCATAGGACTGAACCCCCTCAGTGAGATCATTAACAAGACTGGCTACGGATACCAACTACGGAACGGAGCAGTTGTCAGCCACCTCCTGTACATGGATGACATCAAGCTGTATGCCAAGAGTGAACGAGACATCGATTCACTGATCCACACTACCAGACTATACAGCAATGACATTGGAATGTCATTCGGGCTGGAGAAGTGTAGTTGGATGGTAACAAAGAGAGGGAAGGTAGTCAGAACTGAGGGGATTGAACTACCAGAAGGCAACATTGCAGACATAGAGGACAGTTACAAGTACCTGGGGATCCCGCAGGCGAATGGGAACCATGAAGAGGCCGCTAGAAAAGCTGCAACCACCAAGTACCTGCAGAGTACGCCCTGCCCGTGATCAGGTACCCTGCTGGAGTAATAGGCTGGCCAAAAGGAGGAGATAGAAGCCACTGACATAAAGACAAGAAAGCACCTTACCATGCATGGAGGGTTTCACCCCAAGTCCAGCACCCTGAGGCTGTACGCTAAGCGGAAGGAAGGGGGCTGGGGATTGGTGAGTGTCAGCACCACAGTCCAGTATGAGACAACGAACATCCAAGAATACATCACGAAGATGGCCCCAACTGACAGCGTGTTCAGTGAATACCTGAGGCAGCAGAAACCCAAGAAAGAGGATGGAGACGAGAAACCATCAAGGAAGGACAGGCCCCTGCACGGTATGTACCACCGGCAGATAAAGGAGGTGGCTGATATCCAGAAATCCTACCAGTGGCTGGACAAAGCTGGACTGAAAGATAGCACAGAGGCACTAATCATGGCAGCACAAGAACAAGCTCTGAGTACAAGATCCATAGAGGCTGGGGTCTATCACACCAGGGAAGACCCCAGGTGCAGGCTGTGTAAAGATGCCCCAGAGACAATCCAGCACATAACAGCAGGGTGCAAGATGCTAGCAGGCAAGGCATACATGGAACGCCATTACCAAGTGGCCGGCATAGTGTACAGGAACATCTGTGCCGATTATAACCTGGAAGTCCCGAGGTCAAAATGGGAAATGCCCCCAAGGGTGGTGGAGAATGACCGAGCTAAGATCCTGTGGGACTTCCAGATACAGACGGAAAAAATGGTGGTGGCTAACCAACCGGACATAGTGGTGGTAGACAAACAGAAGAAGACGGCCGTAGTGATCGATGTAGCACTTCCGAATGACAGCAATATCAGGAAGAAGGAACACGAGAAGCTGGAGAAATACCAAGGGCTCAGAGAAGAGCTCGAGAGGATGTGGAGGGTGAAGGTAACGGTGGTCCCCGTGGCAATCGGAGCACTAGGTGCAGTGACTCCCAAGCTAGGCGAGTGGCTCCAGCAGATCCCGGGAATAACATCGGAGATCTCTGTCCAGAAGCAGTCCTGGGAACAGCTAAGATACTGCGCAAGACCCTCAAGCTCCCAGGACCCGAGCTTGAAGCATAAACCGCCCTCAGGGGCGTGCTGGGTGTTAGATAGATAGATAGTTAGATATATAGATATAGATATAGATATAGATATAGATATAGATATTGTTAGGATAAAAGGGACATGTTTGATTTTCTAACAGGAAAATTATTTATCTTTCTGCCTGTGTATTCTCATGATTTTTTTTAATTATATGCATATTCCTTTAAAATTCTAGGGGAAAGTATACCACATTCATAATCTCTGATGAATGCTGTGTCAATCGTCACTTAATCACAAAACAGTGTAGCAGTCATTCAATAATGTTGTTTTTCAACTTCTAATTCTAAAGCACCAGTAGAATATATCATGGCAGAGGCATACTCAACTGTACTGGGTAAATGTAACATCTGCTTTAATATTAATTTCCAGATTCAGTCACCTGTGTGAGATGTCTCCCTGAGTTTTGGTCAAATGAAAAAAGAGATGCCTGTATAAAGAAGGAAGCAGTGTTTCTATCATATGAAGACATTATGGGAGCACTGCTCACTGCAGCATCTGTTTTTGGGGCCCACATGACGATTGGTGTGATACTCATTTTCTTCAAGTACAGGAAAACTCCTATTGTCAGGGCAAACAACTCTGAACTGAGCTTCCTGCTGCTCTTCTCCTTAATTCTGTGTTTTCTGTGTTCTCTGACCTTCATTGGTCAGCCCTCTGATTGGTCCTGTATGCTCCGACATGTAGCATTTGGCATCACCTTTGTCCTCTGTATCTCTTGTCTTCTGGGAAAAACTATGGTTGTTTTAATGGCCTTCAGAGCTACACGTCCAGGCAGTAATGTTAAAAAATGGTTTGGGCAGACACAGCAGAGACTCTGTGTTACAGCATTTACTCTTATTCAAATTAACATATGTATCATCTGGCTAACAACTTCTCCTCCTTTTCCATTTAAGAATTTTAAGGAAATTAAAGACAAGGTCACATTGGAGTGTGCCCTTGGCTCAGTTGTGGGCTTTTGGACTGTTCTTGGTTATATAGGACTTCTGGCAATTTTATGTTTTATTTTTGCATTTTTAGCTCGAAAGCTCCCCGATAATTTCAACGAAGCCAAATTTATCACTTTCAGCATGCTGATATTCTGTGCAGTATGGATTACATTTGTCCCAGCATATGTCAGCTCCCCTGGGAAGTTCAGTGTTGCTGTCGAAATATTTGCTATACTTGCTTCCAGTTTTGGACTGCTAATTTGCATCTTCATACCCAAATGTTATTTAATCTTAATGAAACCTGAGAAGAACACAAAGAAATTCATGATGGGGAAGAAGGCACCAAATTCACTCTGAAAAATGAATGCGGTAAAATGGGATTTTAATTTGATCCTTTTTACATAATTAGTTGGTCACCATCCTGTCAGAATAGAAAGAAGCTGTCAGCAGGATACACTCCAAATGATACTGTCTTTATAGAAACTACTTCTCCTTTTTGATGCATTTTAATCACTTATTCAAACAAGAAACCAAGTTAGTGATAGCTAAAGGTTATTGACTCATTCACACATTCATCATGGCATGCTTTTATATTGTTCTGTATTCATTTGCTATTCATTTGAATAGCATGCAAATGAAGGTAAAATCCGTAAGAGTATCTATTATTCTCTATCTTGTTTGTTCTCATTTTCAAGAAGTATAACTTATAAGTATATAAGTATATATACTTATATATAAGTATATGTATAACCATTGTTGAAATTTAGTGTGCAGCACAGTCTAAAAAATGACAGTCGTTGGTTTGCATTTTCCATGCACCGTAGTTTTCTGACCATAAGGAGCACTGTCGATGAGCGGGTCCGTTTTGGTATGTAAGGTTCACCGGATTATAAGGGGCATTAAGCCAAACAAAACAAAAGTCATTCTTGCTTCCTCCACTTCCGTACCATTGATTCATTAATGTTGAATTCTCTCGCAGCTGCTCTATTCCCATGCCATTGTTGAATTTTAGTGTGCAGCACAGTCTAATAGAATTGAATTAAATACAATTCAACTTTATTGTCATTCCACATGTCAGAAGTACAAGGCAACGAAATACAGTTTGCATCCATCCAGAAAGTGCTTTAGCAATAATATAGATATATTACAGAATATGGATCTATTATAGGTATGTCACAATGTACACGGTATGAAGGCATGTTATGAATATACTATAACTATAAGTATGTTGTTTGTTTTGTACAATGTGTGTGTGTTCAACTTGATGACAGTAATTGCTTTGCTTTGTCCATGTATGCGTTTCATGCATAATTGTCAAAGAGCAGGTACACACAGATACATAGCAAATGAAATCAGGGAAGTTTACCTTTATCCTCTTAATATATTGGTAACAGCAATAACAGTCCAGCTCTTCCTTGGTATAGGATCAGAAGAAAATACAATATATGGTACTCTACAAGATGGGTCTTTGGTGTAAACAAAAATTGAATGTCTAAAATACCTCTAAACTGCTGATCATATACTGTTGCCTTTGTGCTGTGTTAGCTCTTCATCTCACATCTGGTACATTGTTGCTGATGCTGAACAGAATCTGTCTCCCAAGTATTCTGATGCATGCCCAATCATCCATGTAAGTAAATCCCCAAAAGTTGATTCTGGTCATTTGGACATAGCAATTTCAGCGGGAGAAATGCTTTGTCACTCATCCAAGTGACTTCTTCAGTCTCCCAAGTAAGATAAGATAAGATAAGACTTTATTGATCCCACAACGGGGGCATTTTTGCGTCACCTCAGCTCAGGTACAGATATCAGAAGGAAATACAAAAATACAAATAAGTACAATCAATGAAAAAAAGTAAGATAATACACTATATACAATGGTAGCATACACAGTATGTGATTATGGATATGGTTGGAAATATGGAAGACATAAACTATATAGCTTGATATAGCTATTGTACCACTACTATTCCTATTTATAGACATGTACACACATACATGTACACACTAAATATACATATGTATACATATACATACATATATATCTGCACATGTCCATACACATAGAAGGTCCATTATGCATGAAGTGGTGACCGTGGATGTTCACAGTGTCCAGTGACTTATGACATCATGATTGAGGAGTTATAGAATCTAACTGCTGTTGGGATGAATGATCTGCGAAAGCGCTCCTTCCTGCAGCGAGGGTGTTTCAGTCTCTGACTAAAGGAGCTTCTCAGCCCACTCACATACTCATGCAGTGGGTGATGTGGGTGGTTCATGATGGATGTCAGCTTTACTAACATTCTCCTCTCGCCAACCACCTCCACAGACTCCAGGGGACATCCCAGCACGCAGCTAGATCTCCACACCAGTTTGTCAATCCTGCTCCTGTCCCTGTCCGTGCATCCACTCCCCCAGCAGGCCACTGCATAGAAAAGGGCAGATGCTACCACAGTGTCATAGAATGTCCTTAACAGAGTCCTGCAGACTCCGAAGGACCTCAGTCTCCTCAGCAGGTGGAGTCGACTCTGGCCCTTCTTATACAGGATGTCTGTATTTGTAGTCCAGTCCAGTTTATTGTTGAGGTGAACACCCAGGTACTTATAAGAGTCCACTATCTTAAATTTGACTCCAACACTCTGTGTTGGAGTCAAATTGTTAAATGTTGTCATTGTGTTATTTAAATTTGTAAGTCTTGGTTCAAACTATAGGATCAAAGACATTCCTTTGTTTCTGACTCCCTCCCCAGCCAGTCTGTTGGTGGGGGAGGCTATAGGGTTTTATTATAGGGACATCCCATGTGAGGGTTCTGTTTTCTTGTTTAGTAAGCTTCCTGCCTTTATGACCCTTTTGTGGGCAGGAGGTCACACAAACACACCCCCAAACACAAACAAACACACTCACATGCGCCTACACACACACACACACATACAGATGCTCGCACATACATGCACACACACATACACACACAGTACCTTATCTTTTAGAACCATAGGGGGGGGGGTTTACAATGGGTTGTGCTTGTGTGTACTGTAACTGTTTTCAATAAAAGGCGGCAAGGAAGGCTGTTTATTTGAAGTTGGCTAGGAGACAGGTGAGGAGCGTTCAGCTCCAAGAGCCTGGTTCCGACCAGCCTCCCTTGCTAGCAAGTAAAATCGATCGATCGCTGATTGTCTTGCATCCTTGTGGTTAACAGGAATACGTTTCTAAACCAGCGGGGCCTGTGGAAGCGCAGACCCAACACTCTGCTTATTGCCTTCATATTAAATTATGTTTTGAATAATAATTTTAAAAAAAAATTCTTCATGTCATTATGCAGGCCACAAGTAGTGGTGACATGGGCCGTGAGATTGAGACCCAGGCATTAGAGCCTCTTAATGTGTTTTGTTTGGGTTTCCACCAGCGTGGAATTACCAAAAATAGAGGCATAGCCTAGCATATGAAACAGGAAAAGACTGCAGTGTAATCCATTTATTTCAACAAAGTGACTGTATTCTGAATACCAACTTTTTAACCCTTTAAGACCGCCTTAAGTCTGCCAGAGCTTATCTTTGTATTTTTACATGCTGTAGTGTAAGTTGCTCTACATCAAAACAACCGTTATAGCTCAAATTTTAATATTATGTATGCATTAAGTCCATAGTAACTACATAAATTGCAAAAAAGTGCAATAATCTATAAAAAAATTTAAACTGTTTTTTTTTCTTTTTTACAAATATTTCTAGTTAGAGAAATTTAAGAGGTTTATCTCTCAAAACTGTAAATACAAAACAGATGCATAAAATAGTTTCAAACCACAGGAAATTTATTTTGAGTGTATGAATAGTTTTATTTTTGAGACCAATTTTTATGTACTGCAGGAAAAATGAAATGAAATATCATGGCATGGAGAGGAATCTTAGCAAAGAAGATCTACAGAAGGTTGGAGCTTGCTGTTCAACCCCAAGCTGGTAGGGGAGCTCTTTATTAAACACTTGCTTGTGCTACAATGTGCTTCAAGGGTCAATAACAGCATAACAAAACTCACTGATGGTACTGCATTCTTTCTATAAAATAATAATGGTCAGTGACTTTGTACCATAGTACAAACACAACATTAAAGATAACAGTTAAAAGTAATGTAACCATAAACAATAAAACAAGAACATCTAAACAGCAGCACATGTCCCAAGCCATGATGGGAGAGAATGAGCTGCTCCCCCAACACGCCACAATATTATCATGCAAATTTGCAAAAATCCAGCATGTGCATCAAAATAAACTATTTCCGGCAGTGCAATTTGAGTTCTTAGCATCCTAGAAACGATAAAGAAAAGCATAAAGTCAAACATGACTTTAAAAAAAAACAGTATAGGTTTATGAGGCCCTGAAGGTAAAAAACTACATTTTTCGCAAAAATGCTGTCACTTCCAGTTTCAGGCAGGTAATTGCGGACATGTGATAGTTCATGCTGACGTCTATTGCAACGTAGGAAGTTTTATGAAACCATTGTTTGATTTCTGACAGACAATTATTTAAACAAGAAGAACAAGAACTCAGAAGCTTTGAAAGAACAGTATAACTGAATGTCATCAGCATAGAGATGATAAGAAATATTATTGTAACGTCTGATAATTTGGCCTAGAGGGAGTATATACAGCAAAAAGAGAATAGGACCTAAAACAGATCCTTGAGGTACCCCAGAAGGCAGAACTGATGTTTCCGACAGCATATGATTTATACAGACAGTAAAGGATCTCTCAGATAGATACAACATAAACCATTTTAAAACAACACCAGTAATCCCAAACAAGTCCTTCAGCCTATTTACCATGATGCTGTGATCAACAGTATCAAAAGCAGAGCTGAGATCCAACATAACCAGAACGGTGTACTCTCCAGTGTCTGCTGCCATCAGAATGTCACTAGACACTTTAAGCAAAGCGGTTTCAGTAGAGTGCAATTTGCGGAAACCAGACTGCAAAATGTCCAGAAAATGGGAACTGAGCCAGTATAAAGAGAAGTATTAATTATTTCTAGAATACAGGGGCCAATAGAGTCAAACACACTAATAACAGAAATTTGAAGAATGGACAACATTTAGTTTCAGAGGTGCCACCGTATCTAAAATAGATTTACATTGATTGTTAAAAGACAAAATAAGTGAATCCATATCATTTTGAGCCATGCGAGGGACAAACATGGCAGAAAACCTTCTAGCAGCATCCCGGTTTATAATCCGCCTTTGGATCATCAATTTAGGAGGTGAAGGATCCACATAAAATGACAAATTAAAGAATATACAACTATGGTCACTCACATGGACATCTTCCACACATACATCATGTATATTTAAACTCAGGGAGAAAACAAGATCAAGAGTGTGGCCCTTTGTATGTGTGGGGCCAGAAACATGCTGCTTAAAGTTTAAAAGACTCAGTGATAGTGATGAGCTCAGCAGCAGTGTTACAGGAAGCGTCATCAATATGAAGGTTTAAGTCTCCCAATATTACAACCTTCTCCAGTTTAATGATCGATGTCAGAAGGTCGTTAAATTCAGTTAGAAAGACCCCAGCAGGTCCAGGAGGTCGATAGATTAAAATACAGTAAAAGGTTTTCAAAGAACCGACCTTCATCATCTGTGACTCAAATGAAGAAAAGAAGTCCGAGGTCATCAGTTTGCATATGAGTCTGTCCTGGTAAACAGCAGCAAGTCCTCCACCACGTCCTAAAAGACGCGGAGTTCCAATGACAGAACAGCCAGATGGGCAGATTTCATTCAAGTGGACATAATCCTTATTTTGCTGCCACGTCTCAGTCAGACACATAAAATCTAGAGACTCTTTAATAAAAAGATCATTTAGAATAAATGATTTGTTCGTTATGGAGCAAATGTTAAGCAGGGCGAACCAAATTGATGACGGTTTATCTGCGGAATCTACAGCTGACTGCAGCGGTACTTGAATTAAACACCTGTGCAAACCTGTGGACCTGCCGGGCAGGGTGGTGACTCCAGAGTTGGGAAAAACCTTGATCGATGAGCAGACGTAGTTGTCACCTGCAAAACGGAAAATGGATGACGGACACAGAGTGAGCAAACTGCTTTCGAGCCATGGGGCTCGGGTCCCAGGCGGCGGCGTAACATCCCCAGCAAACGACAGGAGAGGAACTGGTCGCAGGCACCCCACAACCAAGCAGCTAGCCTCCGGTACCTTCTCCGTTTCACCTGGACGCCGGCCCTCGTTCCCCTTTTTCGTCTCTTGAGGGTGGAAATGCCGCGGGTTGTGCACAGTAGCATGCACTCAGGTGAGGAACACACCAGAGGAGGAGGAAAAGTTTTTCTGTAGCTGTCCCAGCTGTCACAGTAGATCTCCATTGAGTCTTTGATGTTTAACAGTGTATCCTGATCATAAATGAAAGCAGCAGAAGCAAAGTCAGAATACAAAAGAGCAAAAAGTATATTGCAAACGACAAGTGACGACAGTGAAAAACTACACTGTCGCCTCCAACGAGCTGTAGCAACGACGGCAAAGCCAAACACAGGCGCCATTGCTGCTTCAAAGCTGTAAAGACTATTTACTGTTACCTTCTTCTATGCTGTGTTACTGGTACAGCCACCGGTACATTGCTGCTGATGTTAAATGAGAAAGAATACCATCAGTCTACCCAAATCAAATCAAATCACTTTTATTGTCACATCACATGTGCAGGCACACTGGTACAGCACATGCGAGTGAAATTCTTGTGTGCGAGCTTCACAAGCAACAGAGGTGTGCAAAAATACAATAACATAAAACAAGCAAAATATAAGAATGGCTAAATCTGACAGTAATAAATATATGTACAATATAAGAGTGTATGCATTACTGGATGTGTATACTAAATATGTTTTTCTACGTGTGTGTGTGTGTGTTACATATTTTACAAATTAAATAATTTAGTAAACAATAAAATAAAATATATAAAATATACAGAGGTTGGTAGTTGGACATGTGCAAAACAAGTGGCATAATGTTGAAGTTCCAGTAGTGAAGGTGAGGTGTCTATGAAGTGTTCAGCAGTCTGATGGCCTGGTGGAAAAAGCTGTCTCTCAGTCTGCTGGTACAAGACCGGATGCTGCAGAACCTCCTTCCTGATGGAAGTAGTCTGAACAGTTTATGGCTGGGGTGACTGGAGTCCTTGATGATCCTCCCCGCTTTCCTCAGGCACCGCTTCCTGTAGATGTCTTGGAGGGAGGGAAGCTCACCTCCAATTATCTGTTCACAGCACCGGTAGATTCACCAACTGGCATTCACATCAGTGATGCACAGATGTGAATCTCAACATGAATGGTGACTGTGATATATTGTGTAAAGCTCTAAGAGTAGCCCACAACTACTGTACAAAAAAAATATAAATAAAATTTTCAGTGCATCCACGTATTTAATAAGATATTGAATTACTAAGAAAGTACGGTAAATTCCAGACTATAAGCCGTTACTTTTTTCCCAGACTTTTAACACTGCGGCCTATACTAAGGTGCAGCTAATGCATGTTTTTTTTAATGCTACCAAAAACATTTTGCCTCGTAACAGTAGACCAATAAAGTTGATAAGTAGTTCACAGAGGTCCAATGAAATTGTGTGATACATTAGCATACTTTCACAATTAAATTATTGTAAATCATCCTCATCAACATGGAAAACACTCGAAGAAAAGCATATGATGCAGCCCAAATTTTAATATTATGTATGCATTAAAGTTAAAGGCAATCAATCTGGTGGTTGAAGAAGGAAAACAACCCGCTGCATGTAATCTTGTCATAAATGAATCGATGATGAGACAGTGGAGATGCCAGTGTGAAAAACTGAGTCAATGCAAAAAGACGACAAAAGCTTTCAGGGGTAATCGTAGATGGCCCGAACTTGAAAACTTTCTTGAAAACTGGATTAACACTCAGAGAGAAGGCGGCTGCGGTGTTTCCACCGTGCAGATCAGACTGAAGGCTAAAGCAATCGCCACCGAAATGAAAATTGAAGATTTTAGAAGTGGACCATTGCGGTGATTTAGATTTGTGAGACAAAAAGGCCTGCTCATCAGGGCACAATTTAGTGTCAGCAGCTCCCTCCCGACTACGAGGAAAACTTGCTAACTTCTGCACAGTCACTCAAACAAAGATAGTGGAGAATTCCATCGAGCCAGACGATATTATAAATGTGGATGAAATACATTTGATGTTTGACCTGCCTCTCACTCAGATTGTTAATAAAAAAGGTGACTTGTCCATCACACAGAAAACAAGTGACCATGAGAGAACGCATTTTACTTGTGTTCTGAGCTACATAGCATCCAGGCTAAAGCTTCCACCGATGGTGATTTTTAAGCGGCTGACAATGCCAAAGGGGGATTTTTTCACAGAAAAAAAGCATTGCTGTTATGGACAACATGACGGCCCATATAACAGATTCAGCAAAAACTGCTAACAAGAGTACAAACTCAATTCCAGCTGTGATTCTTTGGGGCAGCACTAAGTATTTGAAGCTACTGGACATCAGCGTGAACCAGGCATTTAAAGTGGCACTGCGCCTTGAGTGGGAGGCTTGGTTGACAAGCGGCGAGAAATCATTTACCAAAACAGGCCACATGCAAAGAGCATCTTTAACTAAAGTCTGCCAGTGGATCCTAAATGTGTGGAGCTGTGTCAAAACATCCACCACCACCAACAGATTTGAAAAGGCTGGACTGCTGCGTGATGAAGAGGACCACCTGTGCTCAAGTGAGAGCGACAACAAAGAGACTGAAGTGTGTGGCGAGAGCCTAAGGCTGTTCAATTTAGACACTGAAGAAGAGGACTTTGATGGTTTTAGTGCTCAAGAGGAAGATGAAGAAGGCGATTAATTACTTTTCCTGGTAGGCTGTCGTATGTATACGGTATATATGTTTACCGGTCGTTAGAAGATATTGGAATGTTGTTCATTCACTGTTCAGTAAAAAAACATAAGCAACATAACTTGTGTGTTACTTATGTAACACACAACATAAGTAACACACAGTCTATTTCTAATTGGATTGTGTATTACTTCTAATCTATTTCTAATTTTAGAAATAGATTTCCTTTCTAAAATTAGAGCACGTGGCTTTTAATCAGGTGCACTCTGTAGTCTGGAATTTATGGTAAATATATGACCTTTATTGCCATAGAAGAAGAAATCACTGCAAATTTCCCATGGAAAAATAATTTGCAAAGCATATGTATTTGTAGGGAGTTCTATTTTACACTGTTACTTCATATTTAAATGGGCATGGCTAAAGTGTATGTATGTATTTATTGTATTGTATTGTATATGCATGTATTTACTTGTATTCTATTGTACATATTGTATATCTTATTACTGTTCCTCTGTCTCTCTTGCTGCATTGAGCATGTGTATGACAAAATAATTTCCCTCGGGATAAATAAAGTTCTTCTTATCTTATCTTATCTTATTTATCTATTTATTTTACACACTTTAACCTACATTAAATTGAAAATTAGGGCATGTCCCTCCTTTTGACCAACCTTGTAGGTCTACTGAGAATGAACTGCCACTCTTCTATCATTTCTTATGTTTCACCAAAAGGTATAAATACCACTGTAAATTTCATTTTTAGTGCCACCAATTGGTTTAGCTGAAAAATGACATCAACACAGGTATGGCCTGAGCAGGGATGGGCACTGCTGCAACTGCTGTTAGTGGCATCTGTCTCTCATGCTGAGGAGCCAGTGTGCAGGCAGAGAGGAGATTCTGGGAACCCACTGCTATGTAAGGATGGGGATATTATATTGGGGGGTATGTTTTCGTTTCACACCAGCTGGAAAGACAGAAAGGATACCTACACGCACAAACCACTGCCACTTCAATGCACCAGGTAAGTCTCATCAACAAAATACATTTAGATTAAAGGAATCTCCTAGAAGTCACTTGATACAAATAAAACTTGAAAAATATTTATATTATGTACGTTTGGTTTCAGTTATATAAATCATAAAATACTTTTTCTCTCTATTTTATGAATTATTAATAATTGTCTCAATTAAGTTTAAATTTCAGAGATTTGCAGTTTGCCCAAGCTATGCTTTTTGCCATTGAGGAGGTTAATAACAGTACAGACCTACTGCCGGGAATCACTCTGGGCTATAAAATCTTTAATACTTGTGGCAATGTTGCCCGAAGTGTAGGACTTACACTGGCTTTGGCTAATGGAAATGAAATTGTGTCTGTACCCTCCAAGGCATCATGTACCAGACCTGCGCACGTACAGGCCATAATGGGAGAGACCTCTTCCTCCCCAACCATAGCAATAGCCACTGTTATTGGACCATTTTATGTACCAGTAGTGAGTAGAACTGATATTTTATAAAATGAAATAATGTAACTAAATCATTTTCCCAACTCCTCTGAGCAAATTTAATTATGTGTTTGTCTTATTTTTAACATCTTCATCTTCTCTCATTCTGTGTCTTTTTCAAATATAAGTTCTTTATGTTTAATTCTAGATCAGCCACTTTGCCACATGTGCTTGTCTTAGTGACAAAACCAAGTACCCATCCTTCCTCAGAACAATCCCCAGTGACTACTACCAGAGCAGAGCCCTGGCCCATTTGGTCAAGCATTTTGGATGGACTTGGGTTGGAGCTATCAGAACTAATAATGATTATGGAAATAATGGCATGGCCACATTCACAGAAACTGCACAGCGCCTGGGCATCTGCCTGGAGTATTCAGTATCTTTTTTTAGAACAGATCCATCTGACAAAATAAGAGAAATAATTCACACTATAAAGGCTTCAACCTCCAAGGTGATCATTGCCTTTCTCTCACACAAGGAGATGGATGTTCTGATACATGAGTTTTCATACCATAACTTGTCTGGGTATCAGTGGGTAGGCAGTGAGTCTTGGATATTTGATTCGCAAACAGCAAAAATGGATATACATCACATACTGAATGGTGCCATAGGCCTTTCCATTCCCAAAGCACATGTCACTGGCCTGAGAGAGTTCATACTGGATGTGAAGTCACTCAATTCATCTAACAATGAACTATTTACTGAGTTCTGGGAGGCATTATTTAACTGTAAGTTTAGGCAGTCAACGTCATCAGCAAACATTCAGAGAGAGTGTACTGGAGATGAAGATCTGAACGGAGTTCAAAACAGCTTCACTGATATGTCTCTCATGCCTATCTTTAACAATGTCTATAAAGGAGTGTATGCAGTGGCCCATGCACTTCACAACATCCTCAGCTGTAATAAAACATGTAGCAACAATGTGCAGCTAGATCCATTCACGGTGAGCTTAAAACCAACTAATACTATTGTTAACACATTAAGTTCAATTAGAAAGAAAAACGTTTTTAAGAAAAGAGCTAATGTCTTATATTCGTAAGTCAATGGGTGTGCAAGATCTCAGTCATGCAATATACTGAGTTATGACATATTTCTTAGATTTTACAACACATACGAAAGAGTCACTTCACAACTAAGGAAGGGGATGAGGTTTACTTTGATCAGAATGGAGATCCAGCAGCAAAGTCTGAAATTATAAACTGGCAGCCAAAAGAAAACGGCATTGTGGAGTTTGTGACAGTTGGTCTTTATGATATATCATTAGCTCCAGAAAAACAACTAAATTTCCAAAACAAGTCTTTAATTTGGGCAAGAAACTCAAAGCTGGTAAGCTATAAAATATTTTTAAATATAAAACTGTAACTGTACATATTTTATACATATTTTTATATAATTTCACGGTATGTTTTTTTGCTTATTGCTGCGTGTTGGAAAGATAACACCATGCAGTGTTTTTCATATTTTATATAAAGTTTTATGTAATTATTCATGCAGGTTCCTGTGTCAGTTTGCAGCGAGAAATGTCCCCCAGGAACACGCAAGGTTCTCCAGAAAGGAAGGCCTGTTTGCTGCTATGACTGTATACAATGTGCAGAGGGAGAGATAAGCAACATTACAGGTTAGATCTCTTTTTTTTTTAAAGTTTCACACATAGCAAAAATGTCACATGCCATCCAAAAATATGGACTAATTCCTCTGAAGAATTATTTAATCATTTTGATGAATTGTTTCTTACAAAATTTATAAATCCAAAACATTGTCTAAAGCAGGGGTGGCCAACCAGTCAGAGACCAAGAGCCACTCTTTTTTTATTGTGTTACCGCAAAGAGCCACATCATACACATGGGCACACATGAACATCACCCATCCCTTCCTCCCTCTCTCTCTCTCTCTCTCTCTCTCTCTCTCTCTCTCTCACACACGCACACACACACACACACACACACACACACACACACACACACACACACACAATACACACACCTCTGCTCAGCCAGATTTATTGTAAATGTCACACACCAACATGATAATGACAGGAATGGACTCCTACAGTACTAAAACCACAGGCCAGTCATTTTCAACAATGAATATTGTGTGCACTGTCTCTCACACACAAACTCTAAGTCCACAAACAAAAATATAATAATCTACAATAACATTTTTCTTTTACAATGCATGTTGTTTTGTGGGACTTCTGGCATTCCTTGCCTTGAACAATCCTCTTCAAATCTGGCTTGTATTCCGTTGTTACCACTCGAAGCAATGAGTGTCAGTCAGCACAGATCGATGCTTTGATTTCACATGTTTTAGGGTAGAAAACACAGACTTGCAGACGTATGTTGACCCAAACATTGACAGTATCTTAAGCGCAGTCCGTTTGACATTGCGGTATTTTTCCATTGGCACACCTTTCCAGAACTCAATGGTCCCTTCCCTTAAAGCAGGTTTCAATTGGTCCTCCTTACAAAGATTGATCATCTCCAACTCAGCCGCAGCTTCATCTGTGACTACCGGGACTTTCAAACAGTCTGTCTCTTCATTAAATGGGTCGACAAGGAATGTAATCTTTTCAATTGTAGATCATGGAACAGGGTCACAAAGCTTTTGTGCAAGTTTTCAACCAGCATTGCATATCTGTCTCTTTCCTTACTCAGGGCGGTGCTGACGACTTGCCCGCTGGCTTTTAGCAGAGTGGGAAAATCTACCTTTTGAATATGTGCCTTTAACAGCTTCAGTTTGTTGACAAATGCAAACACACTTTCCACTAGGTCAGGCAGCATTTTTTAACTTACCCTGCAGGGTCAGGTTCAGTCTGTCCAAGTGAAACAACTTGTCGACCAAAAATGCCAGATCCATAATCCACTTGATGTCCGAGAGCTTGGGATAGTCCTTGTCCTTCTCTTCCATAAACAGTTTCATGGATTCCAAAAGCTCAAAGAAGTGAGAGAGTACCTGGCCTTTTGACAGCTACCTCACAGTGCAGTGGAGTGGCAGGTCACCTGGAAGCCCTTGGTCCAGCTCAGTGATGAGATTCTTGAATTGCCTGTGGTTAAGCGCATGTGTGCGGATGTAGTTGACGATTTCCATCAAAGGCTTCATGACGTTATCTAAATTCAATGATTTAGACACAAATTGTTTCCAAAACTCAGGAAATGTTTGGTCAGCTTGCACAACCCCATGAGCACGTTCACAGATCCCATCATGGCTGGTGCGTGGTTATTGCAGTTCGTTTCGTTATGGGCAGATTCGATTTTTCAAATGCAGCCATCATGGTTTCTTTCACATCTATGCCACGGGTTCTCTCTTTTAATGGCACAATATCAAGGAGTTCTTCTTTGATCACACAATCGTTTGACACAGACCGTGCAAATATTGCCAACTGAGTCTTGTCTTGTATATCACAACTCTCATCCAATGCGACACTAAAATACTCACATGCTTGAAGGTCAGAGTGCAACTGTAATTCAATAGCTGTGTTAATGTCTGATATTCTGTGTTCAACAGTGTGGCGGGAAGGTTGGACGTCCGACGATACCATGCGTTTTACTTTTGTCGTTTTCAGGAGAAAAGATTTCAACAACGTCACTGAGTCTGTGAAGGTTCTCAGTCATCCAGGTCATTGTAGTCTAAGGAGCTTGGAAAGAAAAGCATCTGGACTTCTTTAAGTTGCTTGAAGACGTTTCACCTCTCATCCGAAAACCTTCTTGAACCTTCTTGAAGAACTGAAGAAGCTTCTCGGATGAGAGGTGAAACGTCCAGACACTCCAAGCTCCTTAGACAACGTCACTGAGGCATTTTTTTAACGAACTCCCCTTCATTATATGGCTTTTTAGCCCATGCAATGTTCCAAGCCAGCATATTTTTGTTTAGCTGTGCATTTTTTCCCCGCCATTTTGAGGGTGAACTTGCCCCTACTGGGAAACTTTGCGGTATTTTCATCTCACACACATTCGCATTTGATGAAAATACCCCATTGAACTCAAGCAAAGCGAACGCGCACATTTTAAAACAACAATAACAACAAAAAAACCCTCCAAAACACAAACACAAACTTTGATATGTATGTAAGAGCTGCATGAAACCAGGCAAAGAGCCGCACCCTGGCCACCCCTGGCCTAAATTATACAGAAAAGCAGAATGCATTTATTTGCAAATCTCATAAAGCAATATTTTGATTATTCTTTCCATTTTTTTGTTTGTTTGTTTGCTGTTGTTGTTGTTTGTTTGCTCATTTTTCTGTGTAAATGTCTGAAAGAAGAATATTGTCCCATTCTTGTCTGATACAAGATTCTAGCTGCTCATCAGAGTGGGACCTCTTTGTCAAGTTTTTATTTTAATTATATGCCAAATTCTTTAAAATATTGAAAGTTATGGCCTGCAGAAAGGCCAATTCGGGACTGGTTTCTTGATGCCAAAATTTTGCTGTTGTGATAAGTGCAGTATGCTGTTTACCATCAGCTTGAATGTCAAACTGTTTTCACAGTAAATACTGCTTGAAAGTGAGAAAGCATGTGCATGTCTTCAGAAATCTTTGTATACACATTTCTTCCTTGGAGAAGTTACAGAAATAACTTTACTCAACAACTGTAAAATCTGCTTCAATATAAAATTTTCAGATTCTGCCACCTGTGTGAGATGTCTCCCTGAGTTTTGGTCAAATGAAAGAAGAGATGCCTGTATAAAGAAGGAAGCAGTGTTTTTGTCATATGAAGAAATTATGGGAGCACTGCTCACTGCAGCATCTTTATTTGGGACATGCATGACTGCTAGTGTGATACTCATTTTCTTCAAGTATAGGAAAACTTCCATTGTCAGAGCAAACAATTCTGAACTGAGTTTCCTGCTGCTCTTCTCCTTAATTCTGTGCTTCCTGTGTTCTCTGACCTTCATTGGTCAGCCATCTGACTGGTCTTGTATGCTGCGACACACAGCATTTGGCATCACCTTTGTCCTCTGTATCTCTTGTCTTCTGGGAAAAACAATGGTTGTGTTAATGGCCTTCAGGGCTACACGTCCAGGTAGTAATGTTAAAAAATGGTTTGGACATGTACAGCAAAGACTCTGTGTTCTGGGTTTCACTCTTATACAAGTTATCATATGCATCATTTGGTTAACAACTTCACCTCCTTTCCCATCTCAGAATTTTAAGGAATTCAAAGATAAAATCATCTTAGAGTGTGCCCTAGGCTCAGCTGTAGGGTATTGGGCTGTGATAGGATACATTGGAATACTGGCCATTTTGTGTTTCATTTTTGCATTTCTAGCTCGGAAACTGCCTGATAATTTTAATGAAGCCAAATTGATCACTTTCAGCATGCTAATATTCTGTGCAGTATGGATTACATTTATCCCAGCATATGTCAGCTCCCCTGGGAAATTCAGTGTTGCTGTAGAAATATTTGCTATACTTGCATCTAGTTTTGGACTGCTAATTTGCATCTTTATACCCAAATGTTATATCATCTTACTGAAACCTGAGAAGAATACCAAGAAGAACATGATGGGGAAGAAGTCACCACATTTATTTTGAGAAATATAAAAAATGTTTTTTTGGCATGCTATATAAAAAGTATATTTGCATTACACTTGCATGGCAGGACTTTGCATAACAGTGAATAACAATAAATAGCTTAAATAACTGTAATTAAATAGTCACTCAACTAATCATTTCTTCACATCTGACAGTAAATGCTTTAATTTGGATTTTTTTTAAAAATGTATTTAGCATTGCTTAGTGTCAAAGCATGCCTTGAAGTGGTGTCTCCTGAAGTAAAACAAATGAAATCAATAATATCATAGATCACTGATTCTAAAAGTGAGGTCTACAGTTTCTGATTTGGTTTAATCTAATCAACCTAATTAAGCTAATCATTTGTAGCCGTCAGAGTGCAGAAGTTACGATTTCATTGAAAATGAAAATACATGAAAATAGCTTGTCTTAGGCTTAAATTATTATCAAGTATTGTTTTAGGTTTGGGTAACTGAAGTACTACGCATGGCACGCAGTGTTGTGTGTTGAGTGACATTTTTTTTAATGCTTTAGTGCACAGTGTAGACCAGGTGTCTCGAACTCCGGTGCTTGAGGGCCGCTGTCCTGAAAATCTTCCATGAGTCCCTGTTGCAACACACCTGAAAACAATTAGTAGGTTATTAGCAAGAACGTATAGAACTTGACTGCATGCTGAGGTGGCAATTCAACCATTTGATTCATTTTACAGCAGCTCATGAGTGAATGAACATGGTTCAACAAAAGTACATTTTTCCAAACACTTACATTTACTTAAATTTAATTGGGTAGAGTTATGGGTGGCCACTTTCGCAGGGAGTAAAGTCCTATACTCTTGCTAACGACCTACTAATTCTATTCAGGTCAATCAATCAATCAATCAAAATGTATTTCTATAGTAGCACATATTAAAAACCAAAGTGCTTCACAGTCAGACAGAGCAATAGAATGAGACAATTAAAACAAAACAGTTAAGAAAGAACAGGGCAAAAAACAATATAGGTGACAACACAACAAGCCAGATAATAGTCTGCTAGTTTGAATCAAAAGCCAAAGTAAAGAGATAAGTTTTCAGATGCAATTTAAAAAAACTGGATAGACTTGGAGGTACGAATATGAGCAGGGAGGTTATTCCAGAGTCTAGGTGCTACGGTAGCAAAGGCCCAGTCACCTCTGGACTTCAGACAAGACCTCAGTTGTGTTAGGAGCATCTGATTGGAAGATCTTAGTGTTCTATTGGGATTGTACAAATACAGGAGTTTGGATAGTTAGCTGGGCGCTAAATTGTTTAGAATTTTAAAAGTAAACAAAATAATTTTAAAATCTATATGATATTTAACAGGGAGCCAATGTAAGTTGGCTAAAACTGGAGAGATGTGATCATAGGTTCTAGTACCTGTTAAGAGACATGCAGCTACATTTTGAACTAATTGGTAAAGAGAAGAGTGTTGGAGGGAGCAGAGGGAGTTACAGTAGTCCAGTCTGGAAGTGATAAATGCGTGGATAAGCTTTTCAAGGTCCTTTAAAGGAAAGAACGGTTTTGCTTGAGATATCTGGCGCAACTGGTAAAAGCTGCTTTTTACCACTGTGGAGACCTGGTTCTCTAGATTAAAAGAGCTAATCAGGAGCACTCTGGAGTTTCTTGATGTTATATATATATATATATATATATATATATATATATATATATATATATATTTTTTTTTTTTATTAATCCCAACGGCAGCATGTACAAGGAGAAAAGAACTGGACCGAGCACAGACCCTTGAGGCACACCACTGTAAATTGGGGCAGAGGCCGAGGTGTGTTCCCCTATAGCAACGGAGAACGATCTGTCTGAGAGATAAGATTTAAACCACACTCAAAAAAATCAACTAGGGCATGTGTTTGATTAGCAAAGCAGTAATATGTTTACATTACATGAAGTAATCATTTTTATGGGTATTAAATGATTCATTCTTTTTTGTTGAATATGAGTCAAATAAAATTCTGATGAGTTAAATTCATTCATGGCAATCCAATCAGAATGAGGTCCATCAAACCAACGACTTAGATAGCATCATGCATTGCGCATGCTCTACGCTCACCGGATGCGGAAGAGTCCGTTGAGACGTTAACGAGCGCACGTGGAGTTACTCCTTTGGTACACTTGACATTAAGGTAAGTTATTCACATATCTCTTCAAAGCTAACTTTGAAGAGTGTCATGTTGGCGGGAAGGCCACGTAGAGTAATGTCTTCGCATATAACTCCTTGAATGAAGGGTTATTTTCTCCTTAACTGGAGTTGGTGATTGTTGGTGGCAGTGGTAAGACTGACTGAAATAGTTTTGGTGATTTTTATGATGCTGTACTTAAGATTGCTGTTTTTGTCAGTTAAGTTTAGTAACAACCGCATTAACTGGATAGATGAAGGGTTGAATTCGACTAAACCAGTGTTTTGCGGAATTAATAACAAGGAGTAAGAGAAAATCTGTCACAATAATTGCATGTGCATTTTCTGTTTTTTCTAATATCTTCACTTAGTTTTTGAATTCAGAATGATTTAGGTGGATCATTGTTCGGGTCATAGTTTCTCTGCTCTCTGCATTAAGGCTGACTAACAGTCTTCACATTTCACAGTATGTAGATATTAACACAAATTCATCAAGAGTAATAATTTTATTTTAATTAAATAATTTCTCTCCCCAAAAATACGTCGAAAAATAAAGCCACATTCCCGTGCTCTGAGATTCTTATACCTCCTCAACAATACATGGTAAGTTTCATATGTTTGACATATTATTATTATTATTATTATTATTAGTAGTAGTAGTAGTAGTAGTATTGTTATTGTTATTATTAATCTGTTTTTCAGATTGACAAGGAATTCCTGCGCATATCGACAGTACCGCTGCTATTTACATTTTTTTCTGAGCTAGACTTGTACACTCCATGCATGATGGAGATCTTTAGAAGCAAAGGTGGAGGGCTGGAAGAAAAATGAGACGCATCATGGGGACCATCTCCAAGATGTGTGCTAAAATGGTTAAACCTGTGTTTAAGAACTTTTTATGGCCATTATATGACAGTTTTATGAGCAAAAGGATCTATACATATGGTAGGCAAAAGTCCTAAGTTGTTTTCATATTGTTATACGAATTATATAAGCATCAGTCTTATATTAATAAGTAATTGATAAAGTCATATGGTTAATCTTGATCAAAATGAAAAAACAAGCGTGTTTGGTTGCCTCATTTTGTGTCTCATTTGGTTGACATAGATGAACACTTGCCTTTTGGTCCTTCCAAACCAAGTATTCCTTTTTCAAACTGCTGCCTGAAAGCATTATATTGTCATTATGGATTCCCTTTTTCCCTAGGATGACACAATACATACAAGACGAGCATCCATCCTGAAGTCCTTCTGTGACTACGAGACTGTGAGAAACTTGTGAAGGAATATACGGTGAGTTATATTCACAAGGTGTTCTGTGTTATGTAACTTAATGCAGGGGTAATTTTGATATATGAAACAGCAAAATGTGACACTCTGTACAACTAAAACATATTGTAATTTTTCCTTGTTTCGTTTAATGCCAAATTTCTGAGGTGTGAAACCAGAGACATAGACTTTAGAATTTGGTAAATATATCAGCATATCCATGCTGATTGTTGAATTCCTTTTTTTCTTTTTTTTTTTGCATATCTAGACTCAAACAAATGTATTATTATATTTCACATCACCGAACATTGAGGCCAATGCTGAAGCCATAGAACAAACTGTGATCGGAGTGTATGTCCTACAGCATGAGGGTGTGGAGCCTGGAGATGACCCAGAGAACATTGGTGTCCTGATTGAATGTGTGGAGATTCTCACTCGTTTGAGGAGCATTGCAATTGCTTGTGTTCTGTTATTTGGACTGATATACTGTCTGAACCTAAGCTACCCACCAGAGCTCAAATGGACTTTTGAAGTCTTGCAAAAGATTATCATGAAGCTGGATCGGCAGAGGTTTCACATTCAGGGAAGCCAGATATTTTTCCATATTTCTACAATACAAATTTGTGTTTACCTTTAAAGTTCAAAATTGGAAATTATAAAATGTTCACAAGGACTATGTGGTTTGCTCAGTGGACATTAGACAAAAATTGTTGGTTCATAAGTTAAAGTCTCATACACTTGCAGTGTAAACACTGGTTTTTGCAAGATGGGCAATTGTTACAAAGGAAAATGTACCCACAGGTTTTCACAAATTGTTTGACTGGAGCAGTTGTTCTCAAACTTATTAAATGTTTTCTCCACACGTTAAATAGACTAAAGTTACCATTAATGGATACAGCCTGATTAAATGGAGCACTAATGTATGTATGCAAGAAACATTATAGTAATGTTGAATGTTAAATTGTGTTAAAATTCATGTTTTTGCTTGCAATGCATAATTTACTACATTTTACCAAAGTTGCTTTGGGGATATTATTTTTTGTTGGCAAACTATTCTACAGACCATCTTTCTTTCAGTCAGCATGTATTGATTGTTCTGGAAGTTCTGTAGTCTCCTACAGTCCTAGTTGTTAATACTCAGCTAGTGAGCTCAGTGATCTCTTAGCTTTGAGCCACTCCAAGTGTGGGTGCAATTTTTAACTTCCTATGAAGTTAGCTAATTTTTAGTATGTTTAGTATGAGATGGTTGAAGGGGAGAAAGCTGGGCTGAACTGAGATCCTGCCAACTGTTTTAAGAATGTTCAAGCAAATTAAAAGAGATGGTTTTGCAAGTTACCGTTTATGTATGTTTCAATAATTGAGTTAAAAGTAATGTTTACATAAGCAGTACAAACACTAACTGAAACACTGAGTACTACAGACAACCCGCTGGCTGTGGATTTTGCTTCTGACCACCAGAGTGTCCCTTACTTGATAGTTAAAAAGTTGGCAACCCTAGTGGGTGAAGAAGCAGCTCTGCACTTAGCGCTGAAAACTGGCACTGCTGGTATCAGTCAACTTTGGGGCTGGCTGTGGCCAGACGTTGACTGACCCGGGTTGGAAGGGTGAAGAGATGGTTGGGTGCAAGGCTGATGCTGTGATGAGGGTTGGACTCTGGGTAGCTGCTGCAACAAGTCTTGAGTGCTGGGCTGCTGGGGTGAGGTGTGCTAAGAGTGACACTTCAGCGACGGAAGAGTGGGGAGCAGCTGCAGATTGTATTTGGTGTGGCCACAAAGTCCTTAATAAATATGGGCAGGGAGTCTAATCACCAGGGAAAGCCAAAACCCACTGTGTAATTTGTCAGCTTCTCCTCCTTTATACTCTTTGCAGGGGCCAGTTAGCAACAACAGTATAAATAATGTCCTCCTTAACCTAGAACAGACCTTCCCAAAGTGTGGGGCCCGCCCCCTAGGGGGGCGCAGAGCCATGGCAGGTGGGACGCGGGATGAAAAGGGGGGGGGGAAAAAACAAAATGCTTGTACACTGCTAGCACGGGCGCCCACAGAAACGCAAAGCAGGAGATGAAGCATCGCTGAATATGTTTCCAAACCAACTTCATTCTAAACCAAAGACTAGAACAGACCTTCCCAAAGGGTGGGGCCCGCCCCCCAGGGGGGGCGCAGAGCAATTGCGGGGGGCGCGGCATGAATTACCACAACAACAAAAAAAAGAACTCTGCTAGCTAGCATAATGGACAGGTTTTTAACAGGGCTTGCACACAAACGAGAAGTAGAAGATGAAGCATCACCAAATATGCATACAGACCCACTTCCTTCCAAACCAAAAAACAGAAAATATGATGAAGCATATCTTGCGCTTGGCTTCACTTGCACAACGGTGGGTAATGAGGAGAGGCCGCAGTGTGTTGTCTGTCTTCAAGTGCTAGCTTGTGACAGTTTAAAGCCTAACAAGCTAAGACGCCACTTGGAGACAAAACATCCAGAGCACAAAGACAAATCAGTAGACTTTTTCAGACAAAAACTTCGAAATTGTCGTGTTCAACAGTGTCACTTTACTAAAGCTGCATCTGTTTCAGCAAATGCTCTCCTCAGCTCCTATAAAGTTGCCTACCGAGTGGCTCAGTGTAAAAAGCCGCACACAATTGCAGAGGAATTAATATTTTCCTGTGCTATGGATATGGTTTCAACTATGATTGATGACGCAGTAGCCAGCAAACTACGGGATATTCCTCTGTCCAATAATACCATCGGCAGGCGCATTTATGATATGTCAAAGGACATAGAGGAGCAACTTAATGATAAGGTGCGTGACAGCCGCTTTTCTCTGCAGATGGATGAAGCCACTGATAGTAACTAAGACTGCTTACTGATAACGTATGTCAGATTCATTGATGGAGATGAGGTGAGGGAGGAATTACTTTTCTGCAAACAAGTTCCTACCAGAGCCACTGCAGAAGAACTGTTTAAAATCATAGACTCTTACTTGAAAGAGGTCGAACTGAAATGGGAGGACTGTGTGGGGATTTGCACAGACGGGGCGCAGGCTATGGCTGGGAAACGAGGAGGGCTGCAAGCGCTCATCAAGCTAACAAGATGAAGGAAGGAAAAGATAATGCACACAAGAGCCATGAGCCATGGTCTGAGTAACTTTCATCACTCAGGCCCAGTGTTGGTCAAGTTACTTGAAAAAAGTAATCAGTCACTAATTACTGATTACTTCCCCCAAAAAGTAATCTTGTTACTTAACTGATTACTTATTTTCAAAAGTAATTAATTACTTAGTTACTTTTTAAAAACAGGATTTGCAACCTTAATAGGTGATAAAGCGATAGATCTTTCAGCCCAATTCTACTTTTTCTGCATAATCAATCATACAAAATGTAATCAAATGGAAAAGTTTCTTTTTAAAACTTGTTTTATTAGTTTTAATCTTTTAACTTTATGCATCAAGCAAAAATTTAATTATATGTAACATTCTCTGACTGGAAGAAATTTGTTTAACATTTAAACCTATTTTCTGCACATTCCAGCACATAAAATCATTTTTTTGTGTGTTTACACTCACTCTTTCAAATAGATGCAAGTAAAACACAGCAGAAAATAAATAAAATCAAAGACTAGCGGTCCTGTTGCTCTATTTTCACCTGTATAGCAGGAGTGGGGTAGGCGGAGGTTTGCCCTGGTGCAGGTGTGTCGCAGCGGTCAGTTGAAGAATCCAGTTTCTCTGTGAATTTCCCATTACGTCGTAGCGCACTCGGTGCTTGCTTGGAAGTTTAGGGGTTTTTTTTCGCTGTAAAAATACGTTTTCTTCCCACGCACAACGGACACTAATGTTTTTGTCACTTTTTATGGAATCAAATTCAAAATAAGGTCGGTACTTCCATGCTTTAAACATTGCATGCTCATACTCTCTCCCGCACTTGATATATTATCCATTGTTGATCTGCACACAGCTGTTGTCACGAACGTCGCAGTTGCTTATGTCACTGTCATGAGACATTCTCGCAAAAAAATCATGGTTTTAGTAACGCAGTAACGCAGCGTTCCTACGGGAAAGTAACGGTAATCTAATTACCATTTTTGCAATAGAAATCCCTTACTATACTCGTTACTTGAAAAAAAGTAATCGGATTACAGTAACGCGCTACAAGTAATGCGTTACTGCCCATCTCTGCTCAGGCCACTTACACACCAACCCTATTCAGACTAAGTGTCTTGTTTGCATTACTTCTGAGCAATTTGCAACCATTTCGTTCTCCAATGTGTGCCTTTTTCTTGTATATATTTCTCTTATTTTGTATATATCCCTCTTGGTTGTATTTATTGATTGTATATATTTCTCCTGTCTACTATTTATATCTTAATCTGGCACAGTTGGTGTGGAGCACCTACAATTTAGTTGTAGGTGTTGAAATAAGCAACTGAGTACATACAAAATATAATCATGAATGAAACCCAAAAACCTACGAGTAAAAGACTAAAGAACATAAACATAAAGAAACCAACAGAGAAATATCCCCAAAAAGGTTAAAAACTCAAGATCGCCAAAACTACAAAAAAAAAACAAGACAGAAAATTGAAATGAAAAAAAAAATACAAGGTCCAAAACTCCAAGACAGTATGAATGCAATGAAATTCCAATAACTCCACGTTTACTTTCATTTCAACGTTTGCAAATATATTTTACCATTTTCATTGGAAATTTGAAATGTAAAATAACCCTCCTATGACCTGGCGTCCACATATGTGGACATCACATTTTGGGTTGTCTAGACCAAAATACTAAGTTTAGCTCCACAAGGGCCTGATATCCACTTACGAGGACATTATACTGCCTCTGTTGTATCAAAATTTAAAACAAATGTCTTCATGTGTGGCTCTCATTTTTCTTAGAAACAAAAATCGTGTAAAAAAAAAATCTGGTGAATCTTGGTTTTACATTCATCGGGTCCCAATCAGCCCAAATATCAAAGAGAAATTAAAAATGCATGCCATGGAAGAGTTCAGGACTTAGGAGGTTAAATTACATATGTAAGTTATTTAAAATTGTAGAAATAGGGAGAAGGCCTTCAGGAGTTTGTAAAATACAAAATGAAATGAAAGAAAGGACAGTTTTGTACTTCTTTGTAATAAATTCAAAGGAATGCTAATGGAGGTCTAAATCGACTGACTCAGGAAACAAACCATCAATTCCTAACAAAATCAGTTTGCTTTCCTGAAATCCAGTATTCGTATCTTTTCATACATTAACCTTCATTTGGCTTTTACTGTTTTCTACTGTTACAAATCTAGATTTTAAATACATGTTTAAAAACAAAATGTCCAAGACAAAGTGATGTTTCAGTGAGATAAACTATGTATATATATTAGAGGTTTGCAAGGCAGGCTACAAATGAAAACCCTTTTTTGTTTGCTTTTTTTTTCATTTGGGTTTGTCTCTCTTTTTGCTCCACCTACAGGTCGACAGAAATGAGTCATCACTACTGTATCATTATTTCTCATGTTACTCCAAAATGCATAAATACCAGCTTAAGATTCAAATTTATCTAAAGGCACATGTGATGCAATCCAGTGTTCTATTTCTCACCAATAGCATGACATCAATGCATAGCTGGCCACAGCAGGGTTGGGCAATTTTACAAGTGTTATTGGTGGTGTCTTTCTCTCAGGCTGATGAACAAGTATGCAGGCAAATGGGGGATCCTGAAAACCCCCAACTATCTCAGGATGGTAATATGGTATTAGGGGGGATCTTCTCATTTTACAGCAGTTGGAAAGACAGAATGGACACCTACTTGCATAAACCACTGCCACTGCAATGTACCAGGTATGTGAAGTACTGAGTATTAAGATAATCGTATATGCTTTTGTCATACGACTGTTTCTGGTTTAAACGTCATTTGGTTTTAATTCCATATTTCAAATTGAATCAAGTTTGAATTTCAGAGGCTTCCAGTTTGCTCAGACTATGCTTTTTGCCATTGAAGAGATTAATAATAGTACAGACCTACTGCCAGGAGTCTCTTTAGGCTACAAAATCTATGATGAATGTGGCTCCATTGCAAGAAGTGTAAGAGTTGCATTGGCATTAACTACCGATAATACAGTTGTTGCTACACTGTCCAAGACGGCATGTACCAGACCTTCACAAGTGCAGGCCATAATTGGAGAGACATCTTCCTCTCCTTGCATGGCAATATCTACTGTCCTTGGACCATTTTATATACCAATGGTGGGTGAGATATCTAATAATAAATATTTGTGGCAAAAAATGCAAGTGTGAATCTTCTACTTAGGACTTTTTCTTTTAGATCAGCCACTTTGCCACATGTGCTTGTCTCAGTGACAAAACCAAGTACCCCTCCTTCCTCAGAACAATACCCAGTGACTACTACCAGAGCAGAGCCCTGGCCCATTTGGTCAAGTATTTTGGATGGACTTGGGTTGGAGCTATTAGAAATAATGATGATTATGGAAATAATGGCATGGCTACATTCACAGAAACTGCACAGCAGCTGGGCATCTGTCTGGAGTATTCAGTATCTTTTTTCAGGACAGATCCATCAGACAAAATACAAGAGATAATTGACATTGTCAAAACTTCAACTTCCAAGGTGATTGTTGCCTTTATGTCACACATGGATATGGATGTGCTAATACATGTATTATCCCAGCATAATTTGACTGAATACCAGTGGGTAGGTAGCGAGGGATGGATAGTTGATTCTCAAATAGCTGCAATGGATATACATCACATACTGAATGGTGCCATAGGCCTTTCTATTCCAAAAGCACATGTCAGCGGCCTGAGAGAGTTCATGCTGGATGTGAAGCCACTCAATTCATCTAATAATGGACTGTTTACCGAGTTCTGGGAGGCATTATTTAACTGTAAATTTAGGCAGTCAGCATCATCAGCAAACATTCAGAGAGAGTGTACTGGAGATGAAGACCTTACAGGAGTACAAAACAGCTACACTGATATGTCTCTCATGCCTATCTTTAACAACGTCTATAAAGGAGTGTATGCTGTGGCCCATGCCCTTCACAATATCCTCAAATGTAATAAAACATGTAACAAAGCTGTTCCGCTAGATCCATTCACGGTGAGCTTTTTAATAAGTATAGTGTTAGTATAGTTTTAACATTACACAATAACAATCAATAAAAAAATGTTTATATATATATTTTTAAAGTACATTAAATTGATATTTTTTGTTCTTTTGCCAGTTACATCTCATCTTTTTGCCAAATTACTGATGGGTAATTAAATAAATTAATGCCTTTTTATAGATTTTACAGCACATAAAAAACATTTACTTCAAAACAAAAGAAGGCGATGAGGTTTACTTTGATGAGAATGGAGATCCACCAGCAAAATATGAAATTATAAACTGGCACCCAAGAGAAAACAGCATTGTGGAATTTGTAACAGTTGGTCTTTATGATGCATCTTTAGCTCCAGAAAAACAGCTGCATCTGCAAAACAAGTCTTTAATTTGGGCAAGAAACTCAAAGCAGGTAAGGTATCAGTGTAACTATATATTTTAATAATCAGTAATTACATTTTAATAAAATAATTTGGCACAAGGCTTTTAAACTGTAAATATCAACACTTCACCGAGTTCTTTCGATTCCTCAGAGGCATCCAATGGAAGACAAAACACTGATCAGTAGACCATTTAACACTTTATTACTTCTAGAAGGGAGATGCGTCCTGCATGACACGTTGCCGTGGATCTCAAAATGGTGGTGTGCCCCTAACAGTTTTATTAAATAAGCTCTCTCATTCTAGTCTAAACAACAGTGTCTCAGTAACTTTCCACTAGAGATGGTCCCCTCTTATCTACATTTTCCCAGGCAAGCGCGAGCGAGTCTACAGCTTTCTACTCCCCAAGGACACATGGTCTAACGCCTTTATTTTTCAGGGCTGTGTCCACTTAATACTACACTATATAACTTCATAACCCTTATTAATAAAAAGTATAGCATTATTGAGGCACTGCAAATTATTTAATCCCAGCAAAACCTATATGAGCTTTAATGTTCCATAATTCATCAAAATGAACAATTTATGGTTGCAAGGGCAATTTTATACATACATTTTTTTTTCTCATAATGCTTCTGTTCATGCAGGTGCCTGTGTCAATTTGCAGTGAAAAATGTCCTCCAGGAACACGTAAAGTTCTCCAGAAAGGAAGGCCTGTTTGTTGCTATGACTGTATAAGATGTGCAGAAGGAGAGATCAGCAACATTACAGGTTTACTGATATAGTTAATGTAATCTTTTGCATTTTTGTTACTAGCTTTGCCACAAAACATAAATGTCATGGTTTGACATTTGGCCATGTTAAATCTTTGTGTTTTTCTTCTTGATTAAATATAAGTAATTAAATTGAAAGTATATGCAACCAGACATAACTTTAATAATTTGCATATTGATAGAAATTTTAATCAACATTAATGTCCTGACATAATGCTTTCAAGAACATTTGTCAAGTACTCAATGTGATGTATTCTTATGAGTTTATTTAATAGTTAACCAAACTAAATTATGACTGAATCATAGTACTGTTGAATGATCATGTAGTTGTCATACTGTTGTGATATCTTTGTGGCACTGTCCATCAATTATCTGTTATTCAGGTCGAGCTATAAAAATATATACATATATATAAATTTTCTTTTCTTTTTTGGCAGATTCTGTCACCTGTGTGAGATGTCTCCCTGAATATTGGTCAAATGAGAGAAGAGATGCTTGTATAAAGAAGGAAGCAGTGTTTCTATCATATGAAGAAATTATGGGAGCACTGCTCACTGCAGCATCTGTATTTGGAACATGCACAACTGCTGGTGTGGCGCTAATTTTCTTCAAACACAGAAAAACTCCTATTGTCAGGGCAAACAACTCTGAACTGAGCTTCCTGCTACTCTTCTCCTTAATTCTGTGCTTCCTGTGTTCTCTGACCTTCATTGGTCAGCCCTCTGATTGGTCCTGCATGCTCCGACATGTAGCATTTGGCATCACCTTTGTCCTCTGTATCTCTTGTGTTTTGGGAAAAACAATACTTGTTTTAATGGCCTTCAGAGCTACACGTCCAGATAGCAATATGAAATTGTTTGGACACACACAACAAAGGCTGTGTGTTTTGGGATTCACTCTTATACAAGTTGTCATTTGTATCATTTGGTTAACAAGTTCTCCTCCATTTCCATTTAAGAATTTTAAGGAATTCAAAGATAAAATCATCTTAGAGTGTGCTTTGGGATCAGCTGTAGGCTATTGGGCTGTGCTTGGATATATAGGAATCTTGGCCATTTTATGTTTCATTTTTGCTTTTCTGGCTCGGAAACTACCCGATAATTTTAATGAAGCCAAGTTCATCACTTTCAGCATGCTGATATTCTGTGCAGTATGGATTACATTTATCCCAGCATATGTCAGCTCCCCAGGGAAGTTCAGTGTTGCTGTAGAAATATTTGCTATACTTGCTTCCAGTTTTGGACTGCTAATTTGCATCTTCATTCCAAAATGTTATATAATTTTACTGAAACCAGAGAAGAATACCAAGAAGAACATGATGGGAAAGAAGGCACCCCATTAATTTGAAATTTTTGTTTTGCTTTGGTAATACTATATAAACAGTACAATTGCGCTACAGTTGCCTTGGGGGATATTGCAAAATAATGAGTCATATGATCATTTTTCTGGCCGTTGATATTTACATGTGCATAAGTCATAATGGCAATGTGTACTGATTTCAGCAAACTGGGAAATAATTATTGGGCTTGATTGCTCAGTATGTATCATCAAAGGACTGCCTAAACCAGTTACTTGAGTATGAACACACAGCACATAAGAAGAGAGCCTGTAGGAAACAGCTGATATTCAGGGTCAGATGCAGACAGAGTGGGATTAAACCCAAAAGCCTACAAATGAAATCATCTGCTAGGGCCACCAAGCAAGCAAAATCCCACAAAACAATGGCACACTCCTGTGTTTAGTTCCTAAGCTCCATACTAAGCAATTTTGTGTGAGAAGATGGGTGTGAATTAGACATTAAAGACAGTAGACAAATTCTGGCTAAACAAATAACACAAGACAGAAGAGGTTCCTCATCAAGCCAGGACTGTGCAGTCTACTTTAGCCTGTGTGCCAGTAGTCACTCTTTTAATGATGAAGATGTGTATATCCTAGAGATGAATTTGAGTAAGGAGTTAATTTATGTAAAATGGAAATATCTATCTCTGAACCAAGGAGAAGGCCTAATATTAAATCTTTCACTGTTTTACAATGCTGTGATTGCAGCCATTCCCGGCCCTATGGTAGCTATGAATAAGGGACATTACTTATCACCAATCATGAAACTGATCATGTGGATCATTGTTATGTGATGGTGTTAATTGTCATGTAAATGTACTGTTCATAAAGTTGGGGAACTAGCAAGCAATGGGGACTGGGGGAGTCAGGATGAGAGTCAGGATGAGTGTTGAAATGTTTCTCCCAATTATAACATTGCGTAAAGATGAAAAGAATCACCTTTCTGGGATTTTTCATGATAATTATCCCAACTCAGGATCTTCAAAGACTCTTGAGACAAATTTGTGATTTGTTGAGTGGCTTAAAAAAATATGACCCCCGTCATGATTTTTTTTTTTTTTTACATATTCTTCACACCTCTGGGTTTAAAAAAATATATAAAATGTAAACAATGATTTCATTTATTAAGGTAAAAAAGATACCCAAACCTACGTGACCTTACATGAAAAAGTAATCCTCCCCCCCCCAAACACTTTATCTAATGTAAATGTTGTAATTAAAGTCATGATTTGGGGCTTGTGTGAGTTGCAATAAATATCAGATTTCAAAATGAGCCAGAAGTTCAAAATTTTAGAACGAATACTTTAGATTTTTTTGAAAATTGACTGTATGACTATGGTGAAATTTTACTGACTCTAATCTTAATTTCCATTATGGTTAAGTAAATTTAACAGTTAACGTTTTAATATTTGATTTAAAATATATTTTCTGATATTAATTATATGTCTATAATCTAAAAAAAAATAAAATGTCACTGTTCAATTTATGATTGTTGTCAATTCTAAACTAACCTTGTATATAATAGTGAATATACTAAAAATTCCCCAGGAGTTGGTGAAATAAACAAAATAAAAATGAAAAGGAAGGACAAAGCAACGCAGATTAGATAAGAAAAACGTACTATGTTTTTCATTTGGGTATGTCTCTCTTCTTGCTCCACCTATAGGTTGACAGAAATGAGTCATTGCTACTCCATTATTTCTCATGTTACTCCAAAAATGCATAAATACCAGTTTAAGATTCAAATGTATCTAAAGGCACATGTGATGCAATCCAGTGTTTTATTTCTCACTGACAGCATGACATCAATGCATAGCTGGCCACAGCAGGGTTGGGCAATTTTACAAGTGTTATTGGTGGTGTCTTTCTCTCAGGCTGATGAACAAGTATGCAGGCAAATGGGGGATCCTGAAAACCCCCAACTATCTCAGGATGGTAATATTATATTAGGGGGGATCTTCTCATTTCACAGCAGTTGGAAAGACAGAATGGACACCTACTTGCATAAACCACTGCCACTGCAATGTACCAGGTATGTGAAATACTTAGTATTGAGATAATACATACTTGCTTTTGTAATACCACTGTTTCTGGTTTAAAGATAATTTGGTTTTAATTCCATATCTCAAATCGAATCAAGTTTGAGTTTCAGAGGCTTCCAGTTTGCTCAGGCTATGCTTTTTGCCATTGAGGAGATTAATAATAGTACAGACCTACTGCCAGGAGTCTCTCTAGGCTACAAAATCTATGATGCTTGTGGCTCCATGGCAAGAAGTGTAAAGGTTGCACTGACACTGACTAATGGTAATGAAATTATTGCTGGGCAATCTGAGAGACCATGTACCAGACCTTCACAAGTGCAGGCCATAATTGGAGAGACGTCTTCCTCCCCTTGCATGGCAATAGCTACTGTCCTTGGACCATTTTATATACCAATGGTAGGTAGAATAGCTAATAAAAATATTTGCAACTATGCACATTCAACTGTCAATGTTCTACTTTTTTTCTACTTAATTTCTTCACCGTTTGTGGCAAAAAATGCAAGTGTGAATGTTATATTTTGGACTTTTTCTCTATTAGATCAGCCACTTTGCCACATGTGCTTGTCTCAGTGACAAAACTAAGTACCCATCCTTCCTCAGAACAATACCCAGTGATTACTACCAGAGCAGAGCCCTGGCCCATTTGGTCAAGCATTTTGGATGGACTTGGGTTGGAGCTATTCGAACCAATGATGATTATGGAAATAATGGCATGGCCACATTCACAGAAACTGCACAGCAGCTGGGCATCTGTCTAGAGTATTCTGTATCTTTTTTCAGGACAGATCCAGCAGTCAAAATACAAAGGATAATTGACATTATAAAGGCTTCAACCTCCAAGGTGATCGTTGCCTTTCTGTCACACATGGATATGGATGTGCTAATGTATGGTATGTCCCAGCACAATTTGACTGAATACCAGTGGGTAGGTAGTGAGGGATGGATAGTTGATTCTGAAATAGCAGCACTGGATATACATCACATACTGAATGGTGCCATAGGCCTTTCCATTCCAAAAGCACATGTCAGTGGCCTGAGAGAGTTTATGCTTAATCTGAAGCCACTCAATTCATCTAATAATGAATTGTTTACTGAGTTCTGGGAGGCATTATTTAACTGTAGGTTTAGGCAGTCAAAATCATCATCAGACATTCAGAGAGAGTGTACTGGAAATGAAGATGTGACTGGAGTTCAAAACAGCTACACTGACATGTCTCTCATGCCTATCTTTAACAATGTCTACAAAGGAGTGTATGCAGTGGCCCATGCACTTCACAACATCCTCAGCTGTAATAAAACATGTAACAAAACTGTGCCGCTAGACCCATTCACGGTGAGCTTTTTAATAATTTCAATTATAAGTTATCACATTACACAATAACAATCACTGATAAAAAAAAATGTTTTCACAGTTTGAAAAAAATATTTATTATCCATGTCCTATAGCCAAGTTAGTTTGCAAAGTTTTTCTCAGGTAATTAAATAAATTAATGTTGTTTTATAGATTTTACAGCACATAAAAAACATTTACTTCAAAACAAAGGAAGGAGAGGAGGTTTACTTCAATGAGAATGGAGATCCAGCCGCAAAATATGAAATTATAAACTGGCAGACAAGAGAAAATGGTATTGTGGAGTTTGTCACAGTTGGTCTTTATGATATATCATTAGCTGCAGAAAAACAGCTATATCTGCAAAACAAGTCTTTAATTTGGGCAAGAAACTCAAAGCAGGTAAGGTATCAGTCTAATTAATTACAATAATTACAAATTCCATTTTAATAAAAATAGTTTGGCACAGGAGATATAAACATCTATTGGTTCTAATATTAAATACATTTTATTAACATGGCTGTAAGGGCAATATTATACATGTTTTTCTCATAATGCCTTTGTTCATGCAGGTGCTTGTGTCAGTTTGCAGTGAGAAATGTCCTCCAGGAACACGCAAGGTTCTCCAGAAAGGAAGGCCTGTTTGCTGCTATGACTGTATAAGATGTGCAGAAGGAGAGATCAGCAACATTACAGGTTATGTTACAAGTGTTATATTCAGTGTACACTTTTGTATTTCTTTTGCTCGCTGTGCCTCAAAACAAAAATTTTATCATTATTTGGTTATGTTAAGTTCTTGCTTTACTGTTTGGGTTTTTCTTTCAGGACTATCTGTCATGTAAGACTGGAACTGTTTTTAATTTATTTAATAATTAAGCAAAGTTATTGTATGGTGCCTAAGTCTAGAGAAGTAGAGGTATACACTGGAGAGATGAGGAATGAAAGCCAGTGGAAGCGAGTAAATGAAAGAGGGATGGGTGTAAAAATGAAAATGCAAGGAGTAGAGATAGTGAAGGCAGATGAATTGAAATACCTGGGATCAACTTTCCAAAGCAAAAGACGGTGCAGAAGAGAGGTGAAGAAGAGTGAAGAGCCTGTATGCAGTGGTTGGAGATGAGTGTCAGGGGTGATTTGTAATATGTCGATATTTTTTTTGGCAGATTCAGTCACCTGTGTGAGATGTCTCCCTGAATATTGGTCAAATGAGAGAAGAGATGCTTGTATAAAGAAGGAAGCAGTGTTTCTATCATATGAAGAAATTATGGGAGCACTGCTCACTGCAGCATCTGTATTTGGGACATGCACAACTGCTGGTGTGGTGTTAATTTACTTCAAACACAGAAAAACTCCTATTGTGAGAGCAAACAACTCTGAATTGAGCTTCCTGCTGCTCTTCTCCTTAACTCTGTGCTTCCTGTGTTCTCTGACCTTCATCGGTCAGCCCTCTGAATGGTCCTGCATGCTACGGCACACAGCGTTTGGCATCACCTTTGTCCTCTGTATCTCTTGTGTTTTGGGAAAAACAATAGTGGTTTTAATGGCCTTCAGAGCTAAACTTCCTGGTAGTAATATGATGAAATGGTTTGGGCAGACACAACAAAGGCTCTGTGTTCTGGTATTCACTCTTGTACAAGTTATCATATGCATTGTCTGGTTAACAATTTGTCCTCCATTTCCATTTAAGAATTTTAAAGAATTTAAGGACAAAATTATTTTAGAATGTGCTCTAGGCTCAGCTGTAGGGTATTGGGCTGTTCTTGGCTACATTGGACTTTTGTCTGTCTTATGTTTCATTTTTGCTTTTCTGGCTCGGAAACTACCCGATAATTTCAATGAAGCCAAGTTCATCACTTTCAGCATGCTGATTTTCTGTGCAGTATGGATTACATTTATCCCGGCATATGTCAGCTCTCCAGGAAAGTTCAGTGTTGCTGTAGAAGTATTTGCTATACTTGCTTCCAGTTTTGGACTGCTGATTTGCATCTTCATGCCCAAATGTTATATAATCTTACTAAAACCAGAAAAGAATACCAAGAAGAACATGATGGGGAAGAAGGCACCCCATTTATTTTGAAAAATGAAAACAATGTTTTCTTTGTATTTGTAACATTTATACATAATTGTTAGCCAAACTGAATAGATGGTTCTCTGAAGTTACTGAAATACCTGTCCAGTCATAGCATGAATGCAGTATATCGTTGAAAACAACTGTGATTAGATCATATAAATATATTAGCCTTATATTGTATGCCATATGAATTATACAATATACTATAATGCTAATAAAACTGTGATCAAAACATCTTTTGCCTAAGGTGTGCATATGTCTCTGGAGGCTACATTGAGCCATGACAACTTGAAAAAGTGTATAAAGCTCCAGTATGAACTGTAAAGCTGATTGGGGTAATGTTCAGGCAACAGCAGAGATATGGTATTATTGAGACTGCTACTCTTCATTCTATTACTGGAGAAAGGAAATTCTGCATGTCAGCTGCAAGGCTTGGCACAACCACCTGAACTAACCCAGGATGGGGATCTTGTTATTGGAGGCATTTTTTCATTTCGCACAGGCCAGGATTATGTAACTAACACATTTCAGACAATGCCAGAATTTCGAAAATGCAAAAAGTATGTATTGTTTATCCTATATCCTATTTTATATGAGAAATGTGTTAAATTTACATTTCATTTTAAATAGTTTATGCTTGTGTGTATTTTGTTCTAAATTGGAACCTTTAACATAAAGTTTTTGTTACTTTTATTAATAATTACAGCTTTAATTTTAAAGAATTTCAATTTGCTCAAACAATGATCTTTGCCATAAATGAAATCAACAAAAATCCCCACATGCTGTCTAATATTAAACTTGGCTATAAGATTTATGATAACTGTGGAACCATGGACATACTGAGAGCAGCACTGACACTGCTGAGTGGGTTAAATAGACAACTCCATGAGGACACCTGCACTGAGGCGGTGCAAGCAATCTTGGGACATTCTGGATCAAGCCCAACTATTGCATTTGCACAGGTTGTTGGAAGGTTTCAGATACCTGTGGTAAGTCAAAGAAAACAAGTCATTGAAGTATAATTTCACTTTTCATATTGCACTTTTGCACCTCTACAGTTCTCTCGCAAAAAACTCTCGCAAGAGTAAAATTATAGCTACAGGTAATGCATAAGCCTTAAATGGCAATATTTAATGTTTGCTCTGCCAATGCTATTCACATATTTGTATATTTCAATGCAGATCAGCCATTTTGCCACCTGTGCCTGTCTGAGCAACAGGAAAGAGTACCCTACCTTTTTCAGAACTATTCCCAGTGACTACTACCAGAGCAGAGCTCTTGCCAAGCTTGTCAAGCACTTTGGATGGTCCTGGGTTGGGGCGTTAGCTGTGGATAATGAATATGGCTTCAATGGCATAGCAGCATTTATCCAAGCTGCAAAAGAATATGGAGTGTGTATTGAGTATTCTGAAGCATTTTCATCATCAGATCCACCAAACAGACTACAGAGAATAATAGAAATCATTAAGCAGTCCACTTCCAAAGTTATTATGGCTTTTATGTCTCACAGAGAAATTAAATTGCTGGCTACTGAGCTGTACACGCATAGCATTACAGGACTCCAGTGGATTGGCAGTGATGCATGGATCACAGATCACTCTCTGACTGACAGTGAGGGACACAACATCCTGGTGGGCTCATTAGGCTTCACCAGCCCTAAAGCTCAGATCTCAGGGCTAGAGGAGTATCTAAAGCAGCTCTACCCCTCACAGTTCCCCTGATAGTCAGTTTGTTAGGGAATTCTGGGAAGAAGTGTTTGACTGCTCTCTCAATAGAACTGTAAACACTCAAAAACAGCCATGTAGTGGCCATGAGAGCTTGCAAAACATTGAATCACAGTTCACTGATGTGTCTGAGCTCAGATTTACTGATAATGTCTACAAGTCAGTTTACGCAGTGGCTCATGCTCTCGACATGCTGATCAAATGTGATAATGATCAACTGTCCTTTTCTAATGGGAGCGGCATTGACCCCAAACACATTAAACCATGGCAAGTGAGTGACTGTCAGTTCATTCTGACAATATGATAAGAGTTGAAATGCTTAATTTAATTTCTATGGAATTTCATTTTTAGGTCTTACAGTATCTTAACACTGTAAATTTTACAACAAAAGAAGGGGAAAGGGTGTATTTTAACAAAAATGGTGACACCCCAGCAAGATATGAACTTGTTAATTTACAGTTTACAATTCGAGGAACAATGGAGGGAAGAACCATTGGCATTTTTGATGCGTCTCTTCCAGAGAGAAATCAATTTGTCATGAACAACATCCCGGTTGTCTGGGGCAATGGGTTGACTGAGGTAACATAGAAACTGAAGTTTGAAATCTTCATATAAATATTAACTTTTATGTTTTTTAAATTCTTATTTAACTATAGAGATAGTACAAAATGAATATGATTATTTTTATGCCCATAGGAGGTGCCTGTGTCAGTGTGCAGTGAGATGTGTCTCCCTGGAACACATAAGGTCCTTCAGAAAGGAAAGCCAGTCTGCTGTTATGACTGCATACCCTGCCCAGAAGGAGAGATCAGTAATGTGACAGGTGAATAAATAGCAAAAGAAACAAAGAAAATTAAGCAGCTGGATACTGTATTAGTAAGACTACACACCTTTGGTGGAAAGTTCAATTCCCACCCACTATCCAGAAAGGGTCCTGGCTAGACCATCCATGCTGGAAAGGCGTGGCTATGTCTGTAGCCTGACCGCAGCTCGGACACAAGCATTTCACTACACGTTGTACTCTGTATGATTGTGTATGTGACAATTAAAGGTTGTTTGTTTGATAATTCCCTACTTTATTTTTAATTCTGCAGATTCAATACACTGTGTGAAATGCCCACCAGAGTACTGGTCAAACAAACAACGAGACGCCTGCATCCCCAAAGAAGTAGAATTCCTGGCATATGATGAAATTCTAGGGTTGGTGTTAGTGTTATTTTCATTGCTGGGAGTTTTTCTAACTATGGTTACAACATTAGTCTTCTACTGTCACAGAGAAACCCCAGTGGTAAGGGCAAACAACTCCGAGATGAGCTTCCTGCTGCTCTTCTCCTTAACTCTGTGTTTCCTGTGCTCTCTGACCTTCATCGGACGGCCAACCAAATTGTCCTGCATGCTGCGACACACAGCGTTTGGCATCACCTTTGTCCTCTGCATCTCTTGTGTTCTTGGTAAAACAATAGTAGTTTTAATGGCCTTCAGAGCTACACTTCCAGGGACAAATGTGATGAAATGGTTTGGCCCTCTACAGCAGAGACTCAGTGTTCTGGTCTTTACTTTTATACAGGTTTTGATATGCATACTTTGGTTAACAATAAACCCACCTTTTCCTTTTAGGAATTTACTACTGTATAAGGACAGAATTGTTTTAGAGTGTGATATAGGCACAGCTGTAGGGTTCTGCGCTGTTCTAGGATATATAGGATTTCTGGCTATATCATGTTTTGCAATTGCATTTTTGGCTCGAAAGCTGCCTGATAATTTTAATGAAGCAAAATTTATAACCTTTAGCATGCTGATATTCTGTGCAGTTTGGATCACATTTATCCCCGCCTATATCAGCTCACCCGGAAAGTTTATTGTGGCTGTAGAAATATTTGCTATTTTGGCTTCCAGCTTTGGACTACTTTTCTGCATTTTTATACCAAAATGTTATATAATCCTGTTTAGGCCAGAACAAAATACTAAGAAACACATAATGGGAAAGACATCAAATTATGATATACAATATTAAGAGTTTAAATTCCAGGGCTGGGTTGCAACTACACAATCTTCCTATAATGATTGTTAATGTGAATAAATGTCATATGTTGTGAGCAGTGTGACAAGTGAAAGACAGTAGAGTTACATTTGTGATGATTAGTCCAACCATGATGCCATGTTGCCAAATACATATTTTGTATTAAACTTACACTTAATTCTATTTGTTTGTTTTTAATTTATTTTGATCAACTAAACAATATACAAAGTTCATTTAGCAAAGTAAAGAAGAGAAAAAATGCTATACAAAATAAAGTTAATAGATTTCAATATTGCTTCACCGTTCTGATTCAGTTACATATCAAAAAGGAGCGGGAAAAATTGCAAACTTATTTAATCCCACCTCCACATTTTATGTGACATAACAAAATATATTGAATAAAGTACCCCTAATTCCATCAAATATAAATCATGTGCTTCACCTTCACACAACATTGAGTGGCGTACCTCTATCTGAACTTTTGCTGGCATCTGCCTTCTCTTTCCCCATTCCTTGTTTAGGCCCATGTTATACTGCTCATTTAGATTGAACAGTACATAATTGAAACATTATGTTTTTTGATGGGCTGGATATTGATTGTTATATGCCTTACTTCACAAATATGTGCATTCATTCATACTTGTTAAACCTTGAAAATAATTGAACTTAAAAATCTAACATAATGCTAATCTGATACTCTGTCTACTAGTAAAACTGATAATGGCTACCCATACTTAGTTCATAAAAAATGTTAATAGGAATTGTTTAAGATTCATGTTGCTATGAACTTTCGAGAAAGTTTTTATTAGGAATTGTTCTTCACTTTTCGTTAATGGGGCTCAGTAATGACCAAACTTCTATTCTGAAGTTCAAATGAACAATGATGCAATACAAAATAAAAGATTGCACATACAAAAAAAAACAACAAACAAGAAAAACTGAGGAAGGCAAATAAGTGCACATCTGTTTCAGGCATGACCCAATAGATTTATTCCAATGGGACAGCTGCACCAGAGTCCAATAAATGAGCCGCATGGGATTAAACACAGAAACAGATTGCTTCATCCTTTAACACAACAACAAGAGCAACAGGTGGCATATTCCATCAAGCAGAAAACAATAAGGTCTAATTTAGTTAACATCTTTGTCACAACATGTAACTGTTACATGTTTATTAAATTAAAAGTCTTTGTTTTGATCTCTTGCTCTCTTGCCTCCTTTCTTTCCTCTGTTTGTTTATTTAAGGTATTATCTCAGTGCTACTGAACTGTGCCGTTCCTTGATCCATAAGTAATTTAATTAAATTTTATTTCAAACTCTTTTTCAAGTTTGAAAGTTTTTATTGAATTGTACAATATTAACATGGGTATAATGAAAAGGCTTTTGATTAATAAGAGAGTTCTGGCTTTGTGCTGGGAATAGGTTTGTGTCTTTAAGAGCTTAAATCAAAAGATTTTATAATATTATACCATACATTTTGAATTCACTGATAAATGTACTATAGTCAGGTTGTAGTACAGTACACACACACACACACACACACATACATACAATAGTAACAGCTGCATTTGTCATCTTGTAGTGCCTTTATACCAAAAGAATACAAACTAAACAATCTATTTACTAAAAGAGTAAAATAAATGACAGCTTATGCTATTTCCAAAGTTACAAAACGTTATCCAACTGTTAAATATAATAATTGCTGCAAAATATGGGGCAGTGGAATTGTATTTGGCAATTTTCATGGGTATTTTTTTTAAGGATAATCTAATACCAACACGGCCTATGTGAACAGAGGTTTCTTATTTACTAAGTTAAAATAAATAAATAAAAATAACTTTTAAACTACAATGATAACCTGTTGCAATCCCATTCAATCAAATTATAAAAATACAAAAGTATTTTCTTGAGTTTCTTGAGTTGATAACATGGGATTGCACAGAAACAAATTTCAGTCCTTCTAAATGTTTTACCACTTTTCGGTCACAACCCTAGAATGGGCAGTAGTTTCTATATTCCTTTGAAACAAACTCAGTCCCATGATAATTTTACAAAAGGACCCTCTGAATCTCTTTATTTCTTTATATTTTTGCAGACATTTTTGATCTCTAAAGATGGAGATTTAGTTGCAAGGCATGAACGCATACATTTAACTCACATATGTTCAAGGACTGTGCAGATCATGCATTTTTAAGCAGCAGGTGTCTCTTTAAATTAAAATTAAAATTAAAATTTTGGGGTCTTCAGTCAAAATTTCATATATGCGCAGAACTTCCACATCCACCATAATAACATGAAGCAAATATTTAAGCACAGTTTAAAGTACATATAACTCTTCCATATTCTCATGCACACTGTTCCTGTGTTACTTTACAGCCATAGTTGCCCTCCATTCCAGTGACTGTTGAAGGTAATACATGATTGCTTTTATGACAACATTCTTTGTGCACAACAAACATTAAGAACATTCCAAATTAAATTTTGGCCTTTGCTATATCTATAATATGCTTTGTCTTTTTCCTGATTAGCATATTAATTTAGCAGTAAATGTTGTCTCTTTCTAAAAATAGACTTGGTGGGGATTCTCAACTGTCAGACTGATTACTAGCTAATTGTGAGAAAATACTAATAAATATAGAGACTTGCATTCTTGAAAGCAGAAACTACTTTTTTTGTGCAGAGCTCCTGTGGATCTATTTAACATCATTACTTTTAATAGGCCTGATCAAGTAGTGACCAAGACCTCTGCTGAGCTTCCTGCATGGTGCCATATACAAAAATTTGAATCACATTTATATTCTTAATTGCTTTCTAAGGAAAACAATAATTGGTTTAATGGCCTTCAAGACAAAACTCTTAAGGAGTAATTGATACTCTTGCTAAAAATCAAACCTATTTTTTGTCATTATTAATTTATAGACAATATTTTATATAAGCTAATAATCATTAATGACTAATCTGTAAGCATATTTAATAATGATTTTAGCAACTGTGTTTCCTAGGACACATTCCTAATAAAAGAACTTCAACATAATCTACTCTATTAACAAACAAATTATATATATTAATAAAATTGTTATTATTATTTTGGTTATTATTATTATTATTATTATTATTATTATTATTGTTGTTGTTGTTGTTGTTGTTGTTGTTGTTGTTGTTGTTGTACAGTGGTGAAGGTCCTGGGTTTCAGTATACTGACTGGCTGATGTCTTTCTGTGTGGAGTTTGCATAGTTTTCCTGGGCTTGTGAGGTTTCTTTCTGGGTATTCCAACTTCCTCAAATTGTCTAAAGACTCCTGTATTTGACATAGATGTGAGTGTGAATAGCTGTCTGTCTCTTTTTGTTAGCCCTGCCATAGACTGGCAAACAACTGAGGGTGTCCTCTGCCTTTCACCTTATTACAGCTGTGATAGATCCAAAATTCCTGTCACTCCAAACTGAGTGAGCAATGAAGAAAGTGGATGGATATAAGAGCTGATTTACAGGAACAGTTGTAAAAACTTACAGGCCCTTATTATGTTGGTCTCAGTAAACAGTCTAAGACATTTTTTAGTAAACATTTTTAGGAAACCGGACACATGTGTTATAGCTGATATTCCTAATTTAAAAAAAGTAAAAAGAAAAAAGATTACAACAGCAACAACACAGTTATTCCATGTACCAATGAGAGTGGCCCATTGTTTTGGCTACACTTTTTTTGCTACAGAGAAGAAGCTATAAAACATGTCCCTCTAAGAAGCATGCATGCCAAAGGCAAGGCTCTGAGATGACAACAGTCACATTTGTTTTCCTAACACTGTTCATTTGGGTGTTGTCATGTGACACATGGCGCAACCTGGACCTGTATGAGCATTATGAAGAAACAGAGGCCTTTGCTGCATTGTGTAAAAATGTTGCCATTCATGACAATGACAGCACAAAACTAATACAGACATGTTACAGGTGAGTAAATTACAACCTGACTGGTGATCTGTGTGTACATGGTTAGCCAGTGTGGTTTTCCCAGAAATTTTGAGTCTAAATACCCTAAATGATAATATGTTTTGATTTCAAATATGTAACAATTTCAAGTCATTAGTATATTACTGTAATTATAGGCAAAGTAACAGGCTCAGTGCTGTGTTATGATACTTTTTTTAGTTTTGCATTTCATATTTAAAAATGGTTTACCATAATTTTATCTTTCCATCTTATTTAAATGAAATCAAGTCATTTTTATGTGCCTTCAAATAATGAATAAATGGAAATTCAAGCAATTTGACTGTAAATAAGTGTAATGAATTCATGAAGACTTCTAAAATGCTATTTAAAAATGTTCATAATTCTTTTCTCATTGTTTTAGGACTTCTGAAATTACTGTTGGCTCTAATAATATTTTCACACAAGAGAAGATCAAAACAGACTATACAGTTTTTGTGGATCTGCCTTTGAACTGCATGGTCTCCAATGGGTGTGTACACCTGCTTCAAGAATATAAGTACACTGTGAATGAAGATAAGGGAAGCAAGCATGTACATAAATGTAGAATTCTACAGTTCTTGGTATATTTGCTGTCCAAGACCAACTGTGTTCCACACATGACACAGGTAACTGCCGGATTTATGATAGAAAAATAAAATGAATTCTACTGGATAGAAAATGAGATGTGAATTTAGAGCAGTGAAACATTTTTGCTCATGCCAATTCAATATACAAATTGCACTGATAATCCTATGTATTATCTGTAATTAGCCTTCATCCAGATATAATCTAATCATTACAGGATGCATTTAAATTACAGAAATACCTGCCCATCTGTTCTTCTGAGATCTCTGGCACATTGAACCCACATTATTACTCTTGTCCTGGTGTACCACCAGAAAAAAAAGGATTGTATATGCATCTGTAATGTGTACTTTAAGGGAAAACTCATTCTCGTTCCTGTATATAAAGACCCCAAATTCCACCGTGTGTTAATATTTTAATGTTGCTGACAACAAAATGAGCCAAGAATCCTTTGAAAAACTGAAGAGCTTATGTCAAGATTAGCTGCAATAAGATATGTGTGCAATTAATATGTCAAATTGTGTGTTTTGAGATTTTCGTTTTGTCCATCTCCATTTGTTGTGTCTATGTGACTGTCCAATAACAGATTATTTTTTTTATTTCATCAGCAGACGTCATCCAAGGTCTATTCAACACACTACCCAAAAGAAGTGTTTCTAACACCAGCAGGTACTAAACAAATAAATACACAAGTTCTTTAATACCGCGCCTGAACAGTTGTATAAAAAAGCGTAACTTTCTTTTCATACAGATGGCGTCAGAGTTACTGTTTACATGGGCAAAATTGTGCAGCCAACAGATTCCAGTAAATGGGTGGGCAAAATTTTTCAGGCAGCTCTGTTGCTGTTTGCAATGCACATGACAAGAATAGAAATGTCATCAAGCAGAGTCAGCCTGCATCATAACTGCAACTTTTCAGCATCAGTCAACATCTACCAGCCATCTCAGTGGTGTATAATACTTGCATGCTTGACCTGTGTAGTGGGGAGAACTGTTCATGTATTAATTATCTTCAAGGCAGCTCATCCTGTCATGAAATTGTTTTTAACAACACGCTATCGATTAAATGCCCTACTTGTTGCTGTGTTGCTCATCTGGCTGACCTTTAGTATTTTTCTCCTCAATAATAACAGGAAACATGTGTCAAAAGACCTACTTATTGAGGGAACTGATGGATCAGCACTGAGATCCTGGGGTGTGTTAAGGCAGATAGAACTATTAGCTACTTTGTGCTGTGTGTTAGTTTCCCTTTCAAGTTTGCGACAATCCATCCTAACAAAAGTCAGTTTCTTGAATATCCTTTTTCATGTGCAACTGGTCACCTGCCACCAGAATTCTAGGATTCCAACAAAATATATCTTAATTGTCAAGATCAATAGGTTAATTTGAAGGTCATTTTCAAGCATCCATCTCTCTCCACTACAGCTGTCATATGAAATGTGAAAACAAAATGAACATTTGTATTAATGCAGATTAACGATATATAATAAAAGCATCTGTCTGTGTCCTCTTGTACGTCATTTTCCTGTTCTTTTTTTTGCTTGTTTGCTCCTTGTGGAAAGAAACATTACTCAGAAGAGTGCGTAGAGCACGTCCCATTAATATTGGTCCAGTTGCTTTTATGTTTTTTTAAACACAATTACATTTTTTTTCACATGAATACAAATATTGTTGTTTGTATATGAACAAAGCACCATCATCAGATAAGAAAAAACACAATTGGATGCCAGAAACAATAATAAACAGATAGAATATCTGGCCAGTTAAAAATGAAATACTGATTAGATTACATAATCAAATGTACTTCAGAATATCACACATAATATAGAGTTAATATTAAACCAATATACCATGAAGTATTGTTTAGATTCTCAAAGAACATTTGAATTGCTTGTCTTTTACAAGTCAAATAGCAGAAGTAGAGATAGAAGTAGTTTCAGTGATGCAAAAAAAAAATAAATCTTTTGACAATGGGGAAAGTGCTCACAATCGATGGAGACATTTCTCTGATGATTGGAGAAAAACTATAAAGGTCAGCTCCGAGCACACAACTACTTCAGTGAAGGGGAGGGCAGCTCATGATGAGTATGATCACTTTGATTTTATTCACTCTGCTGGCAAGGATAAAGTCTGACAACCATACATGCAGACTGATTGGACAGACAGGATTCATGGAGTTTTCTAAAGAAGGTGATTTAATTCTAGGAGGAGTTTTCTCTATGTCTAGTACAAGGACACTTATAGATAATAACTACCAAGCACTTCCATACACATACTGCACAAAGTAAGTGAATATGATTAAAATAAATAAATAACACCTGTATGTTATGCTAGTAGAATACTTCATGTCTTTCTGATGTAGTGCATTATGATAATGTGAAATATTTTTTTTATGTGTATAGCATCAACAGTTGACACTTTGTTTACAGACGGAATCACAGGGAACTGAAATTTGCCAGGACAATGATTTTTACTGTGGAGGAGATCAATAGAGATGCTATACTGCTTCCTGGAGTGAATCTGAGTTTTAGGGTGTATAATGGCTGCGGGAGTGAAAACCTAATACGGGCAGCTGTAGAGGCTATAAGTGGAGAGAATTCCAAAAGCTGCAGTGATCAGGTCCAGGCTCTAGTTGGCCATTCTTCATCAGGAGTAAGTGGAGACATAAACCTCATATTAAGTTCACTATCAGTTCCACAGGTGAGCAGAAATGACTGGGAGGGATAACTTTTGAATACTGTTTATTGAGTTTGTCTATCTTTAAAACATAAAAAGGATTGTTGTGTTTGCTTTTTTGTTTTTTTGAAGGTGAGTCACCTTTCAACCTGTGCTTGCTTAAGTGACAGAAGACTTTACCCCACCTTCTTCAGAACGGTGCCAAGTGACCGCTACCAAATCAGTGGTCTAGCACAGCTTATGAAATATTTTGACTGGCGCTGGGTAGGAGTTATTTATTCAATAGGCATGTACTCAGAGGATGGTACAGCTGACTTTGTTAAGGAAGCAAAGAAAGAAGGCATATGTATTGAATACAGTCTTCCCTACTCACAAACAAGAAAAAAACTTTTCAGTGTTATTCTAGACACACTACTGGAGTCCTCATCAAATGTGATCCTCTTGTTTATGTCCTTGTCTTATGCCAAATCATTCCTGTCAGAAATTGAAACTTATAAAATAACTGGAAAGCAGTGGATTGGCACAGAGTCGTGGATAATGCAACCAGACCTGGCTTCTGCTGACAGAAAGCACATTTTACATGGGGCAATGGGCTTTGCGCTCCCTCAGGCATCCATACCAGGTCTTGGAGAATTCTTACTTGGTTTGAAGCCTTCTGATGAGCCACAGAGTGCATTAATTAAAGCTTTCTGGGAGGAATTCTTTGACTGCAGCTACTCTCCGTCAAACACTTCTACTATGTGTACTGGTGCAGAGGACCTGCGAACAGTCTCAAATGATTACACAGATGTGGCATATTTCAGGGAAGAGAATAATGTATATAAAGCGGTGTATTCAGTAGCATATGCCCTACACGCTCTACTGCAATGTCAGAATGGCTCAAATCCTACAACAGGGAAGCTTTGTGTGAACAAAAATGAGGTTCAACCTAAGTTGGTAAGTCCTAATATATTGAAATTATTTGATCTTTGTCTCTAATCATTAAATTTATTGTTGTTTTCTGTTTGTTTTCTTTTAAAATCTGACTATTTAATGATTTTATATATGACAAAATGTGCTAATTGTCTTTCTGTAGGTGCTCGAACACATTAAGTATGTGAACTTCACAACTAAGAATGGGGTCAGGGTTTTATTTGATGAATATGGGCAATCAGTTGCCCTCTATGACTTAATAAACTGGCAGATGAAAGAGGATGGCTCTGCTGAAATTAGTATTATTGGTCAATACGATGCCTCTTTTCCAAAGGAGGAAAGATTCAGACTAAAAGAAGATGTCATCATAGTTTGGGGAGGAAACAGTAGTGAGGTAATTTCCCTCAACACTATGGACATTTCATAGATTTAAAAATAATATTTTCTTCACAGCAGTTTTAGAAACATTTTAATGTTATTAAGAAAACATATTTTGTGTTTCAGTATTGAGTTTTAACATGTTGAATTTTGCCAAATCAGGTTCCCAGGTCTGTCTGCAGAGAACCATGTCCGCCAGGGACTCGAAAGGCTATAAACAAGAATAAGCCTGTTTGCTGCTTTGACTGCTTTAAATGCCCCGAGGGAACAATTAGTAATCAGACAAGTGAGTAAGGATACCTATTTAAAATCAGTTCTAGTGTCCTGAATGAATATATATCAAAACCATTTAAATATTTGAACCACCGAATGTTTCAATTGATTATATATCTTGGATATACTATACTTATTTTCTGTCATTTACATCTGTCACAGATTCTCCTGACTGTTTGCTCTGTCCCCCTGAATTTTGGCCAAATGAAAACAGAGACAAGTGTCTTCCAAAACCTACTGAATACCTTTCCTACAAAGAGATCATGGGGGCACTTTTAACTGCATTTAGTTGTATTGGTGTGTTTTTAGCGCTAATGATATCAGTAATATTTTTGACACATAAAGAGACTCCTATTGTAAGAGCAAACAACTCTGAGCTGAGCTTCCTGCTGTTATTCTCACTGAAACTGTGTTTCCTGTGTTCTCTGACGTTCATTGGACGTCCCTCCGAGTGGTCCTGCATGCTACGACACACAGCATTTGGCATTACCTTCGTTCTCTGTATCTCTTGTGTTCTGGGGAAAACATTAGTGGTTTTAATGGCCTTCAGAGCTACACTTCCAAGCAGTAATGTCATGAAGTGGTTTGGGCCTATGCAACAGAGGCTCACTGTTCTGATATTTACTCTGATTCAGGTTATGATATGTATACTTTGGCTAACAATAAACCCCCCATTCCCAAACATTAACATTGACTACTATAAAGAAAAAATCATCTTGGAGTGTGCTCTGGGTTCAGCTGTTGGATTCTGGGCTGTCCTGGGTTATATTGGACTTCTTGCTATCTTGTGTTTTATACTTGCTTTTCTTGCTAGAACACTGCCAGATAGCTTTAATGAGGCCAAACTGATCACTTTCAGTATGCTGATATTCTGTGCAGTATGGATCACATTTATCCCTGCATATGTCAGCTCTCCAGGGAAATTCACTGTAGCTGTGGAAATATTTGCCATTCTGGCATCAAGTTTTGGTTTGTTGGTGTGCATTTTTGTTCCAAAATGTTATATAATCATATTTAGGCCAGAACAAAATTCTAAAAAGCATTTGATGGGAAAAATACCACCAAGAACTATTTAATTTGTAATTTATTTGGTCCTGGTGTATGAATCATAGAAATAATTTCACTGTATCTGTGTAGTCTGTTACAATTTGTTTAGCTGTGAGATGCTGAATAAACTGAAAACATAGATTAAAGGTTTTTTTCCTCTTTTCTGTTTATCCGGGAGGCTATTGAGAAAAGGAATATAAAATTCAAACTTAACTGCTACATATATTTGACACAAGCTTCATTTGTAATATGTTTCAAACCTACTATGATACATTTTCACACAGAGTGTGTGAATGTGTGTGTGAATGGGTGAATGACTGAATATAGTGCAAAGCGCTTTGGGGTCCTCAGGGACTAAGTAAAGCGCTATGCAAATACAGGCCATTTACCATTTACCAGAGAAGCTTTTTCCAATGTTCTTTCTTTTTCTTCTTTTTCACAATGTTCTTTTTCAGTGAGAATGTAATAATTTAGATAGTTTAGCAGTTTGTTTTCTTTAGCTATTTGTTACCCTTTGTTTATTAGCATTCTTCTGTATTTTAACTTTACAACCTGCAAAGAAAATATCTAAATCATCTTTTAAAACAAATAAACCGCCTAAAAATTCTACTTGTTTTGTTAAATCTTACTTAAAAATGCCATTATTACACTACCAACACTGCCACTATCAAAATAGTTAAATTCCTAAAAACTTTACTTTGTTTTAGTAAAGACCAATGTTCCGTCTAATTTTTCATGTGTCTGAGCGAACACACAAACTCCCTGAGCTCTTGGACCACTGTGAGCAACATTAGACGTGAGCACTGTGGTCACGCCAGCATCGAATCCATCCAAGTTACATGGTTTATTAAAATAATCAAATTACAGCATTTACATTTATGTTAGACTACTTTTAATTAACTGCTTTATCCCACTTACAATGGAAATTAAAAAAGAAAATCTTGTTCATGACCTATGTAGTATGTTACAGTTTTTTTTTTTATTGGTTTGGCGCAGTTTTCACAAGCAATTGGTACATTTTCAAAACTCTTAGTACTTATATCACAACAGATCATCAAAAGTGCACCTTTTTCAAACATTTCAGTATATTTTCAATTGTGTTAGTACAATACACATGATGACAAAATATCCTTTTCACTACACATAATAAGTGTTTCACCTAAATAAATGTTTCGTTCACAGTTACTGCCTTTCATAATGTTATCACCATAAAATTTTTGATTTGGATCTCTTATTATTCAGTTTAATACATTTTTCTGTCATTTAATTCAACTGATCTTAATGTTTAATCAATGAATCATTCATTATGTCCATGGATTTTCAACTTGACTGATTGTTGTCTGGTCATTTGTAAGTTCCTTTTGAGAAGAACAATGTCCGGGTGAAACAACTGCGTTCAGAATATATTCAGGTACAACACTAAACTGGCATGCAATTACTGTAACAGAGGGTGATGGAGCTGGACGCTGCTGTGAATCATCACAAGTATATTTTTGTTGATGAGGCCAGTTTCAATCTGGCAAAAACTAGACGCAGAGGACGTAACCTTATTGGACAAAGGGCTACCATCCAAGTCCCTGGACAACGTGGGGGAAACATCTCAATGTGTGCAGCTATATCTAAAGATGGTGTGGTAGGCTGTAGACCAGTTCTAGGGTCATACAACACTGAACACCTGATAGTTTTTTTTTAATGAACTGGAGCAGGCCTGTCAGGGAGAAGACATCGTCTATGTTGTTGTGTGGGACAATGTCAGCTTCCACCATGCACAGCTGGTTCAGGAATGGTTTCAAACACACCATATTCCCCTTTCCTCAACCCAATTGAGGAATTCTTCTCTACATGGAGGTGGAAGGTGTATGATCGCCAACCCCATGAGCATGTCTTCCTTCTTCAAGCCATGTGTGAAGCTTGTGGTGATATAACTGCTGAGCAATGTCAAGCCTGGATTCGTCATGCCAGGAGATTTTTCCCACGGTGCCTGAACAACGAAGACATCCACTGTGATGTTGATGAAAACTTATGGCCCAATGTTAATGACCGGCTTGATTAATTGTGTAAAAGTGATAAAAATAAAAATATATTTTCCTTAGGTAAATGACTTGTTTTTTTCTCTCCCTTTTTCGTGTGTGTGTGTGTGTGTGTATATATATATATATATATATATATATATACATATACATACATGCTTACCTTGTATTATTTGCTCCTGAATGAAATGATTGGTAAAAGTACTAAGTTGAAAAAAGATCTTACTGTTTTGTTTGGGTGATTAAAGCAAATGCTCTCAAAAATATATCACAATGATCATGTGTTCTGAAACAATGATTAAGTGGAATGGAAATATGTGCAAATACAATGAAATCATGACATCAGATTTGAACCTTCTGATCATGGGGTGACCTACTGAGCCAAAAGCACAGGAACCGACAGGCTGTATATATTTTATAAATAAAATATATTTCACTGGTCTGCTCGTTTTAGCTGTCCGCTTACCCAGCAGATCATTTAGATACAGTTTCATTGCTTCAGTTTAAGACACTGCAGATATCCTTACAATAGACCCTACAATTATTATTGTAATACAAAGTGTCATGAGGTGACTGTTGTTGTGATTTGGCACTGTATAAATGAAACTGAATAAAATTGAATAGAATTGAATCAATAGCACAACATTTTAGTTATAAAATGACCAAGCATGTATGATGGACTGAGGGTAATAATGTAATGATCTCACATCATCAGCCTCTATTTTCAATATCCAATGTGAATATTGCGTGGATTGAAATGTGAATGAAAAAAAATATTTAGGGTTAAATGTCTGGCATTTTGTGTACTATGAAGATAATTCCACATTACTACAACAGATACTTACTATTCAGTACATTATTTGCATTTCACACTCTTTGAATTATCAGTGTGTTGAATAAACTGCTGTAGGGAAATGATTACATGTGGACACGTCTGTTACGTTACATGCAGCACTGGATATGTGAACCTTCTTTTGAGCAGTCACCTTTTCTTGTTGTGCTCAGATTGCTGCCTTGGGATATTTGTCTTTGTCCAGCTCATTATAAAACCTCTATCCTCATCTGATTTTAGAAGTGCAGTGTAAACATGCAGAGAACTGTTTTTCTGTCCATACAGTACTTGAGCATAGTTTCTGGCTGTGAGCTGCTTGGCAAATTTAACATGCCAAGTTGGTTTGAGCAGGGTGACATAATGATCGGTGGGATTTTTCCAGTTTTTAACAAAGAGGTTAGCAGCACTTATACTTTTGAGAGTAAGCCTCCTGGAGTGAATTGTGCAGTGTAAGTCTTGATACATTAGACTTCTCCAAACATTCTTCTTTACGCTTGCATCTTTAATGTTATGTTACATACAATTGTTCAGCAGCAATTCTATAATTGTGATTTTTTGTAATGACACATTTTAGGTTTGACCTACGAGCTTTTCGATGGACACAGGCGATGATGTTTGCTGTTGCAGAAATCAACAATGATCCTGCTTTCCTTCCAAATATATCTCTTGGTTATAGGATCCTTAACTCATGTTCATCTCCTACTAACACTTTACGTGCTGCACTAACACTAGCTAGCAGACCACAGGGGATAAAAGCTACTGTTTGTTCTCCAACAATATCTTCCGTCATAGCAGAGGCAGGATCATCTCAGTCCTTAGCTGTCGCTGGAACTCTTGGACCATTTCAAGTGCCAATAGTAAGAGATCAATTTGTTTATTAAGTAATGTTAAGGCTTTGTTATGCTTTATTAGGCAATTTTTTAGAATATTTCCATCACATTTCATTGGTGTTGCTTTTTTCTTCCACTACAGGTAAGTTACTTCTCAACGTGTGCTTGTCTGAGTGACAGAATTAAATATCCTACATTTTTTAGAACAATCCCCAGCGACTACTTCCAGGCAAAGGCATTGGCTGCACTGGTCAAACATTTTGGATGGCAGTGGATTGGAGCCATACAGTCAGATAATGACTATGGACGTAATGCAATTCTTGCTTTTAAGCAGGAGGTTGAAAAGCTTGGGGTTTGCATTGCTTTTGTTGGATCAGTTCTACGTACATATACAAGGGATAAAATTCTAGAAGTGGTAGAAATGATTAAACAGTCAACTGTCAAAGTAATTCTAGCTTTTGCTCCTGAGGGTGACTTTTCTCCTTTGATGAAGGAAGTAGTAAAACAAAACATTACAGGGATCCAGTGGCTTGGTAGTGAGGCTTGGATAACAGCACCTCAGCCCTCCACACCTGAAATATACACAGCTTTTGGTGGCGCCCTGGGATTTGTAATGCAGAAGATGGCTATTCCTAAACTTAAACACTTTCTTACAAGTATTAGTCCTCATAAAGATCCACATGCACCTTTTATGAAGGAGTTCTGGCAGATAATGGTGGGTTGCACTCCTGTTTTACCTGGGGTACATGCAGATACTGAGGACACAACCAAAAGATGTACAGGCAATGAAACATTAATGAATTCCGAGCATGTTTTCTTCAATGTCACAGAGCTCAGAGTGACCTATAATGTCTATAAAGCAGTTTATGCTATTGCACATGCTCTGCATCAGCTGGTATTCTGCCAACCAGTTGGAGCAAAAACAGTAAATCCATGTGTGAATCTTTCAGAAATTCAGCCCAAGGAGGTGAGAAATAATCAACTGAAATTTTTCTGAATTACTAGATAAATTATATTATAATTAGTAAATTATAAACTTATAAAAATCTAATGAATAATCACTCTGTTTTTTCAGGTCAGTAATAGCTTGCAAAAAGTGAATTTCATAAATCAGTTTGGAGATAAGGTGTTTTTTGATGAGAATGGTGATCCTCCTGCTTCTTATGATATCATTAACTGGCAGTTGACAAATGGAAAAGTGCAACATGTGACACTTGGTAATTTTAAATCTGCTGCAAATGGTGATTACAAGCTCAGCATTGAAGAGGAGAAAGTAGTGTGGAGGACAGGAAAAATGGTAATTATACTGTAATTTTCCATTGCAGTATTGAATTTGACAACTGTATGTTCTCCTGAATGTTAATGTGACATGTCTTTTGCCACAGGTCCCCACATCGGTGTGTTCTAATGTTTGTCCAGCAGGAACCAGGAAAGCTCAGATTAAGGGAAAACCTATATGTTGTTTTGACTGTGTACCCTGTGCTGATGGAACTATAGCCAACTCAAGAGGTATGCTATATTGCCCCCCAGTCCCACTCATCCTGCCAAAAAGAACAAAACAAAAGACATAGTGTGATGTACTCAGTGTTTGTTTATGTTTCAGGTTTAAAAAAAATCTATGCACATCTAGATACACAACACAGCCTCTCTATTTATCCTCAACAGGTGCAGCAGACTGCACACCTTGTCCAAAGGAATATTGGTCCAATGAGAGAAAAGATGATTGCATTCCTAGAACAATCGAATTCCTGAAATATCATGAGCCCATGGGAATTGCTCTAACAGTTGTATCCCTGTTAGGGGCCTCTCTCTCCCTTGCCACAATGGTGGTTTTTATAAACTACAGAGAAACTCCTGTGATAAAAGCCAGCAACTTTGAGCTGAGCTCTTTCTTATTGTTTTCTCTTTTTCTGTGTTTTCTCTGTTCTCTCACTTTCATTGGTATGCCAACAGTCTGGACATGCATGCTGCGCCACACCGCTTTTGGTGTGACATTTGCCCTTTGCATTTCTTGTGTCTTGGGAAAAACCATTGTTGTTGTCACAGCCTTCAAAGCCACATTTCCTGGCAAGAACATTGCTGGAAAGTTTGGTCATGCACAACAAAGGATTATTGTTTGCTCCTGCACTTTGATTCAAATAGTAACATGTGTGTTGTGGCTGACTTTAAACCCACCTTACCCACATACGTTGTTCACATACAGCAATAAGATTATTGTTCTTGAATGTAACACAGGCTCTCAGTTTGCTTTTTATGCAGTGTTGGGATACATAGGGATCCTTGCAATCATTTGTTTGATCCTGGCTTTTATGGCAAGAAAACTTCCTGATAATTTTAATGAAGCCAAATTGATCACATTCAGCCTGCTGATATTCTGTGCTGTGTGGATTACCTTCATCCCAGCATACATCAGCTCTCCTGGAAAGTTCACTGTAGCTGTGGAAATATTTGCAATTTTGTCCTCAGCTTTTGGCTTATTAATTTGTATTTTTGCACCCAAGTGTTACATAATATTTCTTAAGCCAGAAAGAAATACCAAGAAACATGTCATGGGAAAAAGTATTAAGTAAAAAAATATATAATTCCTCAATTTTAAAACACCAGTTTTATGTTTTTAAATGCATGTCGTATGGGTGCTGGAGTTTATCCCAGCCATCATAGGGCAAGCCAGGGGCATAATTTCCAGGTGGGTTAGGGGCGTTACGACCACCCCCTCAATAATCAGACCCAACCAATATTAAATCTCAATAAAATTATGAATTGTTATGCATAAATAGGCTGTTTTCTTTACTAATTTCAGGTATTACCAGCAAAATAGTTGCATGTTGAATAATCTGGGAATTTAGCCAGATTTATTTATTTATTTAGACATAGATCTTGACCTCCCAAATGTTCAGCACAAAAATATGCCAATGGGGCAAGAGGAGGGGTACACCCTGGACAGACTGCCAGTCTTTTGGAAGGCTAACACAGACGCACGTGGCTACATGTGGTCTTTGGACTGTGTGCAGAAGCCAAAGTACGTGGACAGAACCCATGTAAACACGGGGGGAACATGCGAACTTCACACAGAAAGGTCCCAGCCAGACATTGGTGTCAAACAGTGCTAACCACCATGCCATCATGCTGCCTTTGAAATATATGTATATTTCAATAATAGATATATACTGCAAAACATTAAATGTGCTGCAGAAAGAAATGGATGTGAGTAATTATTTGCATACCTGTATACAGTGTCAATCTATTTACATTTTATTTTCACACAACATTTAGGGAGCTTCAGTTGGATGTTTACACAGTTTAAATAATGATGGCTGGCAGAAGGAACTTTAATGACTTTTCTGTTTTACTCTTCCAGTAGCTGTTCTCATTTTTACTTAGAAAATGCCCATTTAAATTTTTTTCCAGCTGCCTATAGAGTTACTATTAATGGAGGACCTACAGCTAAATTCAGAATGACAGAAAGAATAGAAAAAAGCTTTATTCAATTAGATTCATGGAATTTGTTTGAGGTTCAGTGCAATTACAAGCAGATCTAACTATTTTAATGGACAGAGATCATTTGGAAGAACTGAACATGTATTATTGTAGGGTCTACCTTGAGGTGTTGTTATGATTTGGTACTGTATACCGTATTTTTCGGACCATAAGGTGCACCGGATTATAAGGCGCACTGTCGATGAACGGGTCTGTTTTCATACATAAGGTGCACGGATTATAAGGCGCATTAAGCGAAACAAAACAGTCAGATATTGCAAGCCATCACATAGCACATCATTATATACCAGCTAGTCCAACTTCAGTAACCCTACAAATGTCACTGCTGTTTAGTTTTCTGTCTTCATTTATGTTGGAAGTGATAGCAGAGCTGTACCTTCTAATCTCTCAGTCAGAACATGGTATATCATGTTTAGGTTGAAGCTAGCGAGCCAACTTCTAACTGAAATTTAATAAATTCTGTTTTCATTGATGCCTGGATGTTAAACTCAATTGTTACACCTGGCAAAGCAGCAACGCTGATCATTTTATCAAAGATGAAAGGATTCAGACAGTTTTTAACTCTCAGTGATGCCGCAGTGTACGTTTGACTTTTGGACCTGAAGGGGATGGAGTTTTGGACCCAGATTACTCCGCGAGGCTCTTGACTACGGTAGACGTAATGCTCCGACAATCCATCAAGCGGTGCGGTTCGTAGCTTACCAAAGTCGTACTAAAACATTTTTTGACATATTTTTGAGCGCCATGTACCACAAAAAATTCATTTGAGATCTGTAAGCACAACCAGAATTCATACATAAGGCGCACCGGATTATAAGGTGCACTGTCAATTTTTGAAAAAATTAAAGGATTTTAAGTGCGCCTTATAGTGCGGAAAATACAGTAAATAAAATTGAACTGAATTGAAGTTTATTGAAATTAATTGAATTAGGTGATTAGACTCAGATGACCCATCGTGGCAGAAGTAAATTAAAGTAAGTAAAGTAAAATGTTATTTATATAGCACCTTTCTAGATAAAAAGATCACAAAGTGCTTCACAACGGGATGACAGAGTATAAAACAGAAATAGACAAAAGTTAACATAATGCAATTCTAAAAAGATGCGTTTTTAGTTGTTTTTTAAATGAGTCCACAGATGTTAAACTCAGACGAAGAGAGTTCCACAGTCTGGGGGCTACAGTGGCAATAGCTCTATCTCCCTTGGTTCTCAGCCTTGTATGCTGAATAACAAGTAGGCCCTGATCACATGATCTCAGGGACTTCCTAGGGACATAGGGCTGTAAAAGTTTAGTAATGTAGGCTGGTGATTGTCCATGAAGAGCTTTAAAGGTCAGAACCAGAATCTTAAAATGCACTCTGAATTCAACGGGGAGCCAATGGAGCTGTAGTAGCAACAGTGTCACATGAGCATACTTAGATGTTTTGGTCAGAAGCCTTTCTGCAGCATTTTGGACAATTTGCAGACGCTCCAGGGAGCCCTTGCTTAGACAAGTGAACAATGAGTTACAGTAGTCCAAACTAGTCCAAACTGAAATGAATGAATATGCAATAACAATGTCCAGTTCAGAACGAGATACAATAGGGCTTAATTTAGAAATGTTTCTTAAATGATAGAAGCAGGACCGAACCAGAGATTTGACGTGAACATCCAAAGTAAGAGCAGAGTCACAAATTACCCCTAGGTTCCCGATAGATGATTTCACAAATGTTGAAAGAGGACCAAGAGCATTCATTATCATAGGTACATGTCTATCAGGACCACATACAAGGACTTCAGTCTTTTCTTCATTAAGTTGGAGGAAGTTGTCAGCCATCCAACCTTTGATGGATTCTAAGCACTCATTTAGAATCTGCAGCTTTGACACATCTTGGGGTTTAACAGAACAGAATCCCAGCAGCAATAGGATATAGGGCGTGATCTCCTGGAGTTTGAACACTGGTGATGGTAAAGATGTAGACTTGATGGAGCTCTGAATGACTCAGTTGAGATGAAGATCGGAAGGGGGTGGGTTGCACGAATGAGAGTCTGAAAAGGAGAATGACAGAGCACTGACATGGCCATGCCATCATATTAGCTTCTTCTTCATTAGCCATCTTCTTGATGGGACCTGCAAAAAGACTAAAGGCCCCAACTTACAACGTATACAATACAAAACTCTCCATAAACACTATACAGGACAAATCATGTTCCAAGTGGGGGTTACACACTTAAACATATGCATCCACTGTAGTGATGGGATTTCCGGCTCTTTTTAGAGAACCGGCTCTTTCGGCTCGCCTCACTAAAAACAGCTGGCTCTTTCGGCTCCCAACCGGCTCTTCAGGTTGTTTTTTTGCTTTAATTAATTTATTATTAACAACAATATAAAGCTATGCACAAAAGGAATTACTAATGTAAAAAAAATAATAAAAAAACCCCAGTGGTTTTATTTATATATATGTTTATATATAAATATATATGGTGGCCCCTAGAGACAAAGGACGTACAAACTCCAAAAAGCACGTACAAATTCCAAAACACACTTCTAGCGTTAACTGAACTTCCAAAACAGAGCTACCTAGATCACTTAAATTACACAATTGAAAGCATATGTGTATTGTTTGTGTATTTGTACACAGGCACTCATATATATTCAACTAATTTAAAAAAAAATGTTCATTTACCTGTTACTACCACACACCAAATCCGGTCGTTGGTGTAGCCACTAGGTAACAAAAGCTCAACACTGCCCCTAGCATCCTTGAGCAATTCTCTTGCGTTTTGTACATGTTTTGGAGTTTGTACGTGATTCGTCTCTAGGGGCCACCGTAAATATACTTTTATATATTCACTCCACATAAAATGTAATAAATAAATTATATAATACAAAAAACAACTATTTACTATTTTAACTATTTAAATTTTCAGCTTTTTCCTTTTCTCACAGAATGCAGTTAATTTGTAACAAGGTAATGATATGCATGTTAGCTAGTTAGTTGAGTCTCAAAGCAAAGCCAATGAGAATCAATAAGAGAATTGATAAGGAATCCATCCGACAAATGATATCAATAATGTAATCAGAATCATTAAATTCTAATCTAATCAATTCCCATCCCTATTAATATATCGTGATGAGAAATGTCTCTAAAAGTGGTTTCTAAAGAAGGGTAGATCTAACGAACAAGTAAGGCTGCACAGCACAGCCTTGTGCCATACTGTAAAAATTAAAATTAGAAATGAGTTTTTTCAAAGTTTTTTCAGCACCCAACACAAACAACAAGAGTGTAGAAATGAAAAATATTGTATCACACAGTCAAGAATATAAACAAATGCAGATCTTCTTGCAATGGAATGACATGCGTGGCTACAGTCATCAACATGATCATCTTGTTAAAAAAATTCAGGATACTATATGATAATTTTAGCACGCCTGTTTTTAAAGTAATGAATATGCATCAATAGTTTAATCATGAATGCAGTGTTATGCAGCAATTAATATCTTAATTACTGAAAAGCCAGTGCTGTGCTTTGCAGGCATTTCACATCAATAGCTTCCACAATAAACTGTTGTGGAAGAAATGACTGTCACTTTCTTGAGGAGACACAACATATATTATTCTCACCAACCACAAATGTATACTGTAGTCCTAAACACAAAACTCTAGACATCAAACTCTTGGTCATCTACAGGTTATATGTGGAAGTCTGTGTAGAAGAAATGTGAATTTTTACTGACAACAGACAAAATAGATTACTGACATTTGAAAATATATAATGAGTAGAGCAATTATTTTCCTTGTTGTTTCAAGCTTACCAATCTGAAATCACTGAGCCCTTTGGGAAATGAGAGAATGTCTGACTACATCTAATACTGTCGTTATAAGAACTGTGCTCTCATGCATATATGATAATAGAGCACAAACATGAAAAGAGGTATCATCTTATTCCTCTGTATCCTCACCATGAACACAGTATCTGGCTGTGAACCGTTTGGCAGGTTTGATATTCCAAGTTTGTTTAAGGAAGGTGACATAATGATTGGAGGAATCTTCCCGATTTTGATCAAAGAAATACTCAGCACTTCTACATTTGATAAGGAGCCGACTAAAGTGCAGTGTGAAGGGTATGATTTAACACAAACTTTTTTGTTCATTTGTCATGCATGTATGTTTATTTGTGTTTTAATTCTTGAGATTGTAGTGTATATACATGTAAAGCAAAAGCTTGGTTACTTTATGACTTGTATCAATCACTAACATGTCTTTAGGTTTGACCTGAGAGTTTTTCGATGGACACAGGCAATGATATTTGCCATTGAAGAAATCAACAAGGATCCTGCTCTGCTTCCAAACATATCTCTTGGCTATAGCATACTTAACTCTTGCGCATCTCCAACAAATGCTTTACGTGCTGCACTAACACTGGCTAGTGGAGCAGAGGAGGTAGATGTATCTTCTCATTGCCCTCCAGCTATATCTGCTTTCATAGCAGAATCTGGGTCATCTCAGTCAATAGCTGTGGCTGGAATTCTTGGACCATTTCATATGCCAATAGTAAGAGATAACTGGACAATAAGAGACAATTATATGTTTTATGATGCTGTGTGCCAATAGTAAAAGAGATAAAATGTATGTTTTATGCCATGTGATGTATGTGATATTTTGGCATTGTATGATGTATCGTTGCATGCACACTGTTTCAGTGTTCTTTTCTCTTTTATAGATCAGCTACTTCTCAACGTGTGCTTGTCTGAGTGACAGAACTAAATATCCTACATTTTTTAGAACAATCCCCAGTGACTATTTCCAGGCAAAAGCTTTGGCTGCACTGGTCAAACATTTTGGATGGCAGTGGATTGGAGCCATACAGTCAGATAATGATTATGGACGTAATGGAATTCTTGCTTTTAAGGAGGAGGTTGAAAAGTTTGGGATTTGCATTGCTTTTGTGGGTACAATTCTACGTACATACACTAAAGACAGATTTTTGAAAGTTGTGGAAATAATAAAACAGTCGTCTGTCAAAGTAATTTTGGCTTTTGTACCTGAAGGTGACTTTTATCCTTTGATGAAAGAAATTGTGAACCAGAACATTACAGGAATTCAGTGGATCGCAAGTGAGGCCTGGATAACAGCATCTCGACCATCCACACCTGAAATATACACAGCTTTTGGTGGCGCCCTCGGATTTGTTGTTCAGAAGATGGCTATTCCAAATTTCAAACACTTTCTTACAAGTATTAGTCCTTATAAAGATCCACATGCACCTTTTGTGAAGGATTTCTGGGAGATTATGGTGGGCTGCACACCTGTTTTGCCAGGGGTACATGCAGCTACCGAGGACACAACCAAAAGATGTACAGGCAATGAAACATTAATGAATTCCGAGCATGATTTCTTCAATGTCACAGAGCTCAGAGTGACCTATAATGTCTATAAAGCAGTTTATGCTATTGCACATGCTCTGCATCAGCTGGTATTCTGCCAACCAGTTGGAGCAAAAACATTAAATCCATGTTTGAATCTTTCAGAAATTCATCCCAAGGAGGTGAGAAATGGTGCAATTGAAAGTTACAATTCTTCTGACTGAAGAAGAAGCTCATAAAAATCTGATAAATAATCTCTTCCTCTCTAGGTCATTAAAAGCTTACAAAGGGTGAATTTCACAAATCAGTTTGGTGATGAGGTGTTTTTTGATGAGAATGGCGATCCTCCTGCTTCTTATGATATCATTAACTGGCAGTTGATAAATGGAAAAGTGCAACATGTGACACTTGGTCATTTTGCATCTGCTGCAAACGGCAATTACAAACTCAGTGTCCAGGAGGAGAAGATCGTGTGGAGGACAGGAAAAACAGTAATTCTGATGTCTCTTTTTTTTCCATGCAGTACACTTTTAGTATGTCAACTTTATTTGAATAGTGGCAGTAAGATCATTTCAAATCCTATTTATCATTGCTACAATACTTAAATATTTCTTTTGCCACAGGTCCCCACATCACTGTGTTCAAATGTTTGCCCATCTGGAACCAGAAAAGCTCAAATTAATGGAAAACCAATTTGTTGTTTTCACTGTGTATCCTGTGCTGATGGAACTATAGCCAACTCAACAGGTAGACAAGTAGACCAATATAAGAAGTGTATGTGTATATGTCTTATCAAATCGAGCACACTCAGTATAATATCACATATTTAGTGTATACGTATAAGTAATATTTAAAATATTAATGTGGTAGGGTATCATCTTGATTTTTAATTAATTTCACTGCTTTTTTCTGTCAAGGAAGTTAAATCTTCCGGTCTCTCAATTCATTATTCACCCTTTCTGTTTATCCTCAACAGGTGCAGCAGACTGCACACCTTGTCCAAAGGAATACTGGTCCAATGAGAGAAAAGATGATTGCATTCCTAGAACAATTGAGTTTCTGAAATATCATGAGCCTATGGGAATAGCTCTAACACTTGTATCCCTGTTAGGGGCCTCTCTCTCCCTTGCCACAATGGTGGTTTTTATCAACTACAGAGAAACTCCTGTGATAAAAGCCAGCAACTTTGAGCTGAGCTCTTTCTTATTGTTTTCTCTTTTTCTGTGTTTTCTCTGTCCTCTCACTTTCCTAGGTAAGCCAACAGTCTGGACATGCATGCTGCGCCACACCGCTTTTGGTGTGACATTTGCCCTTTGCATTTCCTGTGTCTTGGGAAAAACCATTGTTGTTGTCACAGCCTTCAAAGCCACATTTCCTGGCAATAAAATTAGTGGACAGTTTGGTCATGCACAACAAAGAATCATTGTTTGCTCCTGCACTTTGATTCAACTAATAACTTGTGTGTTGTGGCTGACTTTAAACCCACCTTACCCACATACGTTGTTCACATACAGCAATAGGATGATTGTTCTGGAATGTAACACAGGATCTGAGTTTGCTTTTTATGCAGTGTTGGGATACATAGGGATCCTTGCAATCATTTGTTTGATCTTGGCATTTATGGCAAGAAAACTTCCTGATAATTTCAATGAAGCCAAATTGATCACATTCAGCTTGCTGATATTCTGTGCTGTGTGGATTACCTTCATCCCAGCATACATCAGTTCTCCTGGAAAGTTCACTGTAGCTGTGGAAATATTTGCAATTTTGTCTTCAGCATTTGGCTTATTAATTTGTATTTTTGCACCCAAGTGTTACATAATATTTCTTAAGCCAGAAAAAAATACAAAGAAATGGGTTATGGGAAAAATTATAAAGTAAAGAAACATGATATTGTTCTATGTTAAACCTTTATAACCCAAGTATCATACAGGCCGCCTGGAGTTGTCTTCTAATTTTGGGTGTAAAATTACAAAATAATTCAGAGCACGGTGGCATTATGTTTAGCCCTGTTGCCTCACAGCAAGATGGTCCTGAGTTCAATTCCACAGTTGCATGTTCTCTCCGTGGGTTCTCCCCGGGTGCACCGGCTTCCTCCCACAGTCCAAAGACATGCACTTTGTGGAGATAGGTTAATTGGAAAATCTAAATAGCCCATAGGTGTGAATGCAGGAGTAAATGTGAGTGCGAATTGTTGCGAATGGTTGTCTATCTCTGTTTGTTGGCCCTGCGACAACAAACAGGGCCAAAGGTGGCGAGAGGCAAGGGTGTACCTGTCTCGCCCTATGACAGCTGGGATAGGCTCCAGCACCCCCCGCGACCCTGAAAAGGATAAGTGGAAGTGAGTGGATGGATGAATGGATAGCAAAAGTGGTTAACAAGTCATTGTAATGTGAAGCACACATGGTAAAATCTAGGCAGAGCTAATTTTGTTGTCTGTGTTCAGACAACAATACCTTGTGTATGCTTTGTACTAACACGAAACACCACATATTTATTTTTATTAAAAAGCTTGTTTTCTTTTTTTAATGAAATCATTTCAATTTTGTCTCTAGCACAAACAGTAGCAAAGTTACTTCTTTTAAAAGCACCTCCAAAAAAATGGAACCACAGCTGGGTCAGTGGTGAAAAAGGGGTCAGTGATGTTGCCATTTATGTTTTGATTTACATAATTTATATTTCACTAGTACAGTTATAAGTATTTCAATGTCCTGTAACTTAGTAACACTATAGCAATATATGTAACATATATGTTGCATATACGGCCTTTCGTTAAATATATACATTGGGGATATTTTAGACACATCTAGATCATGGCCAGTTTTAAAGAGAAGAAAGATTGATTGAGAGCTCAGACATTGCAATGCATTCTTCATAGTCCCCACCATAACGCACAAATTTCCCCGCCATGGGATCAATAAAGTCTTATCTTATCTTATCTTATCGTGCTGTTTTTCATGTAATATAGACATGCACCCCCCCCTCCAAAAACACACGTATGGATGTAGATAGATAGATAGATAGATAGATAGTTTGTGATGGAGAGAAATAGGCTTTTGAGTACAACATTAAAAATGTGATGCAATTTAACTTTGAAAAATCAGATGCAAAAAGAATAAATCATAATTGAAAGCAAGATACCATTAATAATTGTATATCCCCTGTCTGTGACCTTGAAAAGTGAAAAACTGTGGTAATTTAAACACCATGGAGCTAAAGCGTTTTTTGTTGTTGTTGTTGTTGTTGTTGTTGTTGTTGTTGTTGTTGTTGTTGTTGTTGTTTTTAGGGGTTGTTTTTCCCTGAAATGAAATGAAATTACATTTACTTTTGTATAAGTAAATATTCATTAAAGCCCTGCTGCAGCTATTGGGCGACTTCTAGTTGGTGGTTGAAGAAAATTTCCCTAATTACACACCTTCCTCTTTTTTTCCTAAATAAATAAACACAAGTGGATGCTCTTTGAGCTTCTGAACAGCAAAATAGGTTTAGGCAGAAACTGAAATATAAGTGAAAGAATACCTCAAAAACTCTCTCTCTATGTTATTTATTTCATCACAAATTTAGTGTGACCTTCAACTGGCCCATGTAAAATTGTAAATGTGGGCCATTTTTGGAAAGGATGAAGTGACTTTAGTAATGTGTCATCTGGATATCATGCTAAAGTAGCCCACATGATGAACTATGAATAATTTGTAGGATTGTTGTAAATTGATCCATAAAAATTGTGCAATTGAATTCTTAGTTATTATACAGTCCTGATCAAAAGTTTAAGACCACTTGAAAAATGGTAAAAATTGCTGCCGAGGTGGGATGCAGTAAGACAGTAATTTGGAATTTCTTAAATGATCCTTAGGGTTATGGAACAAAAATATCAAGTGGAAGACCCAAAAATATTTCACCAGCACTGAGCCGGAGGCTCCAATTGGCTGTCAACCAAGACACTGGATGATCCTCAACCGAATTTAAGGCTGTTGCTGGTGCCGATTGGAGCCCCATAAACATCAGCTGGTATCTGAGACTGAAGGGCTTCAAAAACAAAAAATGTCTTCAAAGGCCTAGTCTCCTTAAACGCCACAGAACTGACCATTTGAGCTTTGCAAGAGAGCATCAAACATGGGACCTTAAAGGGTGGAAGAAAGTTTTATTCTCTGATGAGAAAAAATGTAACCTTCATGGTCGTGATGGTTCCCAATATTACTGGCATGCCAAGCAGATCCCACCTGACATGTTTTCGACGCGGCGCAGTGGAAGCGGTACAATAATGGTCTGGGGTGATTTTTCCTTCAGTGGAACAATGGAGCTTCAGGAGGTGCAGGGGCATCAAAAAGCCACTGTCTATGTCCAGATGGTGCAGAGAGCATCCCTCATGACTGAGGGCCCTTGTCTGTGTGGGAATGACAGGGTTTTTCAACAGGACAACACTACAGTACACAATGCCCGCAGGACAAGGGACTTCATCCAGGAGAATACCATCACTCTTTAGGACCATCCTGCGTGTTCCCCTAATCTAAATCCAATTGAGAACCTTTGGGGATGGATGGCAAGGGAAGTTCTCTAAAATGGACAACAGTTCCAGACAGCAGATGCCCGCCGTGCGGCCGTCTTCACCACTTGGAGAAATGTTCCCACTCACCTCATGAAAATGCTTGCATCAAGCATGCTGCAACACATTTTATTAAGTGAAAACAATAACAGTGGAGTTACTCATTACTGAGTTTTCTGTTTTGGGGGGTGGGTGTGGGTTTTTTTGGAGGTATGGTCCTAAGCTTTTAATAAGCTGTAAAACAACATGTCTCAGTTTAAGTGTTGTTTTCAATAAATTGCATGCGTTTTTGCCATTTTTCAAGTGGTTTTAAACGTTTGATGGGATTTAACTCTTTTAACTCCTCAGCTGTAACATAATCTGCCCCATTTAAACATCCCATCCATAACCCATTCGGCTCTTTAGTATTTGTTCATCTTTTATGTAATTACACAGTTCCCTATATATATATATATATATATATATATATATATATATATATGTGTGTAAAACTGAAAAACTGAAAGACTACACAGCAAATCCAGCATGTCCAAATTAACACTGTCAGATTTGATTTCAACACTATTAAAGTGTCTATATGGGTCCACACCAGAGAGTGTTAATTTAACTCTTTTTGGAGAGTTGGTACGTTAACTCTGATTTAGTGTTAAACACCAAATCTGTCTGGAGTTGATAATTTAACACTTGGTGTTAAGAGTTTATATATTAACTCTCAAAGAGTATTTTAGTTTAACTACGTAAGAGTTATCTTCTAATTAATTCTAAAAAGCGGGAATTTTACTGTTCTGAACTTCTAGAAATTTATTTTGGAAATAAACATTTACTAAAAAGACGCAATGGTTTTTGAAAAACATTTATTCTGAACTGTGCACCACAATTTCAAAACATTTTCTAAAGATGTAACAGTGTACAAGGTCTGACATAGGTGAGCTGGTAAATGCAAATAACAGCATTCTCATCACTTATTTCTTCAATACAATATACATGTCCTTCATTCTTCACTTTGTGGAACTTCAACGCACTTCTGCTCTCCCCCATATTCCATCTTCACAAGCATATCCTATGTGGAGATTGAATAAAAATTAGTTGACACTAATTAATGGCACAAATCAATTTCAGCACAGTAAAAAAAAAAAGGAATCCTTTTTGAGCCATTACTTGTGTAAAGTATTTTCCCAAAAGACAAGGATACAGGCAACAGGTAATACTGAACTAAATGTAAAACCTCAGCCTTTTTCATTTTTACCTAAACCGTGTCCACAAAACTCTGGAGGGATCTAAATGCTAACGTAGAACCCAGTCAGGACATCTGCTACTGCTGTTTGCTCGTTATTTTATGGGAGATCGTTTTCAGGCTTCAAGTAGCACCATTATACCAACATTTCACATTCTAGACATTGTTTTAGGTGTATTTGACCAAAACATTTGACTGAAAATTCACATGCAAGCTTTTTTTCAAGGCTGTGGTATTTGCCCGCAAACAATACCTTTCAGCTAGCTAAAACAGAATATTATGCGATCAGCGAGCAACATGGCTAATGCCTTTCACACAGCTTTGTCTCAACTCCAAAGAGCCACAGAAGTAAAAGCTAATAATAATAATTGAAACAATCTTTGAAAAAATGACTTACCAAGCATGGCAAACAACTCAAATATGTAGAGCAAAATGTTCTGAAACGGCTTCACTTCAGCTTCGATTGGAGCCGTGCTGGGGGCAGAGTCTGTGAATTTACTCTATTAGTGTCATAGCCCCTGTAGGAGTTCAGAGTTAAGAGGTCAAGAGTTAATGTTTCCATTGTAACACCTCCAGAATGAAATAGAAACACTCATTTTTAACACTAGATTTTAACTACTATCATTTTACACCTCAGAGTTACATTAAAAGAATGTGACTCTACTTAGAGTAAAATTAACTCTAAGACTACTAACACCAAAACATTTAACACTTTTGAATTTGCTTTGTATGGATAACTTCTACATTACCTAGCTAAAGAGTTTTCTAAAGTCCCTTTCAAATTTCTTTATGATTAATGTGCATTGCAAAAGTAGTTTTAGACACTTTTTGATACACGATAGTTTACTGACATTTAACAATACATGTAGAGCATTAATTTCCTGATTCCAAGTTTGGCAATCTAAGATCACTGAGCCCTTTGGGAAATTATAGCACATTGACTACATGTAATACTGTTGTTATAAGAACTGTGCTCTCATGCCTATATGGCAATGCAGTGCAAACATGCAAAGAGGTATCCACCTATTTCTGTGTGTTCTCAGCACGAACACAGTATCTGGCTGTGAATTGTTAGGCAGGTTTGATATGCCTAGTTTGTTTAAGGAAGGTGACATAATGATCGGAGGAATCTTCCCAGTTTTAAACAAAGAGATACTCAGCACTTATACATTTGACAAGGAGCCACCTAAAGTGCAGTGTGAAGGGTATGATTTACCACAACTGGCTTTTTCATTTGTCATGCATGTATGATTTTTTGTGTTTTCATTCTTGACATTGTACTGTACATACATGGGAAGCAATAGCTGGGTAACTTTATGACTTGAATCAATCACTAACATGTCTTTAGGTTTGACTTGCGAATGTATCGATGGACACAGGCAATGTTATTTGCCATTGAAGAAATCAACAACGATCCTGCTCTGCTTCCAAACATATCTCTTGGCTATAGGATCCTTAACTCATGCTCATCTCCTACAAATACTTTACGTGCTGCTCTAACGCTGGCTAGTGGAGCAGAGAAGGCAAGTGCGACTTCTCATTGCCCTCCAGCTATATCTGCCCTCATAGCAGAGTCTGGATCATCTCAGTCAATAGCTGTGGCTGGAATTCTTGGACCATTTCATATGCCAATAGTAAGAGATAAAGTTGTATGTTTTATGATGCTAAGTGATATTTGATGTTTTGGCATTGTATGATGTATTGTTGCATGCACACTGTTTCAGTGTTCTTTTCTCTTTTATAGATCAGCTACTCCTCAACGTGTGCTTGTCTGAGTGACAGAACTAAATATCCTACATTTTTTAGAACAATCCCCAGCGACTACTACCTTGCAAAAGCTTTGGCTGCACTGGTCAAACATTTTGGATGGCAGTGGATTGGAGCCATACAGGCAGATAATGATTATGGACGTAATGGAATTCTTGCCTTTAAGGAGGAGGTTGAAAAGTTTGGGGTTTGTGTTGCTTTTGTTGCATCAGTTCTACGCACGTACACAAGAGATAAATTTCTAGAAGTGGTGGAAATAATAAAACAGTCATCTGTCAAAGTAATTTTGGCTTTTTCTTCTGAGGGTGACGTTTATCCTTTGATGCAAGAGATTGTGAACCAGAACATTACAGGAATTCAGTGGATTTCTTGTGTGGCTTGGATAACAGCACCTCGACCATCCACGCCTGAAATACATAGATCCTTTGGTGGAACTCTGGGATTTGTAATGCAGAAGATGGCTATTCCTAAATTTAAACACTTTCTTACAAGTATTAGTCCTTATACAGATCCCAATGCACCTTTCGTGAAGGATTTCTGGGAGATTATGGTGGGCTGCACACCTGTTTTGCCAGGGGTACATGCAGCTACTGAGGACACAACCAAAAGATGTACAGGCAATGAAACATTAATGAATTCCGAGCATGATTTCTTCAATGTCACAGAGCTCAGAGTGACCTATAATGTCTATAAAGCAGTTTATGCTATTGCACATACTCTGCATCAGCTGGTATTTTGCCAACCAGTTGGAGCACAAACAGTAAAGCGATGTTTAAAACTGTCAGAAATAAAGCCCAAGGAGGTGAGAAATTGTTTTACTGAAAGTTACAATAGTTCAAATTGTTTGAACAAAACCAATAATTGAACGTTTATACATACCTAATACATAATCCTTTCCTTTCTAGCTAAGTAAAAAGTTACAAAAGGTGAATTTCACAAATCAGTTTGGTGAAGAGGTGTTTTTTGATGAGAATGGCGATCCTCCTGCTTCTTATGATGTTATTAACTGGCAGTTGATAAATGGAAAAGTGCAACATGTGACACTTGGTCATTTGACATTTGCTTCAAATGGTGATTACAAGCTCAGCATCGAGGAGGAAAAGATAGTGTGGAGGACAGGAAAAACAGTAATCATGATGTCTCTCTATTTTTACATGCAGTACACTTTTAGCATCTCATCCTTTACTATTCTCTTGTTAACACATAATCATTTACCTCTACAATACTTCAATATTTCTTTTGTCACAGGTCCCCACATCAGTGTGTTCTAATGTTTGCCCAGTTGGAACCAGAAAAGCTCAAATTCAGGGAAAACCTATATGTTGTTTTGACTGTGTACCCTGTGCTGATGGAACTATAGCAAACTCAACAGGTAGACAGAAACATATCAAGAGTGTATATCCCATAAACGTTGAACGTGTACATTATAACATGACATGTTTAGTGTCTACATATAACTAATATTTAAAATATTAATGTCTTACTTGCATCATATGCTTTTTTTAAGTAAATTTTTAATTTATTATTATCCCAAATATACATCTAGATACACCACTGACCCTTTCTGTTTATCCTCAACAGGTGCAGCAGACTGCACACCTTGTCTACAGGAATACTGGTCCAATGAGAGAAAAGATGATTGCATTCCTAGAACAATTGAGTTTCTGAAATATCATGAGCCTATGGGAATAGCTCTAACACTTGTATCCCTGTTAGGGGCCTCTCTCTCCCTGGCCACAATGGTGGTTTTTATCAACTACAGAGAAACTCCTGTGATAAAAGCCAGCAACTTTGAGCTGAGCTCTTTCTTATTGTTTTCTCTTTTTCTGTGTTTTCTCTGTCCTCTCACTTTTCTTGGTCAACCAACAGTCTGGGCGTGCATGATGCGCCACACCACTTTTGGTGTGACATTTGCCCTTTGCATTTCCTGTGTCTTGGGAAAAACCATTGTTGTTGTCACAGCCTTCAAAGCCACATTTCCTGGCAAGAAAATTGCTGGAAAGTTTGGTCATGCACAACAAAGACTCATCATTTGCTCCTGCACTTTGAGTCAAGTGGTAATATGCACATTATGGCTGACTTTAAACCCACCTTACCCACATATGTTGTTCACATACAGCAATAGGATGATTGTTCTGGAATGTAAAACAGGATCTGAGTTTACTTTTTATGCAGTGTTGGGATACATAGGGATCCTTGCAATCATTTGTTTGATCCTGGCATTCATGGCAAGAAAACTTCCTGATAAGTTCAATGAAGCCAAATTGATCACATTCAGCCTGCTGATATTCTGTGCTGTGTGGATTACCTTCATCCCAGCATACATCAGTTCTCCTGGAAAGTTCACTGTAGCTGTAGAAATATTTGCAATTTTGTCCTCAGCTTTTGGCTTATTACTTTGCATTTTTGCACCCAAGTGTTACATAATATTTCTTAAGCCAGAAAAAAATACCAAGAAACATGTCATGGGAAAAACTATAGGCTAAAAGTTTAAATAACATTAACAATTTATATTATGTTGCCATTTTTGTCTTTATATTATTATTATTATTATTATTATTATTATTACATTTATATTACATTAGTAGACATTACGAGTCACTTAAAATTCTGTGACACATTAAATAACAGAGTCTGGGTATATACATATTCAAATGTAATTTTTGACAGATAAAGGATTTATAATTAACATTACAGTACACTGCAAGATATGTTTTATGCTGCTGAAAGAAATGGATGTGAGTGAGTAGTTATAGACCCACACACAAATGCAACACAATTTAAGATAAAAAACAAAAACAGACTCTTGCCTGCTTATCAGTCTCTAACAGATTTTGAAGTTCCATATCTGAAGAACTCAGCAATATTTTTAAGAATCGGATCTAAAGGGACCCTGGATTTTTTATGCTTGGTTTACCTTCAAAAGAATCAGCATTAACTTATTTGCAGCATAAACTAGATGATAAACTATTGTTGCTGGCCTGGAAATGTATTCTTATTAACTGGGTTAAGGATAACCCTCCCACTGTTACTTTCTGGTACAGGGAATTGTTAAGAGTTATTCCTCATGAAAGAGTTGCTGCCATCTTAGGAGGAAATGAGGATTTGTTACTCAATGTTTAGTCTCCTTTGCTTACCTACTTCCCAGATGATTTGTCTCAACTGTTGAGAGGTGCCGGTTGTCTTTTGGGTGTCTCTAGGTAATTAGGAAGTGAGCACAAAGGATGGGAGTTCACTTTGTATCTTCTTTTTAACCAGCAAAATAAGAACAATATTTTGTGTGTACATAAACACCTTCCTCTGCCTTTCCCAATAAATGAACAAAACTGGAGTAAACTTTCCCTTCTACCACGTTCTCTTAGCTCCATTTGAAAGGCAAAACAGGCCGTGAGACAACTGCTGTTTGGCATTATATTTGCATTTATATGTAATGTAATGGGCCATTTCTGGAAATAATATAGTGCTTTGTACCATCTAGATTTAATACTAAAGTGACCTACATGGTAAATTGTAAATAATTGCAGGAATGTTGAAAAGAACAAATAAATGTTGTGTTAATAATTTCTTTAAATAAATGCCATAATAATTTTAAATAAAATCATCTGAAATGTTCATGTTGTGGAGGTAAGGATGTATGTAATGATGACACGAGAGATCCCAATATTTTACTGCAACTTTAATCTCGGTGGAACTGGCAAACCAAACTGACATTTAGACAAGTTATTGATCAGGCCATGTGCTGCCAAGCGCCAAGAAACCTGACGCAGGTGTGCTGTTCCTCCAAGCTGTTGGCCACCAGGATATTATCTATATATACAAAAACGAAGGGGAGCCCGCGCAATACCCACTTAGTCAAACGCTGGAAGGTTTGGGCTGCACCCCTCAGGCCGAAGGGCATGTGCAAAAACCTGAAAAGGCTGAACTGAGTTATTACGGTGGTTTTGGGGACATCCTCAGCACACACAGGAACCTGGTGATACCCCTGTACTAAATCAATTTTAGAAAAAATTGATGAAAAAAGTCCCCGCGAGATGAGCCAAAAAAATTCTCAATGTGCGGAATGGGATAACAATTGCTTTCCGTGACATTATTTAGATGGCAAAAATTCCTACAAGGCCTGCACTGACCGTCAGATTTGGGTGCCACGTCTAATGGGGAAAATTGTGCAATTGAATTCTTAGTTATTATACAGTCCTGATCAAAAGTCTAAGACCACTTGAAAAATGGCAAAAATTGCTGCCAAGGTGGGATGCAGTAAGACAGTAATTTGGAATTTTTTAAATGATCCTTAGGGTTATGGAACAAAAATATCAAGTGGAAGACCCAAAAATATTTCACCAGCACTGAGCTGGAGGCTCCAATTGGCTGTCAACCAAGACACTGGATGATCCTCAACCGAATTTAAGGCTGTTGCTGGTGCCGATTGGAGCCCCATAAACATCAGCTGGTATCTGAGACTGAAGGGCTTCAAAAACAAAAAATGTCTTCAAAGGCCTAGTCTCCTTAAATGCCACAGAACTGACCATTTGAGCTTTGCAAGAGAGCATCAAACATGGGACCTTAAAGGGTGGAAGAAAGTTTTATTCTCTGATGAGAAAAAATTTAACCTTCATGGTCGTGATGGTTCCCAATATTACTGGCATGCCAAGCAGATCCCACCTGACATGTTTTCGACGCGGCACAGTGGAAGCGGTACAATAATGGTCTGGGGTGATTTTTCCTTCAGTGGAACAATGGAGCTTCAGAAGGTGCAGGGGCATCAAAAAGCCACTGTCTATGTCCAGATGGTGCAGAGAGCATCCCTCATGACTGAGGGCCCTTGTCTGTGTGGGAACGACAGGGTTTTTCAACAGGACAACGCTACAGTACACAATGCCCGCAGGACAAGGGACTTCATCCAGGAGAATACCATCACTTTTTAGGACCATCCTGCGTGTTCCCCTAATCTAAATCCAATTGAGAACCTTTGGGGATGGATGGCAAGGGAAGTTCTCTAAAATGGACAACAGTTCCAGACAGTAGATGCCCACCGTGCGGCCGTCTTCACCACTTGGAGAAATGTTCCCACTCACCTCATGAAAATGCTTGCATCAAACATGCTGCAACACATTTTATTAGGTGAAAACAATAACAGTGGAGTTACTCATTACTGAGTTCATGTTTGGAACTTTGTGTTTTGGGGGGTGGGTGTAGGTTATTTTGGAGGTATGGTCCTAAGCTTTTAATAAGCTGTAAAACAACATGTCTCAGTTTAAGTGTTGTTTTCAATAAATTGCATGCGTTTTTGCCATTTTTCAAGTGGTTTTAAACGTTTGATGGGATTTAACTCTTTTAACTCCTCAGCTGTAACATAATCTGCCCCATTTAAACATCCCATCCACAACCCATTCGGCTCTTTAGTATTTGTTCATCTTTTATGTAATTACACAGTTCCCTAATATATATATATATATATATATATATATATATATATGTGTGTGTGTGTGTGTATGTTACTCACATCTAGATCGTTCTGGCTGATTTTACTGCAGCCTTCATATTAAAAATATGTGTAAATCATGTAATCATGTTACTAAGCAACACATCAAACCTCCAAATTCATTATATGATGAATAAGCCCATCTAAAGAAAAAAAAAGAACTTTTTTGCTTTGCTGTTTTGCCTGTCCAGTTGCTATTGCTATTATTATTAAATATATCTTTTGAAATCGTTTATCGCTGCCCTTAAGATCTGTTATGAGACAAGGAATTGGCACAAAGGTATAGATTACACAAAATTGTAATTTAATAATAATGCTGCCAATGAATCACGACAGATTTTTTTTCATGCAGTATAGACACACACACACGCGCACACACACACACACACACACACACACACAAACAAAAACAAAAATGTAATGCAATTTAACTGTTAAAAAGCAAAATCAAAAAGAATAACTCATCATTTAAAGCTAGATTAATCTACTTATAGGGGCAATAATTGTATTTACCCTGTCTGTGAAAAACTGAAAAACTGAAAGACTGTGGATAACTTCTACATTATCTAGCTAAACAGTTTTCTAAAGTCCCTTTCAAATTTCTTTATGATTAATGTGCATTGCAAAAGTAGTTTTAGTCACTTTTCGATACACGATAGTTTACTGACATTTAACAATACGTGTAGAGCATTAATTTCCTGATTCCAAGTTTGGCAATCTAAGATCACTGAGCCCTTTGGGAAATTATAGCACATTGACTACATGTAATACTGTTGTTATAAGGACTGTGCTCTCATGCCTATATGGCAATGCAGTGCAAACATGCAAAGAGGTATCCACCTATTTCTGTGTGTTCTCAGCACGAACACAGTATCTGGCTGTGAATTGTTAGGCAGGTTTGATATGCCTAGTTTGTTTAAGGAAGGTGACATAATGATCGGAGGAATCTTCCCAGTTTTAAACAAAGTGATACTCAGCACTTATACATTTGACAAGGAGCCACCTAAAGTGCAGTGTCAAGGGTATGATTTACCACAAATGGCTTTTTCATTTGTCATGCATGTATGTTTATTTGTGTTTTAATTCTTGACATTGTACTTTACATACATGGGAAGCAATAGCAGGGTTACTTTATGACTTGTATCAATCACTAACATGTCTTTAGGTTTGACCTGCCAATTTATCGATGGACACAGGCAATGTTATTTGCCATTGAAGAAATCAACAACGATCCTGCTCTGCTTCCAAACATATCTCTTGGCTATAGGATCCTTTACTCATGCTCATCTCCTACAAATGCTTTACGTGCTGCTCTAACGCTGGCTAGTGGAGAAGAGGAGGCAAGTGCGACTTCTCATTGCCCACCAGCTATATCTGCCCTCATAGCAGAGGCAGGATCATCTCAGTCAATAGCTGTGGCTGGAAGTCTTGGACCATTTCATATGCCAATAGTAAGAGATAAAGTTGTATGTTTTATGATGCTAAGTGATATTTGATGTTTTGGCATTGTATGATGTATTGTTGCATGCACACAGTTTCAGTGTTCTTTTCTCTTTTATAGATCAGCTACTCCTCAACGTGTGCTTGTCTGAGTGACAGAACTAAATATCCTACATTTTTTAGAACAATCCCCAGCGACTATTTCCAGGCAAAAGCTTTGGCTGCACTGGTCAAACATTTTGGATGGCAGTGGATTGGAGCCATACAGGCAGATAATGATTATGGACGTAATGGAATTCTTGCCTTTAAGGAGGAGGTTGAAAAGTTTGGGGTTTGTGTTGCTTTTGTTGCATCAGTTCTACGCACGTACACAAGAGATAAATTTCTAGAAGTGGTGGAAATAATAAAACAGTCATCTGTCAAAGTAATTTTGGCTTTTTCTTCTGAGGGTGACTTTTATCCTTTGATGCAAGAGATTGTGAACCACAACATTACAGGAATTCAGTGGATCGCAAGTGAGGCCTGGATAAAAGCACCTCGACCATCCACGCCTGAAATGTATAGATCCTTTGGCGGAACTCTGGGATTTCTAATGCAGAAGATGGCTATTCCTAAATTTAAACACTTTCTTACAAGTATTAGTCCTTATACAGATCCCAATGCACCTTTCGTGAGGGATTTCTGGGAGATAATGGTGGGTTGCACTCCTGTTTTGCCAGGGGTACATGCAGCTACTGAGGACACAACCAAAAGATGTACAGGCAATGAAACATTAATGAATTCCAAGCATGCTTTCTTCAGTGTCACAGAGCTCAGAGTGTCCTATAATGTGTATAAAGCAGTTTATGCTATTGCACATGCTCTGCATCAGCTGGTATTCTGCCAACCAGTTGGAGCACAAGCAGTAAAGCGATGTTTAAACCTGTCAGAAATAAAGCCCAAGGAGGTGAGAAATTGTTTAACTGAAAGTTACAATAGTTCAAATAGTCTGAACAAAACCAATAATTGAATATTTATACATACCTAATACATAATCCTTTGATTTCTAGGTCAGTAAAAAGTTACAAAAGGTGAATTTCACAAATCAGTTTGGTGATGAGGTGTTTTTTGATGAGAATGGTGATCCTCCTGCTTCTTATGATGTTATTAACTGGCAGTTGATAAATGGAAAAGTGCAACATGTGACATTTGCTGCAAATGGTGATTACAAGCTCAGCATCGAGGAGGAAAAGATAGTGTGGAGGACAGGAAAAACAGTAATCATGATGTCTCTCTATTTTTACATGCAGTACACTTTTAGTATCTCATCCTTTAGTATTCTCTTGTTAACACATAATCATTTACCTCTACAATACTTAAATATTTCTTTTGCTACAGGTCCCCACATCAGTGTGTTCTAATGTTTGCCTAGTTGGAACCAGAAAAGCTCAAATTCAGGGAAAACCTATATGTTGTTTTGACTGTGTACCCTGTGCTGATGGAACTATAGCCAACTCAACAGGTAGACAGAAACATATCAAGACTGTATATCCCGTAAACGTTGAACATGTACATTATAACATGACATGTTTAGTGTCTACATATAACTAATATTTAAAATATTAATGTCTTCCTTGCATCATATGCTTTTTTTAAGTAAATTTTTAATTTATTATTATCCCAAATGTACATCTAGATACACCACTGACCCTTTCTGTTTATCCTCAACAGGTGCAGCAGACTGCACACCTTGTCCAAAGGAATACTGGTCCAATGAGAGAAAAGATGATTGCATTCCTAGAACAATTGAGTTTCTGAAATATCATGAGCCTATGGGTATAGCTCTAACACTTATATCCCTGTTAGGGGCCTCTCTCTCCTTGGCCACAATGGTGGTTTTAAAAACTACAGAGAAACTCCTGTGATAAAAGCCAGCAACTTTGAGCTGAGCTCTTTCTTATTGTTTTCTCTTTTTCTGTGTTTTCTTTGTCCTCTCACTTTTCTTGGTCAACCAACAGTCTGGACATGCATGCTGCGCCACACCGCTTTTGGTGTGACATTTGCCCTTTGCATTTCCTGTGTCTTGGGAAAAACCATTGTTGTTGTCACAGCCTTCAAAGCCACATTTCCTGGCAAGAACATTGCTGGAAAGTTTGGTCATGCACAACAAAGACTCATCATTTGCTCCTGCACTTTGATTCAAGTGGTAATATGCACATTATGGCTGACTTTAAACCCACCTTACCCACATATGTTGTTCACATACAGCAATAGGATGATTGTTCTGGAATGTAAAACAGGATCTCAGGCTGCTTTTTATGCAGTGTTGGGATACATAGGGATCCTTGCAATCATTTGTTTGATCCTGGCATTCATGGCAAGAAAACTTCCTGATAATTTTAATGAAGCCAAATTGATCACATTCAGCCTGCTGATATTCTGTGCTGTGTGGATTACCTTCATCCCAGCATACATCAGTTCTATGGAAAGTTCACTGTAGCTGTAGAAATATTTGCAATTTTGTCCTCAGCTTTTGGCGTATTACTTTGCATTTTTGCACCCAAGTGTTACATAATATTTCTTAAGCCAGAAAAAAATACCAAGAAACATGTCATGGGAAAAACTATAAGCTAAAAGTTTAAAAACCATTAACAATTTATATTATGTTGCCATTTTTGTGTTTACATTATTATTATTATTATTACATTTATATTACATTAGTAGACATTACGAGTCACTTAAAATTCTGTGACACATTAAATAACAGAGTCTGGGTATATACATATTTAAATGTAATTTTTGACTGATAAAGGATTTATAATTAACATTACACTACACTGCAAGATATGTTTTATGCTGCTGAAAGAAATGGATGTGAGTGAGTAGTTATAGACCCGCACACAAATGCAACACAATTTAAGATAAAAAACAAAAACAGACTCTTGCCTGCTTATCAGTCTCTAACACCATTACAAGCAAGATGCAGTAAATCCTTTGAAATAAACATGTGTTCCACTTTGTACATTGAGTGCTATTCATAAATGGGAGAGAGATCTTAATAATGAATATACTTAGGAGGATTGGAAAGGAGCCATTAACATAGCTAGATCTACTTTTACTTGCAACCGCTTGCTTGACACCCAATACAAACTTTTACACCGCCTATATACAGTGGGGCAAAAAAGTATTTAGTCAGCCACCGATTGTGCAAGTTCCCCCACTTAAAATGATGACAGAAGTCAGTAATTTGCACCAGAGGTACACTTCAACTGTGAGAGATAGAATGTGAAAAAAAAATCCATGAATTCACATGGTAGGATTTGTAAAGAATTTATTCGTAAATCAGGGTGGAAAATAAGTATTTGGTCACCTCAAACAAGGAAAATCCCTGGCTCTCACAGACCTGTAATGTCTTCTGTAAGAAGCTTTTCTGTCCCCCACTCGTTACCTGTATGAATGGCACCTGTTTGACCTCATCATCTGTATAAAAGACACCTGTCCACAGCCTCAACCAGTCAGACTCCAAACTCCGCCATGGCCAAGACCAAAGAGCTTTCGAAGGACACCAGGAAAAGAATTGTAGACCTGCACCAGACTGGGAAGAGTGAATCTACAATAGGCAAGCAGCTTGGTGTGAAAAAATCAACTGTGGGAGCAATCATCAAAAAATGGAAGACATACAAGACCACTGATAATCTCCCTCGATCTGGGGCTCCACGCAAGATCTCATCCCGTGGGGTCAAAATGATCATGAGAACGGTGAGCAAAGATCCCAGAACCACACGGGGGGACCTGGTGAATGACCTGCAGAGAGCTGGGACCAAAGTAACAAAGGTCACCATCAGTAACACACTACAACGGCAGGGAATCAAATCCCGCAGTGCCAGACGTGTTCCGCTGCTGAAGCCAGTGCATGTCCAGGCCCGTCTGAAGTTTGCCAGAGAGCACATGGATGATACAGCAGAGGATTGGGAGAATGTCATGTGGTCAGATGAAACCAAAGTAGAACTTTTTGGTATAAACTCAACTCGTCGTGTTTGGAGGAAGAAGAATACTGAGTTGCATCCCAAGAACACCATACCTACTGTGAAGCATGGGGGTGGAAACATCATGCTATGGGGCTGTTTTTCTGCCAAGGGGACAGGACGACTGATCCGTGTTAAGGACAGAATGAATGGGGCCAAGTATCGTGAGATTTTGAGCCAAAACCTCCTTCCATCAGTGAGAACTTTGAAGATGAAACGAGGCTGGGTCTTCCAACATGACAATGATCCAAAACACACCGCCCGGACAACAAAGGAGTGGCTCCGTAAGAAGCATTTGAAAGTCCTGGAGTGGCCTAGCCAGTCTCCAGACCTCAACCCCATAGAAAATCTGTGGCGGGAGTTGAAAGTCCGTGTTGCTCGGCGACAGCCCCAAAACATCACTGCTCTTGAGAAGATCTGCATGGAGGAATGGGCCAAAATACCAGCTACTGTGTGTGCAAACCTGGTAAAGACCTATAGTAAACGTTTGACCTCTGTTATTGCCAACAAAGGTTATGTTACAAAGTATTGAGTTGTATTTTTGTTATTGACCAAATACTTATTTTCCACCCTGATTTACAAATAAATTCTTTACAAATCCTACCATGTGAATTCATGGATTTTTTTTTTTCACATTCTGTCTCTCACAGTTGAAGTGTACCTCTGGTGCAAATTACTGACCTCTGTCATCATTTTAAGTGGGGGAACTTGCACAATCGGTGGCTGACTAAATACTTTTTTGCCCCACTGTATAGCTCCTAATGTTTTGCATGAGATTACACCGCATGTATCCCCTTTTTGTATCAAATGTCAAATACAGACTGGTGCCTTTTCCCATTACTTCTGGGAATGTAAACTAATCAAAAGATTTTGAAGTTCCATATCTCAAGAACTCAGCAATATTTTTAAGAATCGGATCTAAAGGGACCCTGGATTTTTTATGCTTGGTTTACCTTCAAAAGAATCAGCATTAACTTATTTGCAGCATAAACTAGATGATAAACTATTGTTGCTGGCCTGGAAATGTATTCTTATTAACTGGGTTAAGGATAACCCTCCCATTGTTACTTTCTGGTACAGGGAATTGTTAAGAGTTATTCCTCATGAAAGGGTTGCTGCCATCTTAGGAGGAAATGAGGATTTGTTACTCAATGTTTAGTCTCCTTTGCTTACCTACTTCCCAGATGATTTGTCTCAACTGTTGAGAGGGGCTGGTTGTCTTTTGGGTGTCTCTAGGTAATTAGGAAGTGAGCACAAAGGATGGGAGTTCACTTTGTATCTTCTTTTTTAACCAGCAAAATAAGAACAATATTTTGTGTGTACATAAACACCTTCTTCTGCTTTTTCCAATAAATGAACAAAACTGGAGTAAACTTTCCCTTCTACCACGTTCTCTTAGCTCCATTTGAAAGGCAAAACAGGCCGTGAGACAACTGCTGTTTGGCATTATATTTGCATTTATATGTAATGTAGTGGGCCATTTCTGGAAATGATATAGTGCTTTGTACCATTTAGATTTAATACTAAAGTGACCTACATGGTAAATTGTAAATAATTGCAGGAATGTTGAAAAGAACAAATAAATGTTGTGTTAATAATTTCTTTAAATAAATGCCATAATAATTTTAAAAAAAATCATCTGAAATGTTCATGTTGTGGAGGTAAGGAATGTATGTAATGATGACACGGGAGATCCCAATATTTTACTGCAACTTTAATCTCGGTGGAACTGGCAAACCAAACTGACATTTAGACAAGTTATTGATCAGGCCATGTGCTGCCAAGCGCCAAGAAACCTGACGCAGGTGTGCTGTTCCTCCAAGCTGTTGGCCACCAGGATATTATCTAGATATACAAAAACGAAGGAGAGCCCGCGCCATATCCAGTTAGTCAAACGCTAGAAGGTTTGGGCTGCACCCCTCAGGCCGAAGGGCATGTGCAAAAACCTGAAAAGGCTGAACTGAGTTATTACAGTGGTTTTGGGGACTTCCTCAGCATGATCAGGAACCTGGTGATACCCCTGTTCTAAATCAATTTTAGAAAAAATTGATGAAAAAAGTCCCCGCGAGATGAGCCAAAAAAATTCTCAATGTGCGGAATGGGATAACAATTGCTTTCCGTGACATTATTTAGATGGCAAAAATTCCTACAAGGCCTGCACTGACCGTCAGATCTGGGTGCCACGTCTAATGGGGAAAATTGTGCAATTGAATTCTTAGTTATTATACAGTCCTGATCAAAAGTTTAAGACCACTTGAAAAATGGTAAAAATTGCTGCCGAGGTGGGATGCAGTAAGACAGTAATTTGGAATTTCTTAAATGATCCTTAGGGTTATGGAACAAAAATATCAAGTGGGGGGGGGGGGGGCGCTCATGTGCAGCTATGGAGTAGACGTGTTTTCTTTGCTCTCCGTGCTTTCTCACTCATAAAGTTGCACTTTAAGTTTATTTCTAGCTGGGTAGTTTTAAAATCTGTTTCGCGGACTGTCGGAGCCAATCTTTTGTCATCATGCCGAAGAAAGATGATACGTCCAAGGCGAGCCAGTCGGCGGCAGGTAATGATGCCATATTAGCGGCTATCGCTAACCATGGAGCTCGTGGACGGGTTGAAGAAGTCGGTTGAGGGCCGTCTCGATGCAATTGATGCAACGCTAACTTCTCTCCAGAAGAAATATCATGAGTCTGAGCGCCAGTTTGAAGACCTTGATGAAGCTATGTCCGCTAACGATAGCCGATTAGCAACGCTGGAAGCATCGTGCAAAGAGCTACAGGTGGCTAACACTCTCCTCAAAGCTAAAGTCAACGATCTGGAGGGGCACTCTCCCCGACTCAACGTGAGGATTGTGGGAGTTAAGGAAGGGGATGAGAAAGGCAGCCCTACCGACTTCATTGCTAACATACTTCCAGAGCTTTTGGGTCATGAGAACTTCAGCAGGCCGATAAAAATAGACCGGGCCCACCGTAGCCTGAGACTGAAGCCACAGCCCAATGAACGACCACGTGTCATCATCGCTAAAGTCCACAACGACCGGGATGTGTTTGACATACTACGACTCTACATGTTTCTAAATATGTGTCGTTTTTGTTTTTTTGATGTAAGTGCCAGCTCTTTATTTGTCACATGTCAAAGCCTTCATTTTGTCCTTCCACATCGTCGTACATCATCCACTCACTTAAGCTGGGGATGAGCCACATCACTTTTACGACCTGGAATTGTCGGGGTATGGGCAAAGCTCTTAAACGTGGTAAAGTATTTTCACATTTAAAATCTCTGTCATCTGATATAATTTTTTTACAGGAGACCCATATCCAACCTTCAGAGCAGAGGCGATTAAGATCGGTATGGGTGTCACAGATGTACCAGTCCGCCTGTTCTTCCAGGGCAAGAGGGGTTGCCATTCTTGTTCGCAGAACTATTCTTTTTATATTCAAAACTCAGATATGTGATCCAGGTGGGAGGTTCATACTTGTTACAGGTACGGTCAACTCCACCCCTGTAGTCCTCTTGAACATCTATGCCCCTAATTTTGACAACACTTCTTTAGTAAAATATTCAATCTTGTCTCACAATACAATGACCATAATATCATTATCGGTGGTGATTTTAATTGTTATTTCGATCCATTGTTGGATAGGTCCTCTGCGTCCCTGGCCCCAACCTTGAGAGCTGTTTCTGTACTCAATACTCTTACTAAATCTTTGGACTTGGTTGACATTTGGAGGCACCAGCATCCGTTAGAAAAGCAATACTCTTTCTTCTCCCCTGTCCATGGCAGTTTCAGTAGAATTGACTATTTTCTTATTGATTCCAGGCTTATTTCGAAAGTGGTTAGTTCCACTTATCACAGTATTTTAGTTTCGGACCATGCACCTCTCTCAACAGTAATTGACTTTAACCTATATACCCCCCAATACAATTGGAAATTTAACCCCTCTTTATATCTAAATGACTCTTTTACGGTTTACCTATCTACTAAAATCGCAGAATTTTTACAATTCAATGATAATGGTGCAGTTTCAGACTCGGTTTTGTGGGAGTCCTTTAAAGTCGTTATTATAGGTCATATTATTGCTTATCAAGCTTCTCAGAAAAGGGACAAACTCAGGCTGCGTACTAATATTGAGGCAGAGCTGGCTGTGTTGGAGGAGAAGTATCGCGACACCGGGGCTGCTGACACACTTAACCCTTTAAGACCTACCATAGAACCAAGTCCGCCAGAGCTTATATTATATTTTTACATGCTGTAGTGCCATTTTTGGGAGCATTTCAAGTTGCTATACATCAATACAACCATTACAGCCTAGATTTTAATAATATGTAGGAATTAAGTGCATAGTGATTACATAAATTGCAAAAAAGTGCAATAAACTACAAAAAAATTTAAAATCGTTTTTGTTTTTTTAACATATATTTCTAGTTAGAGAAATTTAAGGGGCTTATCCCTCAAAACTGTAAATACAAAAAAGTTGCACAAAATAGTTTCCCACCACAGGAAATTTATTTTGAGTGCCTTCATAGTTTTATTTTTGAAATACACCAATTTTTATACACTGCAGGAAAAACGAAAATAAATATTATAGTGCAAATTTGCAAAAAAGCAGCATATGCATCAAAATAAACTATTTCCAGCAGTGCAATATGAGTCCTAAGCATCCCAGAAACGATACAGAAAGTCATAAAGTCAAAGATAACTTTTAAAAACACCAGTATAAGCTCATTGAGGCCCGGACCGTAAAAAACTACATTTCCGCGAAATGACGTCACTTCCGGTTTCGGGCAGGTCATGGCGGACATCCGATAGTTCGCGCTGCCGTCTAATCCAATGTAGGAAGTGTTACAAACAGCTGATCGGATCGGCAAAGCCTGTTTCTGGAATATTATGTTTTTGTTGCTGCAAGCGCTTTTTATGCAGTTTTTGCAAAGCTATATGTGGAAGGAAACTGTGACTTAGGACAAGCTGATGGCATAAGATGTAAGTACAACTCCTCAGGTTTCATATGCAAAAAAAAATATTGCGCTAGCTCACGTGGTTGCAGAGCTACCGGGATTTAAAAATAGTTACGCAAAACAGAGCGTGCCCGCTCCTACCGGTTTTAAAGGGTTAATACCATTCTCAAATTGAAATATGACTACAACCACATGTTGGGGGAGCAGGTCATGAATTGTATTCGTAGCTTAAAACAGAAGCATTTTGAGCTTGGTGAAAAGGCTGACAAGGTGCTTTCCAGACAGCTGAAGGGCATTCAAGCTGATAGGGCGATACACAGAATTCTCTCTTCAACTGGCCAGTTGCTGTCTGATCACAAGCAGATAAATGACAGATTTCGCAGTTTTTATTGTCAGTTATATACATCTAGTACCACGGCCACAGTTACTGAACTCACTAATTTTCTTAATGCTTTAGACATCCCGACTCTTCCTGAGGCTGCACGGGGCTTACTCGATGCAGACTTTACGCTGGAGGAAATTAGAAATGCAATCTGCTCCTTTCCTAACGGAAAAGCTTGTGGTCCGGACGGATTTGGGATAGAGCTTTATAAGACACATAAGACAGAGACGAAACTAATGTTTCATCCTATCGTCCCCTAAGTCTTCTGAATTCAGACCAAAAAATAATTTCTAAAGTCCTAACCAACCGGTTAAATAAGCATATAGGCTCTTTAATTCATCCTGACCAATCGGGTTTTATCCCCAATAGATTCTCTTTTTCTAATACTAGATGTCTCTTAAATGCAATGTACTCAATGACACTGCCCAATTCTGCGGTGATTTCACTTGATGCCCAGCAGGCTTTTGACCAGGTGGAATGGAGTTATTTGTTTGCTACTCTTGAAAAATTTGGTTTTGGGTCGAATTTTTTGAATATGATTAAGTTGCTTTACGTTTGCCCTCGTTCCTCGGTCCTTACCAACCATGAGAGGTCGCTCCCGTTCCTCTTACACCGTGGGACAAGGCAGGGTTGTTGCCTCTCTCCAATGCTTTTTGCTTTAGCTCTTGAGCCGTTGTCCATTGCCATCAGAGCCAATTCCCATATCTCTGGTATAAATTGTGGCACGTCAGAGTACACCATCGGTCTGTATGCAGATGATATCATATTGGCTCTTTCAGACTTAAAGATCTCCCTTCCTCCACTTCTTAAGCTGATTGACAGCTTTGGCCACCTATCAGGGTTCACCATAAATTGGAAGAAGTCTGTTCTTATGCCGCTGTCGTCTGGTCTGGGCCCTGATTTCCTGTCTTTTTTTTTTTTTTTTTTTTTTTTTTTTGCCTGTCCTGTTTGGCTCTTTTGCCATCAGAATTATTGTCTAAAGGCGAAGAAAGATGCCCAACAGATTTTCTTTACCAAATTGACCATCCCAGCTTTGCCGTAATGGTCCATTTGATTCACCTTTTATTCTTTATTTTATTTTCACTTGCTGAATACGGGACAGACTTGACTGAAAGAAAGAAAAGGGAGAAAGAAAGAAGGAAAGAAAAACAGTTGAGAAGAGGGACGGGGGAGAAGGGCAAAAAACAAAAACCAACAGAATAAGCAGAAAAAAAAATACATATATCGATCACCTGGATCACCTGTTGAGAAAGAAAAAAGAAAACAAGCAGAAGAAAACGAGAGTAATACAATAAACAACATCACAATAATATATGGGAATATGACAGTAAATACTAAATATTAAACATTATTGTGCAGCACGTAAGATCGACAGCACAGTGTGCTTTGAGGTAGGAGCCAAAAAGGGTGTAGTTTGTGTGTGTGATCACCCGTGTGTACACCTGTGAGCATGGACACGCTTGTTTTCTTAAAAGGTTCCTTCATGTAATGATCTGCTAGAGGGTGTGGGGGGCCACTGCCCCCCATACCTGCTTCATGCCCGTCCTCCAGGGCATGAAGCAGGTATGGAGGAGATCAAAACTCCAGACAGGCCCCCAGAACACAAGAGACCAAGGAAGACCAACAGAGGGGCAGCCGTGCCACTGTCCCAGAAAGAGCTGAGGAGAGTCCCAGATGAGGGGTCACTCAGCAGCCACGGAGCAGAAGCCAGGGGGGGTTGCAGTGACGAGCCCGTGAGCTCCGCCGGCAGCAAGCTGTGCCTGAGTGACCGAGCCCCAGGCCGAGAGGCCGGGGGCACCCCACCTCCGAAGTGGCCCAAGCGAGCCCCAGGCTCCAGGCCCCGATAAGCAGCCGCCAAGGAGTGAGCCGGTGTGTACCCGGACGCCCATCCCTGGACACAAAGAACCACCAACGCACCGATGTCTGAGGGAGTCCGTCCCCGGCAGGGGAAGTGGTGGGGGGAGATAGGCCTCCAAACCTTGGAGGGCCTGAGCTGTCCTCAGAGAGGTGGCGTCTGATACCCAACCTGACATATGGACACAGACATACAGGCACACACAGATACAAACATCCATTCCCACCCTCATGCTCTCATATGCACTTACTCCACACTCAACCAACGTGGAGACAGACATAAAGAGACGCTGTACACACAATCACACTCCCCAAGCGTACTCTACGAACCGGGTCTAGGTACCCTTGTCCCTGGAGGGGGGAACTGCACCCAGACCCATCTTGTGTTACCCTTTTCCCTGCGGTGGGGAGAAGCAGACCGCCCCAACTCCGCAGCAGCAGGGAGGCCCCACATTCCGGACCCCAGTCGGACGGCCAACTCCTCCTCCTAGCCCCTCTGCTCCAGCAGGCCGCAGAGAATGAGAGTGAGAGAAGACTCCTAACCTCCCTCCACCCGCTCATTGTAGTGTTGATGTATGTGTGTTCTAAGGTGCATTTAAAACCCAGGAGGGCATGAAGCTACCTGCCAGAGAGCAGCAGGTAAGCGCATAGTCCCTCCTGCTAGCCCTCAATGTCTACGTGTATTTAAAATTGAGAGGTGGGCAACGACGCCAGGGGTGAGGTGTACACCCTGATGGTAATTGGGATTCCGTGTAGCGTGCCCACCCCCAAGATCCTATATGTATGTGTAATGAGAGTGTGAGTAATGTGAATGTCTAAGTTGTGGGATAAAATTGAGGCAGAGGCAGCCAGAAGGGGACAGAGGGGGGGTTACCTCCTCTGCACCCTGGTGACACACCCCTACTCCAAGGCCCTGCATGTGTGGGTGGTTGTAGTGACCCCTCCCTGGGGCCAGCTCCCCCGCTGACCCCAGTAGGCACCCCCATACTCCGCGACCCGCCAGGGAAGGGGGGCCCAGGCCCATCCGAACTGGGGCCCAGTGCAGCGGCGCCGCCTGGCCCCACAGAGCCCGGGGCAGTCCACCCAACCCCACCACAGAGAAAACTGCACCCACCCCATCATCCACTCATCTTCCAGACTACATAAGACAATAGACACCCAGGCTGAGATCTTCCTCCACCTCTCCTGTATCTCCCCCTCTTGCAGAGAGAGTTGCTGAGAGAGGAAAGCTCCTGCAAGATGTGACAACCCCCCCCCCCCCCCCCCCCCCCCCCACCAGTTGAAGAGCCCCCCAGGTGGCTCGACGCACCGGCGGCACCCTGCGCCAGGGGTGGGCCCCCATACACCCACCCGCCCACAACCCCGGCAACACACCAACCAGGACCCAGGCCCCCGAGGCCCGGCCAGGGCCCCAGGCCAGAGCTGGAGCGCCCCCAGAACCTCACGCCCGTCCCGGACCCACCCAGGGGCAGCCAGGCTACCAGGTCAGTAACCCCCGTCCGTCAGCACAGACCCTCCCCTAGCCCTGCTGCACGTAGCCACGAGGAAACCGTCACCTAAGAGCCAACAGAGCCCCTAATTGGCCATGACCGCTACCCCGGGTTGAGCCCCCCAAGGAAGATGCTCCCGGGCAACCCCTTGACGCCCTAAGCCTGACCCTACCCCCACACCAATCACAACAGTGAAGGCGAGACCAAAATATGACCCCCCACCCCCACTAGGTGATGGAGCTGATCAGAGGAGCCCAGAGCGATTGATCTGATGTGGTGGCAGGGGCTGTATCAAGACTAATGTAATCTAATAGATAATTTCTATATTGGTTAGAATTAAGATTGTTTTTATTTTTCCAGTTCATGAGGACTGTTTTCTTGGCTATGCATAGGGCAGTGAAAACCATATGGGCTATATTCTTTTCTGAAGTGACATTATCTAAGCTGCCCAACAAACACACTAAGGGGGAAGTTGGAATGTTACATTTCAGACACTTTGATAAGTCTTCACATATCTCGCGCCAAAACTTCTGAACTGGTGGACAGAACCAAAGAGCGTGGATATAATTGTCTGGTGAATTGGTTTGGCAGTGTGAGCAGTTGTTGGTAGATGCAAAGCCCATCTTGAACATCCGATGACCTGTATGCGTTTCCTGTCTAGTTTGACCTTTAAGGTCTCCCAGGATTATTTTTCATACCTGGGTATTAACATCCCTAGGAACTCAAAACTCCTCTTCAGGCTTAATTATTCGGTTCTAACTGATGAGCTCAAGTGTATGATAGATAAATGGAAACTTCTCCCACTTTCAATGATTGGCCGTATCAATATAATCAAAATGGTTGTGCTCCCTAAATTCATGTACCTATTCCAGAACGTTCCTATTTTTCTCAGGTCTTCCTTTTTCAAAGCGTTGGATGCCATTATCATGCCTTTTGTTTGGGCCTACAAGCCCCCCCCGCATCTCGAAGTCTCACTTGCAAAAGCCCTCGGACGAGGGTGGTCTGGGCCTTCCAGTTTTCAGACATTATTACTGGGCCTTTAATGCCAGAGCCTGGGTCTTCTGGAATCTGCCTATAGTTGGTGATGCTGTGGGATGCGGGTCCAGCCCTAAATGGCTCGAATTGGAGCTTAGCACTGCTATCAAGCACACTGGAGCATCCTTGCCAGCTATCTTATTCTCAAAATTGGTTATTAAAAGTACATGTGATGACTTTATTCTTTGCAACTCCATAAAAATATTGAATCAAATTAAGAGAATCTTGAACCTCCCGGTAGTGTCAACTTTTGCCCCGATCTGCCACAATCCTAGCTTTACGCCTAGTACGATGGATGCTGCTTTCAAACAATGGCCTGTCAAAGGATTAATAGCTATAAAGGATCTTTATATTGACAATCATTTTGCCTCTTTTGCTCAGCTTCAGACAAAGTACAATCTCCCTACAAGTCATTTTTTTCGGTATTTACAAACTAGGAATTATGTCAAGCAAGCATTCTCAAATTTAGATACCATCCCCATACAGCATGTCTTTTACAATATAATGAACGAACCTCCCACCTCAAAACACTTAATTTCTCGGCTTGTTAACCTTTTTTCTTCGGCACCCCCCTCTTGCCATATTAAAGAGGCTTGGACAAGGGACACTGGTTTGGTTATCACTGATGATTTATGGGCTGAAGTGTTAAGCCGGATAAAACTATGCTCTGTTAACGCCCAGCTTCAGTTAATTCAATTTAAGGTTGTCCATAGACTGCACTATTCCAAAACCAAATTGAACAACATTTTTCCTAACGTTTCCCCCAAATGTGACAAATGTAAACTTGTGGACGGTACTCTTGGCCATCTTTTTTGGTCCTGTTCTACGCTTACAGCCTTTTGGACTAGTATTTTTAGTTTCTATAGCATTGTTTACGATAGGCAACTGTATCCTGACTGTCTTATGGTGATCCTGGGCTGCTCCAGCGACTCCTTGGCACTTCCCTTCGCTGTTCAACAGGCCCTCATGTTTGGTATGGTGATTGCCAAACGTCTGATTCTGGGGGAGTGGAAATCTGCCTCCCCTCCCTGCTTCAAGAGGTGGCTCGAGGAGATGGTCTCCTGTTGATACCTGGAAGAAATTCGGTTCTCTAAGTCTGATTCCATGGAGAAGTTCAGGAAGATATGGGGGCCCTTTATAGACCACATTAAGAAGGACAGTTCACGCCCTGGGTTCTGACCACGTTGTTTTAACTGCTTTCATTCTGAGCTGTTGCCCATAACTGTTATTGCATGATTGTTATAGGCTCATCCTAGTGATCTTGTGAATTTGATCTTGTGGATTGGACTCACTGGATTGTGAGTTGTTTGACATGTATACCAGTTGCTTTTTTTTTTTTTTTCTCTACTGTTCTTAATAAGTGCTGGCCGTGTACCCTGTTGTCGGGTGTGTTGCTGGGTTTTTTTTTTGTTTGTTTGTTCCTGTGTTTTGTTTTTGATTTTTTTTTGTTATTGTCTTTATTGTCTGTTTTCCTCTGTCCCACTGTTTGTGAATGTGTAAAAATTTTGAAACTTGCATAAATAAATACAGAAAAAAAAAAAATCAAGTGGAAGACCCAAAAATATTTTTCCAGCACTGAGCCGGAGGCTCCAATTGGCTGTCAACCAAGACACTGGATGATCCTCAACCGAATTTAAGGCTGTTACTGGTGCCGATTGGAGCCCCATAAACATCAGCTGGTATCTGAGACTGAAGGGCTTCAAAAACAAAAAATGTCTTCAAAGGCCTAGTCTCCTTAAACGCCACAGAACTGACCATTTGAGCTTTGCAAGAGAGCATCAAACATGGGACCTTAAAGGGTGGAAGAAAGTTTTATTCTCTGATGAGAAAAAATGTAACCTTCATGGTCGTGATGGTTCCCAATATTACTGGCATGCCAAGCAGATCCCACCTGACATGTTTTCGACGCGGCACAGTGGAAGCGGTACAATAATGGTCTGGGGTGATTTTTCCTTCAGTGGAACAATGGAGCTTCAGGAGGTGCAAGGGCATCAAAAAGCCACTGTCTATGTCCAGCTTCAATTCAATTTCAATTCAATTTTATTTATATAGCGCCAAATCACAACAAAAGTCGCCTCAAGGCGGTGCAGAGAGCATCCCTCATGACTGAGGGCCCTTGTCTGTGTGGGAATGACAGGGTTTTTCAACAGGACAACGCTACAGTACACAATGCCCGCAGGACAAGGGACTTCATCCAGGAGAATACCATCACTTTTTAGGACCATCCTGCGTGCTCCCCTAATCTAAATCCAATTGAGAACCTTTGGGGATGGATGGCAAGGGAAGTTCTCTAAAATGGACAACAGTTCCAGACAGTAAATGCCCGCCGTGCGGCCGTCTTCACCACTTGGAGAAATGTTCCCACTCACCTCATGAAAATGCTTGCATCAAGCATGCTGCAACACATTTTATTAGGTGAAAACAATAACAGTGGAGTTACTCATTACTGAGTTCATGTTTGGAACTTTGTGTTTTGGGGGGTGGGTGTAGGTTATTTTGGAGGTATGGTCCTAAGCTTTTAATAAGCTGTAAAACAACATGTCTCAGTTTAAGTGTTGTTTTCAATAAATTGCATGCGTTTTTGCCATTTTTCAAGTGGTTTTAAACGTTTGATGGGATTTAACTCTTTTAACTCCTCAGCTGTAACATAATCTGCCCCATTTAAACATCCCATCCACAACCCATTCGGCTCTTTAGTATTTGTTCATCTTTTATGTAATTACACAGTTCCTTATATATATATATATATATATATATATATATATATATATATATATATATATATATATATATATATATATATATATATATATGTTACTCACATCTAGATCGTTCTGGCTGATTTTACTGCAGCCTTCATATTAAAAATATGTGTAAATCATGTAATCATGTTACTAAGCAACACATCAAACCTCAAAATTCATTATATGATGAATAAGCCCATCTAAAGAAAAAAAGAACCTTTTTGCTTCGCTGTTTTGCCTGTCCAGTTGCTATTGCTATTATTATTACATATATCTATTGAAATCGTTTATCGCTGCCCTTAAGATCTGTTATGAGACAAGGAATTGGCACAAAGGTATAGATTACACAAAACTGTAATTTAATAATAATGCTGCCAATGAATCACGACAGATTTTTTTCATGCAGTATAGACACACACACACACACACACACACACACATATTTATGTAGATAGATAGATAGATTTGTGTACAAAAACAAAAATGTAATGCAATTTAACTTTTAAAAAGCAAAATCAAAAAGAATAACTCATCATTTAAAGCTAGATTAATCTACTTATAGGGGCAATAATTGTATTTACCCTGTCTGTGAAAAACTGAAAAACTGAAAGACTATGGATAACTTCTACATTATCTAGCTAAAGAGTTTTGTAAAGTCCCTTTCAAATTTCTTTATGATTAATGTGCATTGCAAAAGTAGTTTTAAACACTTTTCGATACACGATAGTTTACTGACATTTAACAATACGTGTAGAGCATTAATTTCCTGATTCCAAGTTTGGCAATCTAAGATCACTGAGCCCTTTGGGAAATTATAGCACATTGACTACATGTAATACTGTTGTTATAAGAACTGTGCTCTCATGCCTATATGGCAATGCAGTGCAAACATGCAGAGAGGTATCCACCTATTTCTGTGTGTTCTCAGCACGAACACAGTATCTGGCTGTAAATTGTTAGGCAGGTTTGATATGCTTAGTTTGTTTAAGGAAGGTGACATAATGATCGGAGGAATCTTCCCAGTTTTCAACAAAGAGATACTCAGCACTTATACATTTGACAAGGAGCCACCTAAAGTGCAGTGTGACGGGTATGATTTACCACAACTGGCTTTTTCATTTGTCATGCATGTATGATTATTTGTGTTTTAATTCTTGACATTGTGCTTTATATACATGTGAAGCAATAGCTGGGTTACTTTATGACTTGTATCAATCACTAACATGTCTTTAGGTTTGACCTGCGAATTTATCGATGGACACAGGCAATGTTATTTGCCATTGAAGAAATCAACAATGATCCTGCTCTGCTTCCAAACATATCTCTTGGCTATAGGATACTTAACTCATGCTCATCTCCTACAAATGCTTTACGTGCTGCTCTAACGCTGACTAGTAGAACAGAGGAGGCAAAGGCGACTTCTCATTGCCCTCCAGCTATATCTGCCCTCATAGCAGAGTCTGGATCATCTCAGTCAATAGCTGTGGCTGGAATTCTTGGACCATTTCATATGCCAATAGTAAGAGATAAAGTTGTATGATTTATGATGCTAAGTGATATTTGATGTTTTGGCATTGTATGATGTATTGTTGCATGCACACTGGTTCAGTGTTCTATTCTCTTTTATAGATCAGCTACTCCTCAACGTGTGCTTGTCTGAGTGACAGAACTAAATATCCTACATTTTTTAGAACAATCACCAGCGACTATTTCCAGGCAAAAGCTTTGGCTGCACTGGTCAAACATTTTGGATGGCAGTGGATTGGAGCCATACAGGCAGACAATGATTATGGACGTAATGGAATTCTTGCCTTTAAGGAGGAGGTTGAAAAGTTTGGGGTTTGTGTTGCTTTTGTTGCATCAGTTCTACGCACGTACACAAGAGATAAATTTCTAGAAGTGGTGGAAATAATAAAACAGTCATCTGTCAAAGTAATTTTGGCTTTTTCTTCTGAGGGTGACTTTTATCCTTTGATGCAAGAGATTGTGAACCAGAACATTACAGGAATTCAGTGGATTTCTTGTGTGGCCTGGATAAAAGCACCTCGACCATCCACGCCTGAAATGTATAGATCCTTTGGCGGAACAGTGGGATTTGCAATGCAGAAGATGGCTATTCCTAAACTTAAACACTTTCTTACAATTATTAGTCCTTATACAGATCCGCATGCACCTTTCGTGAAGGATTTCTGGGAGATTATGGTGGGCTGCACACCTGTTTTGCCAGGGGTACATGCAGCTACTGAGGACACAACCAAAAGATGTACAGGCAATGAAACATTAATGAATTCCGAGCATGCTTTCTTCAATGTCACAGAGCTCAGAGTGACCTATAATGTCTATAAAGCGGTTTATGCTATTGCACATGCTCTGCATCAGCTGGTATTCTGCCAAACAGTTGGAGCACAAACAGTAAAGCGATGTTTAAACCTGTCAGAAATAAAGCCCAAGGAGGTGAGAAATTGTTTAACTGAAAGTTACAATCGTTCAAATAGTCTGAACAAAACCAATAATTTAATGTTTATACATACCTAATACATAATCCTTTGCTTTCTAGGTCAGTAAAAATTTACAAAAGGTGAATTTCACAAATCAGTTTGGGGATGAGGTGTTTTTTGATGAGAATGGCGATCCTCCTGCTTCTTATGATGCTATTAACTGGCAGTTGATAAATGGAAAAGTGCAACATGTGAAACTTGGTCATTTGACATTTGCTGCAAATGGTGATTACAAGCTCAGCATCGAGGAGGAAAAGATAGTGTGGAGGACAGGAAAAACAGTAATCATGATGTCTCTCTATTTTTACATGCAGTACACTTTTAGTATCTCATCCTTTACTATCCTCTTGTTAACACATAATCATTTACCTCTACAATACTTAAATATTTCTTTTGTCACAGGTCCCCACATCAGTGTGTTCTAATGTTTGCCCAGTTGGAACCAGAAAAGCTCAAATTCAGGGAAAACCTATATGTTGTTTTGACTGTGTACCCTGTGCTGATGGAACTATAGCCAACTCAACAGGTAGACAAAAACATATCAAGAGTGTATATCCCATAAACGTTGAACGTGTACATTATAACATGACATGTTTAGTGACTACATATAACTAATATTTAAAATATTAATGTCTTCCTTGCATCATATGCTTTTTTAAAGTAAATTTTTAATTTATTATTATCCCAAATGTACATCTAGATACACCACTGACCCTTTCTGTTTATCCTCAACAGGTGCAGCAGACTGCACACCTTGTCCAAAGGAATACTGGTCCAATGAGAGAAAAGATGATTGCATTCCTAGAACAATTGAGTTTCTGAAATATCATGAGCCTATGGGAATAGCTCTAACATTTGTATCCCTGTTAGGGGCCTCTCTCTCCCTTGCCACAATGGTGGTTTTTATCAACTACAGAGAAACTCCTGTGATAAAAGCCAGCAACGTTGAGCTGAGCTCTTTCTTATTGTTTTCTCTTTTTCTGTGTTTTCTCTGTCCTCTCACTTTTCTTGGTCAACCAACAGTCTGGACATGCATGCTGCGCCACACCACTTTTGGTGTGACATTTGCCCTTTGCATTTCCTGTGTCTTGGGAAAAACCATTGTTGTTGTCACAGCCTTCAAAGCCACATTTCCTGGCAAGAACATTGCTGGAAAGTTTGGTCATGCACAACAAAGACTCATCATTTGCTCCTGCACTTTGAGTCAAGTGGTAATATGCACATTATGGCTGACTTTAAACCCACCTTACCCACATATGTTGTTCACATACAGCAATAGGATGATTGTTCTGGAATGTAAAACAGGATCTCAGGCTGCTTTTTATGCAGTGTTGGGATACATAGGGATCCTTGCGATCATTTGTTTGATCCTGGCATTCATGGCAAGAAAACTTCCTGATAATTTCAATGAAGCCAAATTGATCACATTCAGCCTGCTGATATTCTGTGCTGTGTGGATTACCTTCATCCCAGCATACATCAGTTCTCCTGGAAAGTTCACTGTAGCTGTAGAAATATTTGCAATTTTGTCCTCAGCGTTTGGCTTATTAATTTGTATTTTTGCACCCAAGTGTTACATAATACTTCTTAAGCCAGAAAAAAATACCAAGAAACATGTCATGGGAAAACCTATAAGCTAAAAGTTTAAAAAACATTAATAATTTACATTATGTTGCCATTTTTGTGTTTACATTATTATTATTATTATTATTATTATTATTACATTTATATTACATTAGTAGACATTACGAGTCACTTAAAATTCTGTGACACATTAAATAACAGAGTCTGGGTATATACATATTTAAATGTAATTTTTGACTGATAAAGGATTTATAATTAACATTACAGTAAACTGCAAGATATGTTTTATGCTGCTGAAAGAAATGGATGTGAGTGAGTAGTTATAGACCCACACACAAATGCAACACAATTTAAGATTAAAAAAAAAAAAACAGACTCTTGCCTGCTTATCAGTCTCTAACACCATTACAGGCAAGATGCAGTAAATCCTTTGAAATAAACATGTGTTCCACTCTGTACATTGAGTGCTATTCATAAATGGGAGAGAGATCTTAATAATGAATATACTTAGGAGGATTGGAAAGGAGCCATTAACATAGCTAGATCTACTTTTACTTGCAACCGCTTGCTTGAAACCCAATACAAACTTTTACACCGCCTTTATATAGCTCCTAATGTTTTGCATGAGATTACACCGCATGTATCCCCTTTTTGTATCAAATGTCAAATACAGACTGGTGCCTTTTTCCATTACTTCTGGGAATTTAAACTAATCAAAAGATTTTGAAGTGCCATATCTCAAGAACTCAGCAATATTTTTAAGAATCGGATCTAAAGGGACCGTGGATTTTTTATGCTTGGTTTACCTTCAAAAGAATCAGCATTAACTTATTTGCAGCATAAACTAGATGATAAACTATTGTTGCTGGCCTGGAAATGTATTCTTATTAACTGGGTTAAGGATAACCCTCCCACTGTTACTTTCTGGTACAGGGAATTGTTAAGAGTTATTCCTCATGAAAGAGTTGCTGCCATCTTAGGAGGAAATGAGGATTTGTTACTCAATGTTTAGTCTCCTTTGCTTACCTACTTCCCAGATGATTTGTCTCAACTGTTGAGAGGGGCCGGTTGTCTTTTGGGTGTCTCTAGGTAATTAGGAAGTGAGCACAAAGGATGGGAGTTCACTTTGTATCTTCTTTTTTAACCAGCAAAATAAGAACAATATTTTGTGTGTACATAAACACCTTCCTCTGCCTTTCCCAATAAATGAACAAAACTGGAGTAAACTTTCCCTTCTACCACGTTCTCTTAGCTCCATTTGAAAGGCAAAACAGGCCTTGAGACAACTGCTGTTTGGCATTATATTTGCATTTATATGTAATGTAGTGGGCCATTTCTGGAAATGATATAGTGCTTTGTACCATCTAGATTTAATACTAAAGTGACCTATATGGTAAATGGTAAATAATAAACAAAATTGTAAACAATTTATTAACACAAATTGTTTTGTGTTAATAATTTCTTTAAATAAATGCCATAATAATTTTAAATAAAATCATCTGAAATTTTCATGTTGTGGAGGTAATGATGTATGTAAGGATGACGCAAACCTAATGCAGGTGTGCTGTTCCTCCAAGCTGTTGGCCACCAGGATATTATCTCGATTTACAAAAACAAAGGAGAGCCCGCGCAATACCTAGTTAGTCAAACGCTGGAAGGTTTGGGCTGCACCCCTCAGGCCGAAGGGCATGTGCAAAAACCTGAAAAGGCTGAAATGAATTATTATGGTGGTTTTGGGGACATCCTCAGCACGCACAGGAACCTGGTGATACCCCTGTACTAAATCAATTTTAGAAAAAATTGATGAAAAAAGTCCCCGCGAGACGAGCCAAAAAAATTCTCAATGTGCGGAATGGAATAACAATTGCTTTCTGTGACATTATTTAGATGGCAAAAATTCCTACAAGGCCTGCACTGACCGTCAGATTTGGGTGCCACGTCTAATGGGGAAGTCCAGGGACTATTTGAACACTGCACAGTGCCCAGGCGCGGTATAGTTGCATACTCCTCCTGAGCAACAGACAGTTTAGCAGGGTCAAGGCAGGGTGTGCGCACACAAACACTGGGGGCCGACCGGAGTGATAATGTCCACCCCGTGCTTCATCACAGTGTTTGAGAAAGTAGGGACAGTTAGTGAGGGAAACTCAGAAAGCAAACATTAAAATACGTTTCCCGAAGTTACAAAATTAGCACGCACCAAGGCCTCGGCACCCCGAGTAAAACAGGGTTGTGAAGAAAATGACAGCATTGAGAGAGCTGGCAGCTGTTGAAAGAAGAGGAATCATCCATCATATGTTCCTAGCAAGGACAGCATGCTCTCCATGAGCTCAAGAGCAGTACATTCACCCTGGCCCGAGAGAGAGGGAGTTTTTAGGACCATTTCACGTTGGAAAGGGAGAAGCGCCGCAGAAGCAGCGCCTTGAGATCAGTGTATGAGATCACATGATGGTATTTTGTGTCATCAGATGAAATGCCACGAAGAGCAAACTGAACTTCAATGCACATGAGGGGGCATCATGAAGGCAAAAATCCGGTAGTTTAAAAGCTACAGCAAACTCAGCTATAGGTGGAGGTGGAAGTCCGGCAGCCACTGACGCTTCCAGGCAGGAGCTGGCTTCCTCTTTGCACCTTAGCATGTTCGGCTCAGGGGTCACCAATGTGGAGGTATGTAAGGACGACACGAAAGATCCCAACATTTTAATCCAACTTTATTCTCGGAAAATATTGTGAAGGCTATAACTCTATTAGGAAGTCACCTTTTTAAATTGATACCGTAGCTGCATTTACTAAAAATCTTGGAAGAGTTTGAATCCTGGTGACATTTACCTCAAGGTCATTGAGGTCAGTTTGCCTGACATTTGGACTTACCGTATTTTTGGGACCATAAGGTGCACAGGATTATAAGGCACTACTTCCGGCGCCCCCCCGTGTGTGACAGTCTGTTACAGAACCTCTGCTCATTCTGAGTTTCTTTCTTTCTCATCTTTTTTTCTCGGAATTTTTATAACTAAAGTATTAGCAATTAGACTCTGCAATCACCGTTTTGTGCTAGTCTTGGTCGTTTTTCTTGTTTTTTTTTTTACTATTTTCACCTGTGTTTGGGGACCCACTGCAGGTATCCTTTGTTTACAGTAGGGATCAGCTGTTAGCGCTGCGTCCCACAGCAGTACTGCCGGCAGACAGACTTGACATTCCCAGCGAGCCGAGGAAGAAAAGACGGGGGTGTCGTGCTGTGAGGGAGCGCCGTCACCTGAGAAGGAGATGTTATAGACCCTCTGTCCCTTCTGTAATCATCGGAAACGTAAGATCTTTGCCCATTAAGATGGATGACCTCACGTCGCTAACCTGGTCACAGAGGTATTGTATTCAAATGGTTTCTCTCACCCCAACCGGTCGCAGCAGATGGCCGCCCCTCCCTGAGCCTGGTTCTGCCGGAGGTTTCTTCCTGTTAAAAGGGAGTTTTTCCTTCCCACTGTCGCCAAAGTGCTTGCTCATAGGGGGTCATATGATTGTTGGGCTTTTCTCTGTATCTATGAAGCGCCTTGAGGCGACATTTGTTGTGATTTGGCGCTATATAAATAAAATTGAATTGAATTGAATTGAGAGGGAGTATCAGCAATGTAGCATTATGATGCTAACAGAGTCCAGGCTAACACCGCTAACTCCGGACACGAGCGTGACGCTATCGGGATGGCAGTGTTTGTGAATGACAGATGGTGTAACCCTGGGCACATCACTGTGAAAGAAGAACTGTGCAACAGAGACATTGAGCTGTTAGCCGTTAGCATGTGTGTGTACTACCTCCCCAGGGAATTCTCACATGTTATTGCGATAACGGCGTATGTCCCCCCTTCGGCCAACATAGATACAGCCTGTGACCCTCTCCACTCTGTGGTCAGCAGACTGCAAATGCAATCTCCAAGAGCCCTTCTTTTAATATCAGGGGACTTTAATCATGTCTCACTGGACTCCACGCTGCCCACCCAGTATGTGACATGCCCAACCAGAGACAATAAAACACTGGACTTACTGTATGCCAGTGCTGAAGAGGCATACAGTTCATCACCTCTACTTCCCCTGGGCAGATCTGATCACAGCCTGGTGCACCTTGTCCATGTCTATGAGCCCTTAGTGCGCAGGGAGCCACCAGCCACCCACACAGTGCAGAGATGGTCGGAGGAGAGCGAGGAGGCTCTTAAGGATTGTTTTGAGTCTACTGTGTGGGAGGTGATCTGTGACGACCACGGAGAGGACATCGACAGCCTTGTGACATGCATTACGGACTATATTAACTTCTGTGTGGATAATACCATACCTACCAGGACTGTGCAGTGTTTCTCTAACAACAAATCATGGATTAACGCAGAAATTAAAGCCGTCCTCAAGCAGAAGAGGAAGGCCTTCAAATCCGGAGACAAAGAGGAGTTGAAAAGGGTGCAGAGAGAGCTGAGAGCTGCCTGTAGCATAAGGAATGGGAAGGATAGCTACAGGCAGAAGATGGAGAACCAGCTTCAGCAAAACAACGTTGGCAAAATCTGGAGAGGCCTCAGAACCATCTCGGGCCACAAACATCAGAACTCTCTGCCTGGGAGGGATGTGAGGTGGGCAAATGAAATGAATCATTTCTTCAACAGATTTGATTCATCCATGAGGCAGTCTTCAACATCGGCTGAAGACTCACCCACACCCACTGCTGCTGTTTCACTTCTGACACCTCAGACACTTCACACCCCCTCTACTCACCCTGCTCACTCCTCCCCACCCCCAACAACAGCATCCAATACACACTCAACACAAGGCTACAGCCTGTCTCTCTCAACCACACAGGTGTGGAGGGAACTGAGGAGGATTAAAGGCAAGAAGGCAGCGGGTCCAGATGGCATCAGCTCAAGGGTTGTCAGCTCCTGCGCAGACCAAGTGTGTGGAGTGATGGAGCACATCTTCAATCTGAGCCTGAGGCTGGGGAGAGTCCCACAGCTCTGGAAAACCTCCTGTGTTGTACCAGGGCCAAAGACTTCACGCCCCAAGGACCTCAACAGCTATAGGCCGGTGGCTCTGACATCCCACCTGATGAAGACCCTGGAGCGGCTGGTCCTGGCTCAGCTTTGGCGCCTGGTGAGCTCATCACTGGACCCACTTCAGTTTGCCTACCAGCCTGGCATCGGAGCAGATGATGGCGTCATTCACCTTCTACATTGTTCTCCCTCTCACCTGGAGACCGCTGGGAGCACTGTGAGAATCATGTTCTTTGATTTCTCCAGTGCCTTCAACACCATTCTGCCCACGGTTCTGAAGGACAAGCTGGAAAACACAGGAGTGGACCACCACCTCACTACCTGGATTTTGGACTACCTCACCGACCGACCACAATATGTGAGAACTCAGGGCTCTGTGTCGGACAGGGTCGTCTGCAGTACGGGGCCCCCACAGGGAACGGTTCTAGCTCCGTTCCTCTTCAACATCTACACTGCAGACTTCTCCCACAACTCCACCCAGTGCTTCCTGCAGAAGTTCTCTGATGACTCTGCAATAGTCGGCCTCATAACTGATGGGGACAAGGAGTACAGAGAACTGACCCAAGGCTTTGTGGACGGGTGCCAGCAGAACTACCTCCAGATCAACACTAATAAAACCAAGGAGCTGGTACCTGCTGTGGAGACTCAGGTCTTTTGAAGTTTAGGGCCCAATCCTGAAGACCTTCTATGACTCTGTGGTGGTCTCAGTCATCTTTTATGGTGTGGTCTGCTGGGGTGGCAACATCTCTGCCGGGGACAGGTAGAGACTGAACAGCTCTGTTCTGGGAGGCCCTTTGGACCCAGTGGAGGTGGTGAGTGACAGGAGAATGGTGGCTAAGCTGTCATCCCTGTTGGACATCATCTCCCACCCCATGCAGGAGACTCTGACAGCACTGAGCAGCTCCTTCAGTGGAAGGCTGTGGCACCTACGATGTGGGATGGAGAGATTTCGCAGGTCTTTGCTCCCCACTGTTGTCAGACTTCACAACAAAGACTTCAACTGATCAAACACACACATCCACACATGTGCAATGAGACAAAGTGCAATACTCTTTTTCTAAGTTGTATTTTTTTACTCAGTTATATATAGCGTTTGTATTCTATTTTTATCCTATTGTATGTATTATTTTATTTTATTTTATTGCATATAGTATTTTCTTTTATTCTATTCTATTCTGTACAGTTGTGTACAGTATCTTATTCTTATTCTGTATTCGAGCGTTCTCTAATTTTTGCTATATGACTTCGCACTGTCCACTTTCTGCTGTAACAAAACAAATTTCCCACGTGTGGAACGAATAAAGGTTATCTTATCTAAGGTGCACTGTCGATGAATGGGTCTGTTTTCATACATAAGGCGCACTGGATTATAAGGCGCATTAAGCGAAACAAAACAGTCAGATAAGTCAAACTTTAGCCAACTCAACCTCATATTGAGGATGGATTATCTCAGTTGTTCACCTGACTGAAGTTTGGTCTGTTTACAGCATCCTGCCATGCGATAGCATTAGTCCCTAGCATACCAAGACGAGGCGTGGGGCTGGACGGGCTCCTCGGACCCTCCAGCGGACGTGGCGTGGGGCTGGACGGGCTCCTCGGGCCCTCCAGCGGACGTGGCGTGGGGCTGGACGGGCTCCGCGAGCCCTCCAGCGGACGTGCTGTGGGGCTGGACAGACTCCTCGGGCCCTCCAGCGGACGTGGTGTGGGGCTGGACGGGCTCCTCGGACCCTCCAGCGGACGTGGCGTGGGGCTGGACGGGCTCCTCGGGCCCTCCAGCGGACGTGGCGTGGGGCTGGACGGGCTCCGCGAGCCCTCCAGCGGACGTGGCGTCGGGCTGGACGGGCTCCGCGAGCCCTCCAGCGGATGTGCTGTGGGGCTGGACAGACTCCTCGGGCCCTCCAGCGGATGTGGCGTGGGGCTGGACGGGCTCCGCGAGCCCTCCAGCGGACGAGACGTGTGGCTGCCCAGGCATAGACAATGATCCAAAGTTCATAGTGGGTTGGACGAGCTCGAGTGACAATCTCTGACAATCCATCAAGCGGTGCGGCTTCATAGCTTACCAAAACCGTACTAAAAATTTTTTTGAGAGATTTTTTTTTTTTTTTTGCCTGTCCCATTTGGTTCTTTAGCCGTCAGAATTGTTGTCTGAAGACCAACAAGGATACCCAATGGATTTATTTTGCCAAATGGATCATCATGGCATTGCCATATTGCCGTATTGGTCCATTTGATCAACCTTTGTTTTTATTATTTATTTTATTTTATTTTCAGTTGTTACAGACGGGACAGACATGAGTGAGGGATAGGAAAGGGAGAAAGAAAGAGGAAGGAAAAGAAAAACAGAAGGGGAGAGGGACAGTGAGAAAGAGGGGGAAAAAAAAATATCTCCGGGATCACCTGTTGAGAGAAAAAGAATAGAAAACAAGCAAAAAAAAAAACAAAACAAAGCAACATACTATACACAACACCATCGCATTAATCTAGCTAAGTGTAAACAGCAGTAAATACTAAATATTGAATGTTGTTGTGCAGCACGCAGGACAGACAGCGCACAATGTGCTTTGAAGTAGCAGCCAAGAAAGGTGTGATTTAAGTCTACGAACAGTGAACACCCGTGTGCACACCTGTGTGGATCAGCGCGCTTGTATTCAAATGGTTTCCCCATGTAATGGTCTGCAAGAGGATGTAGAGAGCCATAGCCCTGTCCCCCAGGGCATGAAGCAGGCATGGAGGAGATCCAGGCCCCAGACATCCAGAGGCCCCAGAGTGCAAGAGCCCAAGGAGGACCACCGGAGGGGCATCCGTGCCACCTTCATGGGAAGGGCTGAGGATCCCCAGACGAGGGGTCACCCAGTAGCCACCGGGCAGAAGCTAGAGGGGGCTGCACCGGCGTGCCCGCCGGCTCCGCTGGCAGCCGGCTGTGCCAGAGTGAACCGAGCCGCAGGCACAGAGGCCGGAGGCCCGAGGCCCCTCCGCGCCCCAGAAGAGGCCTGACCGAGCAGCAGGTGCCAGGCCCCGCCAAGTAGCCACCGGGAGTGAGCTGGCACATGACCTGAGCCCCGGACACCAAGAACCAACAATGCACCGACCCCTGAGGGCATCAGTCACCGGCAGGGAGTGTGGTGAGGGGAGATAGGCCTCCACACTTGGAGGGCCTGGGAGTTCCCAGAGAGGTGGAGTCTAAGACCCGACCTGACATATAGACACAGACAAACAGGCACACACAGACACAGACATGCATTCCCACCCTCATGCACACATATACAAACACTCAGCACTCACCCAACGTAGGAATAAACGTAAATGGACATGTACACACAATCACACTCCCCAAACATACTCTATACCCCGGGTCCAGGTATCCTCGCCCCCAGAGGGGGAAACGGCACCCAGACCCAAGAGATGTTACCCTTCCCTCCGGGGTGGAGGCAAGCAGACCGCCCCAGGCTCCGCAGCAGCAGGGAGGCCAATCGGACAGCCAGCATCTCTTCCCAGCCCCCCCGCCCCGATGACTAGCAGAGAACGGGGGTGTGTTAAGACCCCATACCTCCCTCCTCCCACTCAAGTGTAGTGTTGCTGCGTGTTGCTCTAAAGTGTATTTAAAACAAGGGAGAGCATGGTGCTGCTGCCAGAGAGCAGCAGGTGTTAGCACGGCCCCTCCCAAGAACCCTCAATGTCTACCCTGCACCCTGGTGACACACCTGAACCCCAAGGCCCTACCTGTGTGGGTGGGTGTGGTGGAGCGGGAAGAGGGAGGTAGCCGGGGATGGGGAGGAAAAGAAGGGAGGGGAGGGTGTCCCTCCCTAGGGCCAGCTCCCCCGCTGACCCCAGTAGGCACCCCCATCCTCTGGTATCCACCAAGGCAAGGGAGCCCAGGCCCATCCAGACCGGGGCCTACGGCAGCAGCACCGCCAAGCCCCACAGGACCCAGGGCAGCCCACCCTACCCCACCGCAGAGGAAACTGTACCCACCCCAACATTCAATCATCTCCCAGACTACACAAGACACGGACACCCAGGTTAAGTTTATTCTCCACCTCTCCTATGTCTCTCCCCCACCTGCAGAGTGGACTCCTGCAAAGATGGAACAACCTCCCTGCCAGTTGAAGAGCCCCCCGGTTAGGCCGATGCACAAGAGGCCCCCTGCGCCAGGGCTGAGCCCCCGTGCACCCACCCGCCCACAACCTCGGCGACACACCGATGAGGACCGAAGCCCCCAAGGCCCAGCCAGAGCCCCAGCACGGAGGCGAAGCACCCCCGAACCCCAAACCCCCACGCCCGCCCCGGATCCACTCAGGGGCAGCCAGGCCACCAGGCCAGTAACCTACGTCCGCCAGCACAGACCATCCTCCAGCCCCGCTGCACGCGGCCACAAGGAGAACAACCTCTGAGAGCGACCAGAGCCACTAACCAGGTTATGAACACAACCCCCAGGTTAAGCCCTCCAGGGATAACGTCTCTAGGGGTCCTCCAGGTGCCCTAAGCCCATCCGAACCTCCACATCACCACAATAGCCAAGGCGGGACCAAACCACGACCCCCCACCCCCGCTAGGTGATGGAGCCGAGAGATTTTTTAGTGCCGTGTACCACATAAAATCGGTTTGAGATCAGTAAGCACAACCAGAATTCATATGTAAGGCGCACCGGATTATAAGGCGAACTGTCGATTTTTGAGAAAATTAAAGGATTTTAAGTCCGCCTTATAGTGCGGAAAATACGGTACTTCTATTTGTAATTCTAGCTCTTTGAACCAGGAAATGTTGAACAGGTCTTCCCAACCCCTTTGGGTGGAGCTCGGCGCTTTTCCACTGACTGGCTGGATCACCTGTGTCTTATCAACCTCATTACATCCAATATAAATGGACTAGCTCTTCCATCCAGTCTCTGCCGGGTTATCTGCCTCTCAAGAGTGATAACCAGGCTCAGTTTAGTTGCTTCCATGTCTTCCAATGTTCTCTCTATCCATTTTCCCAGCGCTCATTCCTCCTTTGGCTGCAAGAATTGCTTCTTGTTCCTTATCTCCTCTCCTGCAATACCTGGTCGTCTCCCTTAATATTCATAAGATACTCACCTTAATAACTTATCTGGCTTCTCATCCTCCAACTCTCCCTATTACGTGATAACACCAACCAGAGGACCTACTTGCTCCCTTTTAGGATTTTCCTCTGAAAGACAACAAGCTTAATGGCTCAATCCTCTCTTTGTGCACAAATATCCTGCGCAGCAGTCATGGTCCTGAACATGACAGCCTGTGTTTGGAATTTCGTTTTTTTTTAATATACTGAGCTTGAGATTTTTTGTGTTGCTCATTGTAGTTGTATTTATTTATTTAGTTTTCCATATTTTTCTACATCATTGTTGTGCATTTTACTTATTTTAGTGGCGTTTTCATTGTTGAGCACTTTGTGCAGCAATGGACTGTTGGTAATGTGATATATAAATATACTTGAATTTGACATTAATCGTAAAGAATTTTGGAGATTTGAGAATATGATGTAATTTTGCATTCATTTCTGGGCCATCATTTTTCATATAGAAACCATAGAGGAGCAAAAATTAGCATCCAGTTTTTCTTACAGAGAAAAGTTAGCTGTGAAAACTTGCCTTGTACAACACAACAACGACTTTCCAGTTATGAAGATATTATTCAATACATCATACTACATGGAACACAAATATGTAAATTTAATGCTAAAATAGATATTTCATCATCACTTAGAACTCTCAGTAAAAATTTATGAGTCTAAAGACTTTTCTTTCAGGAAGATCCATGATGAACATGTTTGATGATTCATTCATAATCCTATTGAACATTGGTTTATAGTTGTGTCTATTTTGATTGTGTCATAGATATATTTCTTTCTGTACATTTTACTTTGTGTTGGGTGCATACCAAAATGCACAGTAAATACAGACCAAAGTGAATAGCCAGAAAGCAAGAACCCAGTTTAGTGTAACTGCAAGGGTAGCTACAAGAAAAAGAGTTAAAGCAAAATGAAATTAGACGAGCTGAGTAACAATTTTCAGGGTGTTTAGAGTCAACCAGGACTATGCCAAAGAAAAGATGGCAAATTGGCAGGACCATTTTTGCGCACCAGCAAAACTCTAATCCTTTCACCCCCACCCCCCAGAACCCCTCTTTTTGGGCTGGAAGTGCTCTGCAAGGGAGAGAAAGAAAAGACAGATCTAGAGAAGCTAGGGAGGTTGAAGAGTGGAGTGTAATGCAATTTAACTATTTAACTATTAAAAAAGCAGATGCAAGAAGAATAATTCATAATTTAATGCTAGATTAATCTACTCTGTAAAAATAATATTGTAGAATTTACGGTGAATTACTGGCAGCTGTGGTTGCCAGAATTTCACCGTGAAAAATAAATTGTAAATGTAGAACACAAAACGGTATCCTATTTTGGTAACCTTAAATTTCACAGTAAATAATAATATTTTTTTTTATGTTGAATGACTGAATTTAAACATAAATTCATGTGAAAACAACAGACTGTGGCGGACCACTAGAGGGCTCCACTCACACCCACTGTTGAGGAAGTGTGTTCCTGTGTTTTGTGGCGCGATATGCAGTTGATGTTGGAGACTAATAAAGAAGGAGTGAGAACTGAGAGCTCTGTGTCGTTGATGCTTACCTCCACATTGGTGACCCCTGACTCGAGCATGCAACGGGCCGCAGATAACGCAGACTCCGCTATGGATGCATCAGCGGCCGCCGGACCTCCGCCTCCTGTTGCAGCTACGTTCGCTGTGGCGCTGAAACTGCCGGACTTTTGGCTCCATGACCCCCCGTCATGGTTCGTACACGTGGAGGCTCAGTTCGCCCTTCGCGGCATCTCAGCTGACGACACAAAGTATCACCATGTGGTGGCCTCGCTCGACCCGCTGGCCACCCGTCGCGCGATGACGCTCCTCCGGGACCCACCCGCCCAAGGGAAATACGCTGCCCTCAAAGAGCTGCTTCTTCGGCGCTATGCCCTCTCCGATGCTGAACGAGCCGAAAAGCTCCTCAACCTGTCGGGCTTGGGTGGCGGTACCGCGCTCGAGCTCATGGAGAACATGCTATCGTTGCTCGGGCCGGATGACGGTGGATTCCTCTTCGCCCACCTCTTTTTTTTTTTTTTTTTTTTTTTTTTCTTTCTTGCCTGTCCCGTTTGGCTCTTTTGCCATCAGAATTATTGTCTAAAGGCGAAGAAAGATGCCCAACGGATTTTCTTTACCAAATTGACCATCCCAGCTTTGCCGTAATGGTCCATTTGATTCACCTTTTATTCTTTATTTTATTTTCACTTGCTGAATACGGGACAAACTTGACTGGGGGAAAGAAAAGGGAGAAAGAAAGAGGGAAAGAAAAACAGTTGAGAAGAGGGACGGGGGAGAAGGGCAAAAAACAAAAACCAACAGAATAAGCAGAAAAAAAAAAAAATACATATATCGATCACCTGGATCACCTGTTGAGAAAGAAAAAAGAAAACAAGCAGAAGAAAACGAGAGTAATACAATAAACAACATCACAATGATATATGGGAATATGACAGTAAATACTAAATATTAAACATTATTGTGCAGCACGTAAGATCGACAGCACAGTGTGCATTGAGGTAGGAGCCAAAAAGGGTGTAGTTTGTGTGTGTGATCACCCGTGTGTACACCTGTGAGCATGGACGCGCTTGTTTTCTTAAAAGGTTCCCTCATGTAATGATCTGCTAGAGGGTGTGGGGGGCCACTGCCCCGTCCTCCAGGGCATGAAGCAGGTATGGAGGAGATCAAAACTCCAGACATCCAGAGGCCCCCAGAACACAAGAGACCAAGGAAGACCAACAGAGGGGCAGCCGTGCCACTGTCCCAGAAAGAGCTGAGGAGAGTCCCAGATGAGGGGTCACCCAGCAGCCACGGAGCAGAAGCCAGGGGGGGTTGCAGTGACGTGCCCGTGAGCTCCACCGGCAGCCAGCTGTGCCTGAGTGACCGAGCCCCAGGCCGAGAGGCCGGGGGCACCCCACCTCCGAAGTGGCCCAAGCGAGCCCCAGGCTCCAGGCCCCGATAAGCAGCCGCCAAGGAGTGAGCCGGTGTGTACCCGGACGCCCACCCCCGGACACAAAGAACCACCAACGCACCGATGTCTGAGGGAGTCCGGCCCCGGCAGGGGAAGTGGTGGGGGGAGATAGGCCTCCAAACCTTGGAGGGCCTGAGCTGTCCTCAGAGAGGTGGCGTCTGATACCCAACCTGACATATGGACACAGACATACAGGCACACACAGATACAAACATCCATTCCCACCCTCATGCTCTCATATGCACTTACTCCACACTCAACCAACGTGGAGACAGACATAAAGAGACGCTGTACACACAATCACACTCCCCAAGCGTACTCTACGAACCGGGTCTAGGTACCCTTGCCCCTGGAGGGGGGAACTGCACCCAGACCCAGGTTGTGTTACCCTTTTCCCTGCGGTGGGGAGAAGCAGACCGCCCCGACTCCGCAGCAGCAGGGAGGCCCCACATTCCGGACCCCAGTCGGACGGCCAACTCCTCCTCCTAGCCCCCCTGCTCCAGCAGACCGCAGAGAACGAGGGCGAGAGAAGACTCCTAACCTCCCTCCACCCGCTCATTGTAGTGTTGATGTATGTGTGTTCTAAGGTGCATTTAAAACCCAGGAGGGCATGGAGCTACCTGCCAGAGAGCAGCAGGTAAGCGCATAGTCCCTCCTGCTAGCCCTCAATGTCTACGTGTATTTAAAATTGAGAGGTGGGCAACGACGCCAGGGGTGAGGTGTACACCCTGATGGTAATTGGGATTCCGTGTAGCGTGCCCACCCCCAAGATCCTATATGTATGTGTAATGAGAGTGTGAGTAATGTGAATGTCTAAGTTGCGGGATAAAATTGAGGCAGAGGCAGCCAGAAGGGGACAGAGGGGGGGGGTTACCTCCTCTGCACCCTGGTGACACACCCCTACTCCAAGGACCTGCATGTGTGGGTGGTTGTGGTGGAGCGGGAAGAGGGAGGCAGCTGGAGATGGGGAGGGAAGGAAGGGAGGGGCAAGTGACCCCTCCCTGGGGCCAGCTCCCCCGCTGACCCCAGTAGGCACCCCCATACTCCGCGACCCGCCAGGGAAGGGGGGCCTAGGCCCATCCGAACCGGGGCCCAGTGCAGCGGCGCCGCCCGGCCCCACAGAGCCCGGGGAAGTCCACCCAACCCCACCACAGAGAAAACTGCACCCACCCCATCATCCACTCATCTTCCAGACTACATAAGACAATAGACGCCCAGGCTGAGATCTTCCTCCACCTCTCCTGTATCTCCCCCTCTTGCAGAGAGAGGAAAGCTCCTGCAAGATGTGACAACCCCCCCCCCCCCCCCCCCCCCCCCCCACCAGTTGAAGAGCCCCCCAGGTGGCTCGGCGCACCGGCAGCACCCTGCGCCAGTGGTGGGCCCCCATATACCCACCGGCCCACAACCCCGGCAACACACCAACCAGGACCCAGGCCCCCGAGGCCCGGCCAGGGCCCCAGGCCAGAGCCGGAGCGCCCCCAGAACCTCACGCCCGTCCCGGATCCACCCAGGGGCAGCCAGGCTACCAGGTCAGTAACCCCCGTCCGTCAGCACAGACCCTCCCCTAGCCCCGCTGCACGTAGCCACGAGGAAACCGTCACCTAAGAGCCAACAGAGCCCCTAATTGGCCATGACCGCTACCCCGGGTTGAGCCCCCCAAGGAAGATGCTCCCGGGGAACCCCCCGACGCCCTAAGCCTGACCCTACCCCCACACCAATCACAACAGTGAAGGCGAGACCAAAATATGACCCCCCACCCCCACTAGGTGATGGAGCTGATCAGAGGAGCCCAGAGCGATTGATCTGATGTGGTGGCAGAGGCTGTATCAAGACTAATGTAATCTAATAGATAATTTCTATATTGGTTAGAATTAAGATTGTTTTTATTTTTCCAGTTCATGAGGACTGTTTTCTTGGCTATGCATAGGGCAGTGAAAACCATATGGGCTATATTCTTTTCTGAAGTGACATTATCTAAGCTGCCCAACAAACACACTAAGGGGGAAGTTGGAATGTTACATTTCAGACACTTTGATAAGTCTTCACATATCTCGCGCCAAAACTTCTGAACTGGTGGACAGAACCAAAGAGCATGGATATAATTGTCCGGTGAATTGGTTTGGCAGTGTGAGCAGTTGTTGGTAGATGCAAAGCCCATCTTGAACATCCGATGACCTGTATAGTGCACTCTATGTAGTATTTTGTATTGAATTAATTGAAGACTGGGATTTCTGATTAGATGAAAGGTTTTTAAGCAAATCTGAGACCAGAAGTTTTGGTCTAAGTTAACTGATACATCCACTTCCCATTTTGCAATAGGAAGTGATATTGATTCATCTGTTTTAGAAAGCATTCTGTATATTTTGGATAGTAATTTGGGGGTTTTAAGAGTAAAAAATTGAACCACACTTGGTGGTGTTTGTAGTTCAACTTGACCCGGTTTAAATTTCTTTTTTATTATGGATTTAATTTGTTGATATTCTAAAAATCTTTTCTTGTTGATCCCATATTGTGTAACTAGTCTGTCAAATGAAATAAATTCTGTTCCTTCTAGTATATGTTCTACATATTTGATTCCTTTACCATTCCAATCTGAAAAGTTTATCATATTATTGTTTTGTAATATGTCAGGGTTGTTCCAGATAGGTGTACGTTTGCATGGGATTAATGAAGACTCTGTCAACTTCAGAAACTCCCACCATGCTGTCAGAGAAGAGCTGATGTTGATGCTTTTGAAGCATTCATGTCGTTGGATGTTTGAGCTGATAAATGGTAGATCTGAAATCTCTAGATTATTGCAAAGTGCTTGTTCTACATCTAGCCAAGGTTCATCTAAAAGGGTATGTTTTAGCCATCCTGAGATAAACTGAAGCCTGTTGGCTAAGAAGTAGTGCTGAAAGTTAGGTAGTTCTAATCCTCCTTTATCCTTGGTCTTTTGTAGTGTTTTTAAGCTTATACGTGGGGGCTTATTTTTCCAAAGGAATTTGGACATATATGAATCTAGAGATCTGAACCAATCTTGCGGCGGTTTAGTTGGGATCATTGAGAATAAATAATTTATTTTTGGTAATACCATCATTTTTATAGCAGCAACCCTTCCCATGAGTGATATGGGTAGACATTTCCATCTAGCCAGATCACCTTCTACTTTCTTTAAAAGTGGGGTATGGTTTAATTTAGTTAGATCTGCAAGCTTGGGAGAAATATTAATACCTAAATATTTTATATTTCCCGATTGCAGTGGAGTAGAAGAGGAATTATGGAAGCAGCAATTAATAGGAAGGACTGTAGATTTTGACCAGTTAATTGAGTAATCTGATATTCTTGCAAAAGAGTTTATCAATTCAATCACCCCAGAGATATTGGTTTGTGAATTTTGGAGAAAGAGTAACACATCATCAGCATAAAGGCTGATTTTATGTTCCACGTTCTTGCATTTTATGCCCTTAATTGCTGAATTCTGTCTAATTGCTGCTGCTAGTGGTTCGATAAAAATTGCAAACAGTGAAGGGGAGAGTGGGCATCCCTGCCTGGTGCCCCTCAGGAGACATAAGCTGGAGGATGTCTGGTCATTTGTTCTGACACAAGCTGTTGGGGAATTATATAATATTTTTAACCAGTTGATGAAAGAAGATCCAAAACCAAATTTGTGTAAAGTTGCAAATAGAAATTTCCAGTTAACTCTGTCAAACGCTTTTTCTGCATCTAAGGAAAATATTGTAGTTTCAAGGTTTTTACTGTATGAGTAGTCTATCAAATTAAGTAATCTACGTGTATTTGTTGATGAGTGCCTACCTTTTATGAAACCAGTTTGGTCAGGATGAATTAAGAGGGGGGTTATTTTCTCTAGTCTCTTCGAGAGAGCTTTGCAGATTATTTTGAGGTCTACATTAATAAGGGATATTGGACGATAGCTTGAGGGATATACAGGGTCTTTGCCTGGTTTTAGCAGGAGATTAATGTTTGCAGAATTCATATTTGATGGAAGTCTGCCCTTTTCTTTGATTTCTAACAACGTTCTGTAAAAAACTGGTGCTAGAATCGTCCAGAATTCTTTGTAGAATTCTGCAGGAAAGCCGTCTGGACCTGGAGCCTTATTATTCGCCCACCTCTTCCTCCGCCAACTACCGGCCGCCGTGAGAGCTGTCCTCGCAAACTCCCCGCTTCTGCCTGCAAAGGATTATCGCTCCCTGGCTGAAGAAGCGGATCGCATTCTCCTGGCTAGCCGCACTTTCGACGTTCACGCCCTGGCTATGGACTCGCCGGCGGCACCTTCCACGCCTCCACCTGCCTCCCCCGGAGCATCCGCCCCCTTGCTGACGGCAGGGGTTGCTACACGCCGGCACCGCGGAAAGAGCATCTGTTTCTACCATCAGCGTTTTGGCGACAGAGCGCGTCGCTGCCTGCCGCCTTGCGCTTTCACGGCCCAGGGAAACGGACCCGCCAGCGCGCCGTAGCAGCCGCGACCGCTGGCAATACAGAAAGGCTGCTATTCATAGAAGACTCGCGCTCCGGGAGACGTTTTCTCGTGGACTCCGGCTCCCAGAAGAGCCTCCTTCCCCCTACCGCTGCCGACGGACTAGCAGCGAACTGTGGGCCGCAGCTCATCGCAGCTAATGGCTCTCCCATCAAAACGTTTGGGGAAAGGTTGGTGACTGTTTGTTTTCATGGCCGGGATTTCCAGTGGAACTTTGTTGTTGCCGCTAGCTCTGTACCTATTTTAGGTGCTGATTTTCTGTGTGCTCATGGACTGCTTGTCGATGTTGCTAACAGACGTTTAATTGATGCTCTCTCGTTTTCTTCGCTACCCTGTTTTACTCGGGCCGCCGAGCCCCTGATTCGGGCTAATGTAGTGACCTCCGGGGATGCTTTTCAGCATTTGCTTTTAGAGTTTCCATCGCTGTCTGTCCCTAATTTCTCTAGCACGGTAACGAAGCATGGGGTTGAGCATTATATTCCCACGGTCGGGCCCCCGGTGTTCGCGCGCGCGCGCCGCCTCGACCCCGCGAAACTGTCCGTCGCTCGGGAAGAGTTTGCAGCCATGGAGCGGCTTGGCATTGTACAGCGTTCGAACAGTGCATGGGCCTCTCCGCTTCACATGGTGCCCAAATCGGACGGTCGGTGGCGGCCATGCGGAGATTTCCGCCGTTTAAATTTTGACTTGGTGCGGGGGTATCACCAAGTTCCCGTGCGCGCCGAAGACGTTCCTAAAACCGCTGTCATTACCCCCTTCGGCTTGTTCGAGTTTTTGCGCATGCCGTTTGGCCTGAAAGGTGCCGCCCAGACCTTTCAGCGGCTGATGGACTCCGTTTTGCGTGGGCTGCCGTTCGTTTTTGTTTATCTGGACGATATATTGGTGGCCAGCTGCTCAGCGAGCCAGCACGAGTCCCATCTGCGGCAGGTTTTCCAACGTTTGGCAGCGCACGGCCTGATTATCAACCCTTCCAAGTGCCAGTTTGGGTTGCCTGTTCTGGATTTCCTCGGGCACCGCATTTCCGCTGAAGGTGTGGTTCCGTTGCCCGACAGAGTCCAGGCTGTTTCGGCTTTTCCGCGTCCCACGTCGGTTAAAGCGTTGCAGGAGTTCTTGGGGATGATAAATTTTTACAACCGTTTTCTCCCCAGAGCTGCCCACCTGCTACAGCCACTCTATGCTGCCTTAAAAGGTAAAACAGCCAAAGATCCGGTTGACTGGCTGCCAGAACGCGTCCATGCATTTTCCGCAGCCAAGTCTGCGCTGGCTGACGCCGCCGTGCTGGCCCACCCGTTTCCGTCGGCGGAGATCGCGTTGACCACCGATGCGTCCGATGTGGCAGTGGGTGGGGTGTTGGAACAGCGGGTTTCAGGTCTCTGGCAACCGCTCGCCTTTTTCAGTCGTACGCTCCGGGATGCTGAACGCAAGTACAGTGTTTTTGACAGGGAGTTGCTGGCCCTGCACCTCGCGACACGACATTTTCGTTTTTTCCTCGAGGGTCGCAACTTTACTGCGTACGTTGACCACAAACCTTTGACGTTTGCAATGTCCAAGGTCTCTGACCCATGGAGCGCACGCCAGCAGCGCCAGTTGGCGGCTATTTCAGAATTTACCACAGACATTCAGCATGTGGCTGGTAAGTCCAACCACGTCGCCGACTGTCTCTCACGTGTGTTGGTTTCTCCGGTGTATGTCGACGTCGGCTACGCTGCCATGGCCGCCGAGCAACGTGCTGACCCGGACGTCCTTGCCCTTCAGTCAGCAAAAACGGGCCTCGTGCTGGAGGACACCCCGGTGTGGGACGGCGGTCCGCGCCTTCTTTGCGACGTTTCCACCGGCCGCCCCCGCCCGGTGGTTCCCCTTTCGTGGCGTCGTCGTGTTTTTGACTCGGTGCATGCCCTCTCTCATCCCGGCGTCCGGGCCTCGGTCAAGCTGGTCAGCGCCAGGTTCGTTTGGCCGGGCCTTCGCAAGACGGTGAAAGAATGGGCAGCGGTTTGTATCCCATGCCAACGCTCGAAAATCCACCGGCACACACAGGCACCCCTCGAACCTTTCCGTGTCCCGGGTAGGCGTTTCGATCACGTTCATGTGGACCTGGTTGGTCCCTTACCGCAGTCACAGGGTTTCACGCACCTTTTGACTGTGGTGGACCACACGACCAGGTGGCCGGAGGCGGTACCCCTGGCGTCCACGACAGCGGTGACGATGGCCAGAGCATTTTTGTCAACATGGGTTTCACGTTTCGGTCCCCCGGCTGACATTACCTCGGACAGGGGCCCCCAGTTTGTTTCTGAGCTTTGGTCTGCTATGGCTGACGGCCTGGGGGTCAAGGTCCACCGCACCACAGCATACCACCCGCAGGCTAACGGGATGTGCGAACGGTTTCACCGGTCACTTAAGGCCGCGCTCCGGGCTTCCTTAACAGGTGGCGACTGGGTCGACCGTCTTCCGTGGGTTTTGCTGGGATTGCGTAGCGCGGTTAAAGAAGACCTCGGGGTTTCCCCGGCTGAACTGGTCCTCGGCCAGCCTCTCCGGGTCCCCGGGGAATTCTTACCTGACACCCCTCCCCCATGTTTCGATACCTCTTTGTTGCCTTTTCGCCCCCCAAGAGACTCATTTCCTGTTCCTGGTCCTGTGCACCAGTGCCTGCCTGACACTTTTGTTCCGGGTTCGTTGGACTCTGCTCGTTTTGTTTTCGTCAGGCACGATGCTCATAGGACTCCGCTGCGTCCACCATATGACGGGCCATACAGGGTTCTTAAACCAGGCAACAAACATTTCATTTTGGACTTTGGCGGTCGGCAGGAGGTTGTCTCTGTTGACAGACTTAAGCCTGCACATGTTATGCAGGAGGATCAGGTGGTCCCGGCCCAGGCCCCTCGCCGCGGCCGCCCACCTGCCACCGGGCTGATGGATTCTGTTTTTTCCCCCAGGAGCGACCCAAAATCAACGGAGTCCGAGTCGTCTGCAGCTTTTTCTGACCGCCAGTGCCAGCCTCGCTCTCGGGCTGGGTTGCCCTCTGTCAGTTCCCCACCCCCCCGGTTCAGCCGTTCCGGCCGTTTACTTAAGCGCCGGGTCCTGGACTAGTTCTGCTGGGTGTTCGGGGGGGGGGGCATGTGTGGCGGACCACTAGAGGGCTCCACTCACACCCACTGTTGAGGAAGTGTGTTCCTGTGTTTTGTGGCGCGATATGCAGTTGATGTTGGAGACTAATAAAGAAGGAGTGAGAACTGAGAGCTCTGTGTCGTTGATGCTTACCTCCACAAGACATTCCTTTAACCTGATTACAGTCTTATTTTGTTAAATATAGTGAAACTGTATCATACCTAAAAAGTTGAATATTACGGTAAAATACTGGCAGCCAGAATTTCACCGTGGAAAATATAGTGATAATGTAGAATACATAATGGTATACTTGTTGATAAATGTAAAATTCACAGTGAACTTTGGTTTTTGTACAATTATTACATTGAAATAAAAAAAACTAATATGAACTAAACCAGTTAAAATGCATTTTTAATAAGCTTGTTTACCGTCTCCTATTGACAAAGCACAGAAGAGCTGTATAATACAAAACATGCCTTTTTATTCAAAAGTTTATATTTACACTAAATTATTGGCAGCTGTTGCAGCCAGAATGTCGTCTAAAAAAATTAAGGTCCAACAAATGAGATAATAAAAATAATAGGGCTAACTGGCATAAAACTTACATTCTTTGACTTTTTGTCATAATTTGCTAGAAACATTAATAAAAACCAGTAGAGACAATGATTAAATTAAACAGTTAACATCCATCCATCCATTCGCTTCCGCTTATCCTTTTTCAGGTCGCGGCGCTGGAGCCTATCCCAGCTTTCATAGGGCGAGAGGCGGGGTACACCCTGGACAAGTCACCAGTCTGTCACAGGGCTAACACACAGGGACAGACAACCATTCGCACTCACATTTACACCTATGGGCAATTTGGATTAATCAATTAACCTATCCCCACAAACTGCATATCCACACAGAAAGACCCCAGCCTGATGGAGGAAATGAACTCAGGACCTTCTTGTTGTGCAGCAACAGTGCTAACCACCGTGCTGCCTTAAACAGTTAATATTTAATAATCAAATTAATCACTAAAAAGGCACTGATCTAATTAATATTAAACTTAATACAACCAAAAACAAATAAGTACATAATAAACAGTCAAACAAAAGTTAAAATACTTGATGCTTGCAGTGGTTAACAAAGTTCCTTTTTATCCAGACTTGATAGTAGAGGGCCTCTGATGGTGTCTGAGGAACTGGAACAGGTTTGGGATTCAATGTGCTGGAGGACTTGCATGTTGTTCTTCAGATGCTCGGTGTAGATTAGCCTTCTTTCCTTGCAGTCTGAAAGCAAATACAAAGAACAATAAAGCAAACTGCCCATTTCAAAAGCAAATATACAATCTTACATCTAATAGAACTGACACAATTAATCGTATAATGATTTACAATTGTGATGCATTGCAATGCGGAAAAAAAAAGCATTCTTAATCCATTCAGAAGAAACTTATCGATTATTACCACTTGAAAAATGGCAAAAAATCATCTTTTGCATATATATATATATATATATATATATATATATATATATATATATATATAGAGAGAGAGAGAGAGAGGGAGAGAGTAACATCTGTGAACATCTGTGCCGAGTATAACCTGGAAGTCCCAAGGTCAAAATGGGAGATGCCCCCAAGGGTGATGGAGAATGACCGAGCTAAGATCCTGTGGGACTTCCAGATACAGACGGACAAAATGGTGGTGGCTAACCAACCGGACATAGTGGTGGTAGACAAACAGAAGAAGACGGCCGTAGTGATCGATGTAGCGGTTCCGAATGACAGCAACATCAGGAAGAAGGAACACGAGAAGCTCGAGAAATACCAAGGGCACCGAGAAGAGCTCGAGAAGATGTGGAGGGTGAAGGTGGGGAATTTTTTTATATAAAAAAAAAAACACCCAGCACGCCCCTGCGGGTGGTTTATCCTTCAAGCTCGGGTCCTCTATCAGAGGCCTGGGAGCTTGAGGGTCCTGCGCAGTATCTTAGCTGTTCCCAGGACTGCGCTCTTCTGGACAGAGATCTCCAATGTTGTTCCCGGGATCTGCTGGAGCCACTCGCCTAGTTTGGGAGTCACCGCACCTAGTGCTCCGATTACCACTGAGACGACCGTCACCTTCACCCTCCACATCTTCTCGAGCTCTTCTCTTCTCTCTTCTCAGCTTTACATGCTGTAGTGCCATTTTTGGGAGTATTTCAAGTTGCTATACGTCAATACAACTGTTATAGCCCATATTTTAATAATATGTATGCATTAAGTCCATAGTAACTACATAAATTGCAAAAAAGTGCAAGAAACTACAAAAGAATGTAAAATCGTTTTTTGTTTTTACATATATTTCTACTTGGAGAAATTTAAGAGGTTTATCCCTCAAAACTTTAAATACAAAAAAGTTGCAAAAAATAGTTTACAATAACAGGAAATTTATTTTGAGTGTAACAGTATGTTTTAGGTAATTAATATACAGTTGTAAATCATAAATTCAAATGAAAAAAGCAGGAAAGATTGTCATTCAATCTTATTATGTAAATTGTAGGGTGATTAATTGTAAATAATGTTACAGATTTTCCCTGTTGTTTTCAAAGACAATGTGCCATATTACAGTACATTAATATATTTTCAACATATTAGCAGTGTAAAAATAAAAGCAAATCACAATTTTTCAATTTACAGAAATGTAATGTCCATATTACAATCAATTACTCTTTTTGATTTAATGGTAATTTACCGTTGCGATTTTACAGTTATTAACTGTAATTTTTATGTACATTTCTTACAGTGTACTTATAGGGGCAATAATTGTATTTACCCTATCTGTGATCTTGAAAACTGAAAGACTATGGATAACGTATACATTATCTAGCTAAAGAGTTTTTTAAAGTCCCTTTCAAATTTCTTTATGATTAATGTGCATTGCAAAAGTAGTTTTAGACACTTTTTGATACAAGATAGTTTACTGACATTTAACAATACGTGTAGAGCATTAATTTCCTGATTCCAAGGTTGCCAATCTAAGATCACTGGGCCCTTTGGGAAATTACAGCACATTGACTACATGTAATACTGTTGTTATAAGAACTGTGCTCTCATGCCTATATGGCAATGGAGTGCAAACATGCAAAGAGGTATCCTTCTATTTCTGTGTGTTCTCAGCACGAACACAGTATCTGGCTGTGAACTTTTTGGCAGGTTTGATATGCCAAGTTTGTTTAAGGAAGGTGACATAATGATCGGAGGAATCTTCCCAATTTTGATCAAACAGATACTCAGCACCTCTACATTTGATAAGGAGCCGCCTAAAGTGCAGTGTGAAGGGTATGATTTAACACAAATGGCTTTTTCATATGTCATGCATGTATGTTTATTTGTGTTTTAATTCCTTACATTGTACTTTATATACATGGGAAGCAAAAGCTTGGTTACTTTATGACTTTTATCAATCACTAACATGTCTTTAGGTTTGACCTGCGAATTTATCGATGGACACAGGCAATGTTATTTGCCATTGAAGAAATCAACAATGATCCTGCTCTCCTTCCAAACATATCTCTTGGCTATAGGATACTTAACTCTTGCGCATCTCCTACAAATGCTTTACGTGCTGCATTAACACTGGCTAGTGGAGCAGAGGAAGCAAAGGCGACTTCTCATTGCCCTCCAGCTATATCTGCCCTCATTGCAGAGTCTGGATCATCTCAGTCAATAGCTGTGGCTGGAATTCTTGGACCATTTCATATGCCAATAGTAAGAGATAAAGTTTTTTGTTTTATGATGCTAAGTGATATTGGATTTTGTGGCATTGTATGATGTAGCATTACATATACACCCTTTCAGTGTTCTATTCTCTTTTATAGATCAGCTACTTCTCAACGTGTGCTTGTCTGAGTGACAGAACTAAATATCCTACATTTTTTAGAACAATCCCCAGCGACTATTTCCAGGCAAAAGCTTTGGCTGCACTGGTCAAACATTTTGGATGGCAGTGGATTGGAGCCATACAGGCAGACAATGATTATGGACGTAATGGAATTCTTGCCTTTAAGGAGGAGGTTGAAAAGTTTGGCGTTTGCATTGCTTTTGTTGCATCAGTTCTACGCACGTACACAAGAGATAAATTTCTAGAAGTGGTGGAAATAATAAAACAGTCATCTGTCAAAGTAATTTTGGCTTTTTCTTCTGAGGGTGACTTTTATCCTTTGATGCAAGAGATTGTGAACCAGAACATTACAGGAATTCAGTGGATTTCTTGTGTGGCTTGGATAACATCATCTCGACCATCCACGCCTGAAATGTATAGATCCTTTGGCGGAACAGTGGGATTTGTAATGCAGAAGATGGCTATTCCTAAGCTTAATCACTTTCTTACAAGTATTAGTCCTTATACAGATCCCAATGCACCTTTCGTGAGGTATTTCTGGGAAATTATGGTGGGCTGCACACCTGTTTTGCCAGGGGTACATGCAGCTACTGAGGACACAACGAAAAGATGTACAGGCAATGAAACATTAATGAATTCCGAGGATGATTTCTTCAATGTCACAGAGCTCAGAGTGACCTATAATGTCTATAAAGCGGTTTATGCTATTGCACATGCTCTGCATCAGCTGGTATTCTGCCAACCAGTTGGAGCACAAACAGTAAAGCGATGTTTAAACCTGACAGATATTCAATCCAAGGAGGTGAGAAATAGTGCAGCTGAAAGCTTCAATTGTTGAAATTGTTTAAACAAAACCAATATTTGAATATTTATATGTATCTAATGCATTATCTTTTCCTCTGTAGGTCAGTAAAAAATTACAAAGGGTGAATTTCACAAATCAGTTTGGTGATGAGGTGTTTTTTGATGAGAATGGCGATCCTCCTGCTTCTTATGATGTCATTAACTGGCAGTTGATAAATGGAAAAGTGCAACATGTGACACTTGGTCATTTGACATTTGCTGCAATTGGTGATTACAAGCTCAGCATCGAGGAGGAAAAGATAGTGTGGAGGACAGGGAAAACAGTAATCATGATGTCTCTCTATTTTTACATGCAGTACACTTTTAGTATCTCATCCTTTACTATTCTCTTGTTAACACATAATCATTTACCTCTACAATACTTAAATATTTCTTTTGTCACAGGTCCCCACATCAGTGTGTTCTAATGTTTGCCCAGTTGGGACCAGAAAAGCTCAAATTCAGGGAAAACCTTTATGTTGTTTTGACTGTGTACCCTGTGCTGATGGAACTATAGCCAACTCAACAGGTAGACAAAAACATATTAAGTGTGTATATCCCGTAAACGTTGAACGTGTACATTATAACATGACATGTTTAGTGTCTACATATAACGAATATTTAAAATATTAATGTCTTCCTTGCATCATATGCTTTTTTTAAGTAAATTTTTAATTTATTATTATCCCAAATGTACATCTAGATACACCACTGACCCTTTCTGTTTATCCTCAACAGGTGCAGCAGACTGCACACCTTGTCCAAAGGAATACTGGTCCAATGAGAGAAAAGATGATTGCATTCCTAGAACGATTGAGTTCCTGAAATATCATGAGCCTATGGGAATAGCTCTAACACTTGTATCCCTGTTAGGGGCCTCTCTCTCCCTTGCCACAATGGTGGTTTTTATCAACTACAGAGAAACTCCTGTGATAAAAGCCAGCAACGTTGAGCTGAGCTCTTTCTTATTGTTTTCTCTTTTTCTGTGTTTTCTCTGTCCTCTCACTTTTCTTGGTCAACCAACAGTCTGGACATGCATGCTGCGCCACACCGCTTTTGGTGTGACATTTGCCCTTTGCATTTCCTGTGTCTTGGGAAAAACCATTGTTGTTGTCACAGCCTTCAAAGCCACATTTCCTGGCAAGAACATTGCTGGAAAGTTTGGTCATGCACAACAAAGACTCATCATTTGCTCCTGCACTTTGAGTCAAGTGGTAATATGCACATTATGGCTGACTTTAAACCCACCTTACCCACATATGTTGTTCACATACAGCAATAGGATGATTGTTCTGGAATGTAAAACAGGATCTCAGGCTGCTTTTTATGCAGTGTTGGGATACATAGGGATCCTTGCGATCATTTGTTTGATCCTGGCATTCATGGCAAGAAAACTTCCTGATAATTTCAATGAAGCCAAATTGATCACATTCAGCCTGCTGATATTCTGTGCTGTGTGGATTACCTTCATCCCAGCATACATCAGTTCTCCTGGAAAGTTCACTGTAGCTGTAGAAATATTTGCAATTTTGTCCTCAGCTTTTGGCTTATTAATTTGTATTTTTGCACCCAAGTGTTACATAATATTTCTTAAGCCAGAAAAAAATACCAAGAAACATGTCATGGGAAAAACTATAAGCTAAAAGTTTAAAAAACATTAACAATTTACATTATGTTGCCATTTTTGTGTTTACATTTTTATTATTATTATTATTACATTTATATTACATTAGTAGACATTACGAGTCACTTAAAATTCTGTGACACATTAAATAACAGAGTCTGGGTATATACATATTTAAATGTAATTTTTGACTGATAAAGGATTCATAATTAACATTACAGTACACTGCAAGATATGTTTTATGCTGCTGAAAGAAATGGATGTGAGTGAGTAGTTATAGACCCGCACACAAATGCAACACAATTTAAGATAAAAAACAAAAACAGACTCTTGCCTGCTTATCAGTCTCTAACACCATTACAAGCAAGATGCAGTAAATCCTTTGAAATAAACATGTGTTCCACTCTGTACATTGAGTGCTATTTATTAATGGGTGTTGTGGAAATTTCAATTACCAAGTCCTGCAGACACGATGAGTTGTAACAACACCTTTATTTCAGCTATCTCATGCATAAGGAGGGACGTCAGTCAGGGGGCACTGAAAGTCGTCTCTGACAATGAACAGTTCAGGTCCTTTTTATACACAGTCACAGAACAAAAGGCTTTTACAGTTTCAGTTCACACCTTGGCTCTAACCAGACAGACTCTCTACCATCTGTGTGAATCTCCCCCACTCTGGGGTCAAGCCTTCCTGTGTGAGCTTCCCCATCCTGGGAGACATTCACCAGTTTCTCACTGTCTGTTTCCCAGCGTGAATAAGGTGTGAACCAGACATACTAAACTAAGTGACATGAAAGCATTTCATCAGGACAATACATTAAAGAGAAATCCCACCACCCATACTAGACTAGGTAACATGAAAGCAAGACAATACATTAAAGGACAATACACTAAAGAGAAATCCCACAACAGTTCCCACCCTCTTGATTGTATCTCAATCACTAGTACCAAGGATTTCTCTTCCTAACATTCTGTTAATTACATCAGCCATATTGCACACTCAAAAGGTTTCACAATATGCATCATTCTTACAGTGTCAGGAAAATAATTTCACTCATCACAATCATCCTCGCTTTCGCTATCCTCAGTGTAATCTTCAGCCTGCAATAGGGGAAGCTGCAACTTGGGAGACTCGCTTTCTCTTGTCAGTGCCACTGTGATTAATCTGCTCAATAGGGTACGGAGGCATGGGATTAGACAACAACCGCAGCATGTGAGAATGGCAATAAAGGTGGCTATGGACATTAGCAACGACATTACTATGGCCTTATACTTCCCAAACTGTTTGTTGAACCACCCGTCTAAGGGGTTAGTAATGCCGGAGTCCTCTGTCATTTGGGACGACAGTGTTCGCAACCCTTCCAAGGCTCTGGTTACAGTGCCGTCTGGGGCTGTGTTGTTTGGAATGAAAGTGCAGCACACAGGACCCACCATAGTACAGACCCCCCCTTTTTCAGCCAAGAGCATGTCCAGAGCCATTCGATTCTGCCAGGCCATCAAGGATGCGGCGGCCAGCTGTTCGGATAGGCCCGCCACTGCATCCCGTGTCAGATTGGCCAGTCGTTGGACATTGTAATGTACATAATTGATTCTGTCCACATTCTTATTCGGAGTTACCCATAAGAAAATGGACTCAAACCCTCCTGCAACCTGGTTGGCCAATTTAAACTCATCAGGGACACCTCTGGGGACACCTATAGCATCTATATAAGTTGGGGAGTTTTTTGTCAAATCAAAATCTTCCGTTGTGGTTCTACGGGCCCTTCTCACATGGGCCTCTGCAGAGGCGTGGGACCCTGCTAACACTATAGGGAGTGCCAACCTCACAATGGTGCAGGTTCCTGACCAGCTGTTGGGCAGAGTGTCTCTTAATACTTTGTCACCGCACCACCAGAACAGATCGGCTCGAGCCACATTAATGCTGCTCATATTTTCCCATTTTGTGACATTTATTATTTTAGCACACCACGAATCTTCAGGAGCTCCTACGGGGGTGGCATTTACCCTAGTTAGGCACGTATAATTTCCGGCTTTTGGGGAGAACACGGGGGGGGTGACACTTTTCCTTACCACTGGGAAGGGAGTACTCAATACAGCGCAATCATGGTCCACCCTCTCCCTCATGTGGAGTTGTAGCATGCAATCAAATCCTGGCCTGTCCTCCCAAAACAATAAAGGGGCAGGCACAGTGAACAGTGTGGGACGGGCTGCAGAGCAGGCCACACAGTCAGTCATGTTGTTTACCCTGGCTGTGTATGTTATCCAATCAAGCCAGGTATTTTTGTCTATGTAACCCGTTTCTACTTGCACGACATTCTCTGGGGAGGTGATATTCAGATAATTTACAAAGGGGTCCGCAAGTGGTCTGAACATTTGCTTGGCTATGGTGGCGGTGACCTCTGTTGCATTAGCACGGGTCATATTGTGGTTTGGGCTTAATGCATGATGTAGTCTTACCTTTATTATGCCCATTGTGTCTGCACCGGCCTGGTCCACTCCTATGATTAAATAAAAGGAGTCTTCTTTGGAGTCGTGGCATTGTCCTGGGAAGTTTGGTCTCCTGGAAAATGGGTTCCAATTCAGGTTCTTAATCGTTAGCAGTAATGGGTTCAGGCCGGTACCAGTCGCCAATTGGGCTCTAACAAAGGAAAAACTGTTCTTACTTTTCATCTTACCCTCTGTTGATTTTGCCTGTTCTCCCCAGTACCCCGGCCTGGAGTGCCACCACACAAAACTCCAACTCGGACACCACTTCTGGTATCCCGGAACGCCATGTCCAAATATGCACAAATAAACATCATAACCTCTCCAGCTTTCATTATAGCCTTTACAGTCTATCACATTGCACAGATCAAAACTGAAAGTCTGGGTAGTTGCATACGTATAGTGTAGCTCAATGTACCCGCCATACTCAGTAAGGCATTTGTCTCTCATCTCGTGGGTTGCTCCTTCTGTTGCACGAACCTCCTTGGATGTTGGCATGGTGCTTGGCTGCTGCTCTCTCCAGAGGCTCCACCAGAGGGCAACCATCAGCCCACTGAAGAGCATCAGAGCTACCCCAGTGATGAGGTGCTTCCTGGCTTGTTGCATTGTTGCAGGTAGAGGGTAGACTGCCCACTACCTGAATGAGGTGCGGGGATTATTCTGCCCCGTTTGTCTTTTCTAGTTGCTCCTCCGTTCTGGGTGGTTCTCCTCCAAACAGCTTACAGTGGCTGGCGTGGATCCAAGTAACTCGTTCTCCAACCTTTACCGCTGTTTGTGTGGTCAGTAGGACTTGGAATGGGCCCAGCCACCGCTTCGCCTTCCAGTGTCTCCTCCTGAAGTCCTTCACTAACACCCAGTTCCCTGGTTTGAACGGGTGCAGGGGTCCTTCTGCTGGCCTGGGCAGGGCTGCTTTCACTGCTCGGTGTACCTGCAAGAGAGTCCTGGAGAGATTTTGACAGTACACAATCATTTCGCTGTTGCACAACTCTGTGGATATGCCAGTCCATTTGGGGGGTTCTGCCCCCACTCTGGCAGGTCGTCCATACAACACCTCATAAGGGCTGAGGTGTGCTGGAGGTCTGGCTCGCGTGCGCACATACATCAGCACGAGGGGAAGTGCTTTTGGCCATGTGAGGCCAGTTTCTTCACAGCACTTTGCCAGCTTGGATTTTAAGGAGCTGTTCATTCTCTCCACAGCACCTCCAGATTGTGGGTGATATGCACAGTGTGTTTGCAATTTGAAACCTAGTTGCTTGCTGATTTCCTTCAATGCCTGGTTCACAAAGTGAGTACCATTATCACTTGTGATTTTTCCCGGGATGCCCCACCTGGGAATGATTTCTGACAGGAGGGCTTTTGCCACTGCACTGCTGTCTGCACTTTTAGTGGGGAATGCTTCTACCCACTTAGAGAACATGTCCACTACTACCAGACAATACTTCTTTCCCTCGGCTGGTGTCAATTCAATGAAGTCCATCATTAGATGGTCAAAAGGCATGTCTGGTGGGGGGTGTGCTGCAGTGTTTACCTGTACTGGGCGTCCCACATTGTTGGTCGCACAAATGAGACACCTTTTACAATACCTCTCAGCTGCTGTGGAAAACCCTTTGGTGAACCATAGCGATGTTACTGCTTGTAGCATCCCCCCTTTGGACGCATGGTCTAACCCATGTGTCCATTTTAGAAACCAGGGGAAGAAGTGTTTAGGTAGACATGGGCGGCCGTCCGGAGATCGCCAGACAGATTCGACCAGTGTGCAGCCATGTTTGCGCCAGAGAGTTTTCTCTGGCTGGGAGGCAAATGACTGTACAGCAGGAAGATCAGCGAGGTTGGGTGTGGACAGTGGTGCCAAGACCAGTTGGAAGGGTAGGCCTCCTTCGGCTGCTGCTTTGGCTGCTGCATCGGCGGCGGCATTTCCTTGGGAGACAGAATCAGTTTTACCTGTGTGTGCTGCACACTTCACTACAGCAATGCGAGCAGGCAGAAGGATGGCATCTAGCAGCGCTGCTACCTGGTTAGCATTGAGGATGGGCTTGCCATCAGATTTCAGGAACTTTCTGTGCCTCCACAAGGCGCCAAAATCGTGCACCACACCGAACGCGTAGCGAGAGTCGGTGTAGATGGTGGCCGACTGACTCTCCGCAAGTTTACAGGCTTCTGTGAGCGCCACCAGTTCTGCAGTCTGTGCTGAGAAGTGTCTGGGCAACGAGCCTGAAACGAGAGTAGCATGATCAGAACACACAGCAAAACCTACCCGGTTAGTTCCACGTGAATCACGTGAGGAGGAGCCATCTACATATAGCACTATGTCAGAGTTGTCGATGGGAACATCTAACAAGTCAATTCGAGGTGTACAAGTTTCACCCAATACAGCAGTGCAGCTGTGTGGTTCACCATCCTCTCGCGTGGGGAGAAGAGTGGCTGGGTTAAGTGTTGTGCATCGTTTCACTGTGATGTTGGGCATGTCAAGCAGTATGGAAGAGTACCTGAGCCAACGAGCTGCAGAAAGGTGTGAAGTTTTCTGCTCCAGCAAAATGAGAGAAACTGCATGGGGTACCTGCACTGTCAGAGGAGAATACCCTACAATGTCACGTGAGGCGAGCACGGCCTTCTCACACGCAGCTACTGCTCGTAGGCATCCAGGCAGTCCTGCAGCCACTGGGTCAAGCTTGGAAGAGTAATAACCCACCGGGCGAAGTGAATCACCATGCTGCTGTAAAAGAACAGAGGACATGAAACCATTCTTTTCATCCACCATTTGTGTATATGGTTTGGATGGGTTTGGAAGCGCTAAAGCGGGCGCTGTTTGCAGCAGCTGTTTTAAGGAAGTGAAGGCAGCTTCAGCCTCTGGTGTCCAAGAAATGTGATCATTGGCTGACAGACTTGCACCATGAATGAGTGCAGTGAGTGGGGCTTCCACAGAGGAGTAGTGTGGAATGAAATTGCGGCAGTATGATGTGGTTCCTAGGAATGACATCATCTGTTTTTTGGTGAGAGGTTTTGGAATGGTCATTACAGCTTCCACCCTCTTGGAGGAAATCTGGTGGGAGTTGTAAGAAATCACATGCCCTAAGAATGTGACTTGCTTTTTACAAAACTGCAGTTTTGACTTACTAGCTTTGTGGCCCTTGTGATGCAAATGTGTCAGTAAAGTGAGAGAATCTGCCAGACACTGCTCTTGTGTGGGCGCACACAGTAGCAGATCATCGACATATTGCAGTAACACTGTGCCTTCGGAGAGGATCAAGTCTGACAGAGAGTCTCTTAAGGCGGCATTGTAAATCGTGGGGGACTCACAGTAGCCTTGACACAACCGAGTGAATGTGTAAGCCTTTCCCTGGAACTCAAAAGCAAACCAGAACTGGCTATCTGGGTGAACTGGAACAGAGAAGAATGCATTAGTCAGGTCAGCAACAGTAAACCACATAGCGTCAGATGGGATTTGGGCCAAAATGGTGTGGGGGTTCGGAACCACAGGGGCTCTGGGGATTACAGCCTTGTTCACAGCTTGTAAGTCCTGCACAAACCGCCACTCAACAGGTTCATTAGGTCCTCTGATTTTCTTCACAGGGAATAATGGAGTGCGAACCGGAGAGGTGGGGCATGGGATAATTACTCCGGCCTTTAACAGGGATTCAAACACAGGAGTAATCCCCTCTATGGCTTCCCGTTTCAGAGGATATTGTCTTTGGCATGGTCTAAACGAGGACTTTGGAGTGATTACCACTGGCTCACAATCTGTAATCAGGCCTACATCATACTTAGATGAGGCCCACAGGCCGTCAGGCACCTCTGTCAGCAGGGGGTGTGAGGAGTTTAGAGGAGGTGTCGTTTGAAACAGACAGTGTGCGACAGCTATGTTCACTAGCTCAACTGAGCGGACACACTGGACTGTGTGTGTCATGGTCTTTTTGTAGGCTTTCATTTCTCGAGAAAACAGTACTGTGGGATTCTCTGTAGTCTCCCAATCGCAAGCGCGGTAGCACCGGTGCATAAATTCTCCCATGTCTTCCCACTGGCAGCTGTGAGCTTTTGCCAGGGGAACATGTGGGACGGATGCATCCATAGTAAACATGTTTCTTTGCCCATCGGTGAGAGAAATCGCAAGCGCAGCAAATGTGGAGCTCCAAAACATACATTTCACAGTTAGCAAATCATTCTCGGTTCTGTACCATTCTACCTCATAACTGTCATCAGGCCCATGCAGAGAAAAGTGAGACATGCAACTCAACTCTCCAGGAGCCATAAAACAGACATCTGGAGGCATGCAGTTGCGAGTCGCTTGCATGAATTCTGTAACAAGCGGCCCCTCCTCCAGCTTCCACCCGTAAGCGAAAGCTGGAGTCACGGGGTCATATTTCACCATCATATAATCATAGTCAGATTGCGTGATTGTGATGCCATTATAGCAGGAGATTAAACTTATTTTCAGTTTGCATATCAAATCTCTTGCAAGCAAATTGACCGGGCACAGGTCTGAACACAAAAACTCGTGTGTGAATTTTCTACCCTGTCCGTCTACACAATACAGGGGTACGGTGAAAGTTTCTCTCTGTATAGTTCCTGATGCTGATACAGAATGAGTGAACCTCTCACCCAGCACGGGCTGGGGTGAGAGGTAATCTGAGTGTAGTACAGAGTGGGTGGCCCCGGAATCTACAAGAAATTCTACTTCCTGATTACAAACTAACATTTTATACAAGGGCAGTAGTTTATAAGGCGCAGTATTTAAATGTACATATGTACCAACTGGTGACAAAGAAATCTGCTCTACATGCTCAAAAGTGTGCTGTCTTAAAGTGTGTGTGTCTGTGTGTAAAACACTTTCTACATCAGTGGGTGTGTGTATGTGTGTGTGATTTTCACTTCCCTGCTCTGATGAGGTGGGCAAACCACAGCCTGAAGCGTACTCTGGCGTCCTTTCCCCCCGGCCTCAATCCGCCTGCACCCACTGCTGGCCCTGGTCACTTTGCCGTTGATGCTGGTCACCCCCAGGGTGGCTGTATCTAGGGCAGTTTCGCCTCCAATGTCCATGTTCACCACAGAGAAAACAGGTATCTGGATCTCCTCCAAACTGTCGTCGTTGTCGATCGCGTCCTCGATCACGTCTTCCTCCCCGGGCTCGGTCGCGCCAGCTGCCTTTACCATGGAAGTTACTCCGCGGGTTCGTTGCAGTCTTGTACAGCGTTAAGGCCGCGTTGTGGAGGTCGGCGCTCTGTTTTTCCTCTTTCTTGCGTTTTCTTTCGTCAAGGTGGTTCTGAGCATGGCGTGCATGGCGTCGCAGTTCCGTTAGCCGAGGTTCATCTTCTCCTCCCACATATGAACTCCTCACCTCGGCTGCCACATCTGGTCTCAGTCCCCGGAAAATATGGCCGCAGAGATGGTGCTCATATGTGGAGGCGGAGGTGCCCGTCATGTCATCTTTGGGTATTCCACCATTAACTTCAAACACAGTTGTCATGCGATGTATGAAATCATCCACAGATTCCTCCTTTCTTTGTTTGCAAGCTTGAATCTTTAACATGTCCACCTTATCCGGGAAAACCTCCTTTAGCTTATCCATCAGGTGGGTTACTGCAGTACAATATTCACGGTTTTCGCCATGCTCATAGGTCAGGTGTCGTATCCTCAGCGTAGGATCAGGCAAGTGAGGTGATATTCTCCTCAGGTCGCATGGTTTCAGCTTGCCTGCCACTGCGCGTCTAATTTCTTGACCTGTGGGACGATATTCTTGGCAGAAAATTAGGAGCTGCTCACCGAACCTTGCCCCCGACATGAGAGGGTCAGGTAGATGACTTGTGGCGTCAGCAATGTCCGATTGTGTCCAGGGTCTGTGAACTAAAATGGGTCCCTCGGGCCCTGCCACTTCCACCATCGGGAGCTGCAGGTCTTCTCCTCCTGCCTGTCGCCACTTCCGCATTCTCCGCACAGTCTGGAGGTTTTCGACCTCCTCGCTGCTGTCTGCACTCTCCGTATCGTCCCGCTCGTCATCAGTGGGACAATATTCAGGCTGATCCACGGCAAAAGGCAGGACGTAATATCCATGGCGGCTGTCCTTACTTCTCCACTTTCCTCTCTCTTTCCTCCATCCCTGTGTTTTCTCTTTCATCTCTCCAGCTCGCGACGCGCTCCGTGTGTGACTGTGCGCTTGGAGGGCCTCTCTCGGCCCTCTGTTGGGTCTGAGTGTCATTTTTTTCCGCTTCCTCCTGGCGGGCTTGCCGCTCCTCAGTCGCTGAACTGGCGCTGGCATCTTCTGGCGGTGAGTCGTGTGGTGCAGAGCGGGATATGGGGGGAAAGGAGTCCAGGTCCGCATCGGCTTTCAGGCTCTGCAAAACAGCCTGTACTGGGGAAGCACAGACAGTGCGTGAACAGGGAAATGATGTTTTGTTCTCCGTGTTATACGGAGGTGGAAGAGGCGCTGAGGCAGATTCTGCATCAGCCTCCCTTCCACGCACTTCTCTAGGTAATTCTTTCAGAGCTGCTTTATTTTCTCTCCTTTCTGCTTCCCTCATCCACATTTTCAAACATTCCTTCTCATCGCTTACCCTACGCAGATCTACAGTCCTAACTTTCCCTTTCTTCAATAATTTTGCTTCTTCCTCCCGCAACTGTTCCTCTATTTTCTTTAACTGGTTAACACTCAGCAATCCCTTTTCAGGAAACCCGTTTACTTTTTTCCACTTAACAACATATTTCATACACCCAATTCCCCATTTTTTAACCATACAGTCAAATATTGAGTTTTGTCCCTGGCCGCCTGGTGGAACGTCTGCCGATCTACTGGATCTAGATCCCATTTTACTACACGAGGCGTCCCCCGTGAGGCCCTTGCCTTCTACGGACCAAGGAGCGAACACCGCCACTCCGTGCACTGTAGTACACGGAAATGGATTTCGACAGTGTACCCGAGTTGCTGTCCCTGTGACGTACTTGGACCGAACACAGGTCTGGGCCGGCTTCTCCCCAACAGCGCGCTCGAGCCAATGTCCTTGTGATGGGCCGTACCCAACACAAGCCTGGGGCCTCACACCACCAGGTTTTTCTCCCGGAGACTCGAACTCCGGGGTCGGCAGGCGTTCTCCCCCTTTTTCAGCCAGACAAAAAACTCTCGTGACTTGTATAAATGGTAGATACAGCTCACCGTTCTGCAGGAGTTTCCCCTCGATTCGTCAAGGTGATCTCGGTGGTCGCTGAAACACAGGCTCCGCAACTCTGCCTTTCTCTTTGCTTTAAACAGCTGGCAGGACCGAAGCGTCTTGTTACCTCGGGGTGATCAGCCGTCACAGAGCCGTCCTTCAGCGAGAACACTGGATCACCCTGCTCACAGCGCCAACTGTTGTGGAAATTTCAATTACCAAGTCCTGCAGACACGATGAGTTGTAACAACACCTTTATTTCAGCTATCTCATGCATAAGGAGGGACGTCAGTCAGGGGGCACTGAAAGTCGTCTCTGACAATGAACAGTTCAGGTCCTTTTTATACACAGTCACAGAACAAAAGGCTTTTACAGTTTCAGTTCACACCTTGGCTCTAACCAGACAGACTCTCTACCATCTGTGTGAATCTCCCCCACTCTGGGGTCAAGCCTTCCTGTGTGAGCTTCCCCATCCTGGGAGACATTCACCAGTTTCTCACTGTCTGTTTCCCAGCGTGAATAAGGTGTGAACCAGACATACTAAACTAAGTGACATGAAAGCATTTCATCAGGACAATACATTAAAGAGAAATCCCACCACCCATACTAGACTAGGTAACATGAAAGCAAGACAATACATTAAAGGACAATACACTAAAGAGAAATCCCACAACATTGTTGAGGCCTATCTGTTGTGGTGTTAGGGCAGCACACCACAAATGTCAGCATCAGCATTTGAACCTGATATAGTTGGATGAAAAGCAGTGCAAGATAATTAGTAACTGCTTGCCCTCCACTGGAAGAAAGAAAAAGGTTTTGTGAGGCCAGATCTGAAAGTTTTAACTGTGAAAATGGGAGGAAACAGAGTTGTAAAACACTGATGAACTTCTCTGTTTAACATTGAATTAAAGTTAAAGTGGCTGGCACTTGATGATAGTGGCAGTCATATGACTGGAAAAATTAATTAGTTGTTTTAAAAGCAGCACTGCTAAGAGTGCAAAGCTTTTGTTCAAAAGAATGAAAGTCGGTCACACGTAGGAGCTGAACTTTGAGACCGTCATGGTCACTAAAAGCAAGCCTAGAAAAATATATATGTTACATAAGTACATGTTGTCATGCGGAGGAAAATGCAAAAGAGGACACTTAAACCATACCAGCATAAGCACTTTGCAATCACTGCATCTGCTCTTACTCACAAAAAATGTGGTATATGCTAGTGATGTGTCAGTCACGAACCAAATGGCTCTTAGAGACGGATCTTTTTCCCTTTCTCTCACTCTCTCTCTCGCACTTTTCCCCCGCTTCACTCCGCACGCGAGCCTTGTGCTTTCCGCTGGGAAGAGGGGGGAGGGGCGGTAGTTACACTCGCAGTAGCACAGAGAGAGAAAGAGAGCCAGGGACAACAACGTCACATTAGAAAGGTATAGTAATCATCCACAACTATTTTCAGTTGCGGATGATAAAGGATTCAGAAAGTTTTTCATGCAGGCCCATATGACAGAGAATGTGCATCTTCTTTTTGTTTTCATATTTCAATTTATATTTAATTGTGTTGTGGTTTGCAGTGTTTTGTGTTGTTTCACTTTAATTTGTTTAAAAGGAAAAAGCTGAAAATTTAAATAGTTAAAAGTTGAAATGTTAATAGTTGTTTTTTGTATTATATGATTTATTTATTACATTTTATGGAGTGAATAAATAAAAGTATATTTACGGTGGCCCCTAGAAACAAAGCACGTACAAACTCCAAAACGTACAAACTCTGAAGCACGTAAAAAATTCCAAAACACGTAAAAAATTCCAAAGCACGCACAAAAGACAACAGAAGTGCTCCAGGATGCTAGGCGCAGTGTTGAGCTTTTGTTAGCCAGTGGCTACACAAGCCAGCAAGTACCAACGACCGGATTTGGTGTGTGGTAATAACAGGTAAATGAACATTTTTTTGAATTATTTGAATATATATGAGTGCTTGTGTATAAATACACAAACAATACACATATGCTTTCAATTGTGTAATTTAAGTGATCTAGGTAGCTCTGTTAAGGAAATTCAGTTAACGCTAGAAATGTGTTTTGGAGTTTGTACGTGCTTTGTCTCTAGGGGCCACCGTATATATTTATATATAAACATATATAAATAAAACCACGAGTTTTTTTACATTAGTAATTTCTTTTGTGCATAATTTTTTTTTATTGTTGTTAATGATAAATTAATTAAAGCAACAAACAACCTAAAGAGCCGGCTCTTTTTAGTGAGCTGAGCCAAAAGAGCCGGTTCTCTAAAAAGAGCTGGAAATCCCATCACTGGTATATGCATATATATAACCTATATTTACACATGCACACACATGCTGCGTATGCATCTGTAACTATGTGTTTCTTGCAAACAGGTTCTGACTTCTGGCTCATTTTCTGTTTAATGTTTCTGAGTAGGACTGTTGAGTTTCCTTCAGAGGAAATTTCAGATCACAAACACACCAGGGTAAAATCTGCAGAGACCAATTTAAATTGCAATTCAAAATTTAAAGAGGAACTATTATTCTTATTTCTATCTCCACATGTTCATTCTTTGACCCTGTTGCAGTACGCTCACATGTTTTTCCGCCAGATTCATGTACCTGAGGCAAGCATATTAGAGATATTTGTTTTTGTTGACATCATACAGAGCCAAAAAATAGGAAAAAGGAGCATTAAGCAGGGTGAACCCTGAGCTTTTGACTTTGGCCATGTTTTATATAACCACAATTCCAAAAAAAGTTGGGATGCGGTGTAAAAACAGAATGCAATGACTTGTGGATCTCATAAACCCATATTTTATTCACAGTAGTACACAAAAAACAAATTAAATATTTAAAATGGGATAGTCATGATGGAACATTTTATAGAGGCAGAGTTTCTGGTTCTGTTTATATAGTGCCAAATCACAACAGCAGTCACTTCAATCAGCTTTATATTGTAACGTAAAGGACTTACAATAATATAGAGAAAACCTTAGCAATCAGATAACCCCCTTGGTTATTACTTGGTGAGAGTGGGGAGGGAAACAGTGGTTAAGCCTTTTGCAGCATAACTAAGAGGGGATTCAGGGTCACCTGATCCAGTTCTAACAATAGGTTTTTACCACAGTTTTAAGCCTAATTTTTAAAGTAAAGAGGCTGTCTGTCTCCTGAATCTAAACTAAGAGCTGGCTCCACAGAAGAGGGGACTGAAAGATTCTGCCTCCCATTCTACTTTTCAGTAGCTTCAGTAGCCTGGCTTACTACAAGTAAGCCAGCAGTATGAGAGCAAAGTGCTCTATTTGGGTGATACGGTACTATGAGGTCTGTAAGATAAGATGGGGCATGATTATTTAAGACCTTCTGGTCAAAACAACTCAAAGATTCCTCACAGTGTTACTAGAGAACCTAATTTTCCAGGTCTTTATGTCTTTAAGACATTTCTGCAGTTTAACTAATTGGTGTGTGTTATCTGGCTTCATGGAAAGATAAAGTTGGGTGTCATCTGCATAGCAGTGAAAATGTATGCTATACCTTCTGATCATACTGTCTAAGGGAAGCATGTATAATGTAAACAGAATTGGTTCTAGCACTGAACCCTGTGGAACTCCATAATTAACCTTAGTGTGTCCATTTACATGAACAAATTGGAGTCTATTAGATATATATGATTCAAACCACTGCAGCACATACCTACAGCATGCTCTAATCACTGTAATAAAATATTATGGTCAGCAGTATTGGCCCTAGCAGGACAAGCACAGAGATGACTCGACTATCAAAGGCTATAAGAAGATCATTTGTAAATGGTAAATGGCCTGTATTTGTATAGCGCTTCTACTAGTTCCGCCTAGGGACCCCAAAGCGCTTTACACACCCATCATCCACCCATTCACACACTGGTGGAGGCAAGCTACAGTTGTAGCCACAGCTGCCCTAGGACAGACTGACAGAAGCGAGGCTGCCATATCGTGCCATAGGCCCTTCTGGCCAACACCAGTAGGCGGCAGGTGAAGTGTTTTGCCCAAGGACACAATGACCGAGACTGTCCGAGCCGGGGCTCGAAACGGCAACCTTCCGATTACAAGGCGAACTCCCAACTCTTGAGCCACGATCGCCCTTCACTAAGGCTGTTTCTGTACTGTGATGCATTCTGAAACCTGAATGAAGCTCCTGAAATAAACCATTCCTCTGCAGTACATAGAAAGAGAAAAATGCACAGTGGGTTAAGACAACAGTTATAAAAGTGCCATTTAAAAAAAGTCTATTATGCTTTATTTCATATGATTTATAGAAAATTTCAGTATTTACCTTTTGCTACAAGCTCCTTAAACTACAAACACAGTTATCTGTAGGAAAAGCAGATGCTGTATGAACTCCTAGAGAAACAAAGGGCAACTGACTTGCAGGAAGAGTTTTGATTCCCACGTTCACGAATGTTAGGGCTCCAGTGAATCTAAAATAAGGCCTTGATTGGGATCAGTTGTGGCTCAAAGCATGAAGCTGTTTAAGGTAAGGGATATTCCTATGGAACAAAGCACAGTTTGTGTTTCTGGCTCCCAGTTTTATTATTTAACATCTTCCAGCAGTCACAAAAGTAGCTGGTTTTCTCTGGTTTTTCCTCGGGTTATGTTCCAGCCCAACTCCCTCTTTGAAAATTGTGAAGTGATGAGGATTACCCTTCACACACTTTAATCAGTGGTATTTACACTGAGTCAGATGATTGTTTTTTTCCTAATGTGAAAGTAGTTGTTTGCCAAATCTACACACATTGATCACCAACACCAGAAGTTCTACTGATGTATGCAACAGTTTAGCATCTTTTTGATTTCTGCAGCTGTGGGGCAGTTTAGCCTTCCTGCTGCCATCAACCTTGTTTATAACCACAGCAGGCAGTTAGCTGCAGAAATTAAAAGCCCAAAGTTAGCCACAAAGTTAGCAGTTACTAGCTCCTTTGTGAGATCGGAAAATCAGTATGTGCTGCAAACAACACAAAGTGGGCAAAACAGAAGTAGGTTTCATAATTTAATTCAGAGAAAAAAAAGGATTTACCCACAAAATGCAAGGACTGAATATGCATTATGTGCAAAAAACTTTCAGGCACTTCAGAAACTTGCACTGTTGTCCATCGGGAAGGCTTGTGATTGGTTCCAGCAGGCTGACGTGTCTTAAATAACTGTCTTCAGTGAGGGGAAAGTTGCCTCCTGCAGCAGATCTGTACTTTAATGTGCAAAAATGACAACAACACTGCCTGCCAACTACGTTAAAAAACCTGTGAAAATGGTATGAGGAGTTTAGTTCAGTTTTAAATGCAATGATGGTCACATCAAAAAAGGATTATGATTTTAATTTTCATTTTGTATTAAAAGTATTTTTTAATCTTGATTTCTATTTAGCTGTCCTCTTCTTTTTAGTTCATCTCTCCTCTTTCCCTCCTTGCTTTCTCCGTCATCTCCTCCCCTGGGGAACTGAAATTCCAGCATCTTCCCTCCCTCTGTAAAGCTTCACCACCTCCTTTCTCCTCCCACTCTCTTCCTCCCTCCACACCTCTCTCTCATCTTCCACCATCCCTGCTTCATCCTTCTATCCTCACTCACTTGAACTCTGTTAGGTGTGCTGTGAAGTCCAGTGGAGCTTCTGCCTTTTACCTTCAAGATGTCCTGGGCTCGAGTCTTTGTCCTGTCTGTTCTCACCACCCTCTTTGTCATTACCTGTGAGTACCTTGTCTTGGTAGGTGGGGAAAAGAGTGGGGGGAGTGGAAGAGTAACTTTTGGATTCAACATCTTCAGGGTAGAAAAAACAAGAGTAGCTTTGACGGTACAAAGTACTGATGCATTGTGTTGGGTTGACTGGGGAACAATTTTAAAATATTAAAAATATATATTTTTAATGTATTTTTATTTCTATTTATTTTTTATTTTTTAATATTTTCTCAGTTGGGACAGGCAAGTATGTATGGTTAAATGCTTAGGTTTGGCACCCAAGGTAAAAAAAAAAAAGAAGTTTTCTTCCGTTTGGCCCCTTTGTGATGGCTGAGGACACAGTGAGGCATGAGTTTTATGAGACCAATCACTGAAAAATGTGGTGTGGCTTAGATGCTTATAATAAGAAACTGATCTAATCGGAAGCAAGCTACACTAAACTACAGCACAGAGTAGCTACAGCACAAATTTTGATTCAAAATCTACATAGTTTGTTTTTTTACACTCAGTGCTGCACAAAACTGCCTCATGGAAACATTTATATTTTTTATATGTCAGGTCCTTTGTTAGTTTTGTGCCCCCGGCTATCCACCAGTAAGCTTTTTTTCAAGGAGTACTCACAGTGGAGGGGCTGTATTTGAAGCTGTATTTAAAGATTTGCAGTTAACGACTTAGAGAATGAAAAGCTCTTCCACATGAGGTGAATATATATATATATGTATATATATATATATATATATATATATGTGTATATATATATGTATATGAGATAAAATATTTTTTTCCCTCACTTTTAGTTTTCAGCCTGGTGGAAGGTGCAGCAGTACGGGATGACTCAAAAGCATCAGATGCTAAAGGTATGACTTTTTATCCTTCAAGCAACTTCCAGTAAATTATTCTTTACATTTCTGCTGATGCAGCTGTGAACCTTATGACCTCTGACCTTTAGGTGCTGCACAGCAGGTTTTTATGCCCGAGTCAGACGCCTCCAACTTTTTCAAACGCCGCAATCGGCGCTCAGTCCGATACTACGAGTTCCTAGGTATGCTGCACACCATATATTTTACACATCCACTTTAAAACAAAGGCTAGCCACCAAGAGGAAATTGTTTAGGGCTGTCTGCATGTTGTTTTGTAGTCATTTTGGAGGAAGAATGGCTATTTCTGAAAAGCTGGAGAATTGACTGCCTTTGCGCTGTTTGGCTGGTGTGGTCTGGGAGTGGGGAGTGTGTTGATTTATATTCAGTGCTACATGTGGTTTAGTTCTCCTCGGCCCTGCTTGAGTCGCTGATGTGGCCACACTCAATTATGGCGTGTTCGGCCTTCCATAGATATTCTTTATGTGACTGTTGGCTTATTCGTTTGTGGTTGGGATCGGAGATGAAACAGTTTGTTTTGGCTGCAAGCTGGGACACTTAAAGAGAGTGGTACAAACTCAGGCAGGTGTTCCATGCAGAAGCATCTTTCAAATCTGGGTCTCTCACAGACACACACACACACAAACTGGAGGCTGCAGAAGGAGTCACAGGGTACTCTGGAGCAGGCTCATTCTCTAAGTTTCTTGGTACAGTAAGCCCATTCTTTCATTCTGAGAATTAGTACAATAAACATCATTCACACACCTTAAAACTAACTCAACAGAAACACACACACATTCACTTGCACAAAAGCTCTGAAACCATCAGTCCAACCCAGAAGTTTTTCTTTGCTGATTTATGTTTTTACTGGAAAAAACTATCAGAGAAGTATGCATGTCCCTGGGCAGACCTCCAGAGACAGGCTGTTTTTCATGACACTGTTTCCCACCCATCGTAGCAGTAACAGACAAACAACCTTTTCTTGGGAAAAAGGTTGATATTGTTACTTGCCAGGTTAGTCAATTTGAACCGTAGTCAGCTATGTGTGTGTGTGTGTAAAGGACTTTTCTTTGGAGAGAAAAGTAAAGGTGGATGCACAACAACCAATTACAGAGGAACGATTTTATTGAAAGGACGAAGTCTCTGTGCTCAAAATTACTTAAAAGGCAAAATCTATTGTTTTATGTATAATATTTCCAACAGATGTTGGATGACTGCTTAACCTACTATGACCAGAGCAGCTGTCTGTAGCATCTACTATTCTTTTCCCTTTCCCCATTTTTGTTTTCCATTTTTAAATCTGTTAGAGAATACAAGAGGACATTAGACTTTGTTGTCTTAGCGGTATGTTTTTCATGCTGGAATATCCAGCCATGACCCATCTTCATTTTTCTGGCTGAGGGAAGAAGACTCTTATCCAAGATTTTACTGTACATGGCCCCATCCATTGGCACCTCAACCACCACCATCAAAGCATAATAATCCACCTCCGTGCTTGACTTTAGGTCATACTCAGCATTTTCCCTCTCACAGATATGGCAGGTGGAGCTAATGCCAAAGAGCTCGATTTTGGTTTCATCTGACCACAGCACTTTTCCCAAAACTTTCTCTGAAAATTTTAGATGTTCACTGGCAAACTTAACAAAGGCCTTTATCTGTACCTTCTTGAGCTGGGCGCACTGCAAGATTTCAGTCCATTATGGTGTAGTGTGTTACCAATGGTGTTTTTTGTGACTGGTCCCAACTGCCTTCAGATCTTTTGGAAGCTCCCCCATATAGTTTTATGCTGATCCACAAACTTTCTAATGATCATCTTCACCCAAAGTAGGATTTTGCATGGAGCTCCAGACCAAGAGTGACTGATGACCATTTATATTTCGTCCATCTCCAAATAATCACACAAACAGTTGTCACCTTTTCATCAAGCTTTTTGCTGATGGTCTTGTAGCCCATTGCAGCCTTTTGCAGGTCCATGTCCCTTAACAGCTTTTTGTCTTGCACATGTTGGTGGAGAAGGAATTGATTGTGTGGACAGGTGTAATTGATTGACTGATTGTGGTCTATTTGGCAAATGGGCAAGCAGCAGCCTATCGGTGTCTCTCCATTAAAATGGAACTACTAAAAAGGTCTCTTCATTTCTTCTTAAGTGAGAAAACTTCAAATACAAATTCAGCAAGGCATCAAATATAATTATTTCCCACACTGCAGCTACGGTTGACCTACAGGCACTATGTATGGATTAGAAGTCTTATCGAATCCATAAAGAGCCTGCCCTGTACCTGTACCTGTGATAATGTTCACACAATATTTCAGATGTTTATCCCAATTAGAAGGTAAATAATGGAATAAAATGATTAATCAAAAATGAATAAAAAAGAAAGGTTACAGTAGAATCAGACCATGGAAGTAAAAACTACTAAAACAGTTTTGAACATGTGATAAAATACAACCTTCTATTTTATGAGCAAATAACTCTTCTTATCACCAACAGCTGAGCAGAGGGTGAAAAGGGCAGCCGATGAGCGCAGGAGGGAGTACAATGAGGAACAAAGGAACGAATATGAGAACTATGTTGAGGAGGACCGAGACGGTAAGACCTGAATTCACCTGGTTTCTTTAAAGCAGGTTCCTGTGCTCTCCGATTTAACACCATGAAACAAAAATTAAGTTACAGCATCTGGCGATTCTATGACTCCTACTATTAGATATGTTCCCTCAAGTCTACATTTTGCTGAGATTGCACAACAGCACATCAAATTAGGAAATACACAGCAGGGGAAAACATTTTCCTATTATCCTGTTTATAGCGCTAATGAAAACAGGAAAGGAATTTTCAATTAAATACCAAATGCTTACTTAAAGTCATTGTTTCTGTGTGCTGAAGGTGAAATCATCAAAACACCTCAAGTAAAAAAAATGCAAGAACAAATAATCATGAATCATTGTCACTGATTTAACAGAAATAGTAATGGAAACATCAATCTGCTTTGAGACCCCTAATGAAGCACTATAACAGAAAAGATAGGCGATATTGCAACAGCCAACTTGAGCTCACTCTTACAGGAAACTGACAATTACTTGATTGTCAGTCACCATGAGAGGCCTCAGTCGAGACAACACTGAGGGACAAAGATTAAGTTTGGATCTTCTGGCACCCACGAGCCGTTGAACCACAGCACAGTGCCTGAGACTCCACACCAAATCAAAGTGTCTATTTGTGGTTGATCCCAAGCTGACAATCTTCCCTGTGGTCGTCTGTCACTTGTGATATAGCTGCATTCACAGTTTCTAAACTAAGAACTGCTAACCATAAAGATGGGACTGGGTTTTATTTGTAAGAGACGGTGTTTGCGTGGTTTGGGTCAACAAGTTCTAAAGATAAACAAGGTCTCAACCGAATGCCAACACAGAATTCGTATTTTCATGTCTCGGTCCATTTTTAACACTTTATGCTGCATTTAAAATCAAGTTGGTGAACCATAAAGAATGGAAGAAATATTGTGATACCAAACTTTGAATAATACCTGAATTACTCTGAAGTGAGCACATACATTGCTTTGCTATGGGGCCAACAAATTCTCTATACTGTGCAAAAGATGAGCTATAGTTAATTATATTATTATTATCAAGTTAGTGTGATTTACTTTTCGCAGCAAGGGTTTCATAAAATTTCACTTTTTGATAGATTTATTGTTAGCTTCTGAAAGTAGTTGAGATTATAGTTATTATAGAAGAATCAATTGCCTAACTCAGGAATGCAACTTAGCATAAATGTTTTTTACCCCTCACCCATATTAAATGGTAAATGGCCTGCATTTGTATAGCACTTTTCTAGTCCTTAAGGACCCCAAAGCGCTTTACACTACATTCAGTCATTCACCCATTCACACACTGGTGATGGCAGCTACATTGTAGCCACAGCTGCCCTGGGGCGCACTGACAGAGGCGAGGCTGCCAGACACAGGCGCCACCGGGCCCTCTGACCACCACCAGCAGCAAATATGGGGTTAGTACCTTGCCCAAGGATATTTAGGAGGCAGCCTGGGATCGAACCACTGACCTTCTGATTAGTGGCTGACCTGCTCTGCACCCACAAGCTGATAGCGTATTGTTGTAGTCGTTGTGGGTGGGCGGTGTCTACTCCCAAATTTGTTAATGCAATAACTTGAGAGCAAGCCATCATTGGAGCTTCAAACTGATACCATAGGTGCACCTAGCATACTAAAATCTCAGCTGAGTTTAAGAGGTCAGGTTTTCTGAAAATCTTGGGAATGTGGTAACTGGGAAACAAAGCAATGTAGGATTTTGAAAATTCATACCACAGGCGCATCTACTAGGAGGCTAAGGCATAGCAGTCACCAGTATTTGTCCTCACTGTAAATAGGGTCTGTAAAAACTCAGCTTTGCTAACACTAGCCTAGCTAGCTAAGACTTTAAGGCTCTGCTAATAATAAAAAGCATCATACTTTAGAGTCACGTTTCAGGCTATGTATGGAATATTTCAGTTCTTTTTGTATATGCTAATAGACAGTGGATAGATTGAAACAACCTCCTCTTTATATGACCCACTACAGTCACCTCCACCTGATAGCATCTACTCATCTGTTTTGTTTGATGAACTGCTTCCCGCCAGTACAAAAATAAAATGAGGTGTAAGAGTGAGGATTAAAGTACAGCATTAAAATTGTATGTTGGAAAAAGTTTGTACAGTACTCTGATAAGTCTTGAGCCACCTCACAAAATAGGAAACAGGTGTAACAAATTATTGAACATGTAAAGGAAATGCGCTTTATAGAAGGTAAAAACAGTTTGTCTAACAATTCTAACAGGCTTAAAAATCAATATTTAATGTGACCACCTTTATTCTTTAGTTTAGCCTGAACTCTCTTTGCCAGCTTTCCTGTAACGTCTTATAGTAGTCTTCGGAAATAGTTCTCCAGGCATGTTAAAAGATCTTCCAAAGCTCTGTTTTTGGATGTTGGCTGCCTCTTGTTCCATTTGCTGTCAAGATTATCCCACACTGCTTCATTATTGTCAAAGTCTGAGCTCTGGGAAGGCCAGTTATGATTGATTGTGTTCCCCCATGTAAAATGCAGCCACAAACCATGACTCTGCTGCCATCGTCTTTTACAAATGACTGTTACATATCTCTCCTGACAACAATCCAATTTGGTTTCATTTATATAGCATTAATCACAGCAACAATCACCTCAAGGTGCTTTATATTATAAGTTAAAGACCCTACAACGATAGAGAAATGCCAACAATCAAAGAACCCCGTACGAGTAAGCACTTGGTGACAGTGGGAAGGAAAATCTCCCTTTTAACAGGAAGAACCTTCTGTCAGAGTTGGGACTCAGAGAGGAGATCCAGATCCAGTTTGCAGTCTAAATTCTACAGACCTGTTGCATCTGATTTTCTTGCTCCAGTTGTTGTGTATTCCTTCATCAGTCTTTTCCTTCCACAACACCCATGCCAGGCTACAATGTTCCCTATTGTTTTATGGTGTCAATCGCTAGTTTCAAACTTAGCATCATTTATGATTTGTAAATTACAGTAGAGCAGGAATACAACGTGATTATGAATACTGTGCTGTCACAGTGGCTTTCAACTTATTTTACATATAGTTTGTTATATGCTTGCTTATTGCATTGCCTTAATTATGATTTTCTTTCTTTTTCCATCTACAGAGGTTAATGAGAGGTCAAGAGAGACAAATGAGCAGTTCCGTGAGTTTCATTACGATGGTCTCTCTCCTCGCTACTACTGGTTCCACTAAGCATCCTCAATCGCAGAGAGCTGGGCAACAGCAGCTCTCACTGTCACAACCTTTACCCCGTACTGAAGGTGACAGCCCGACTCTGTCTGAGCGCAAGTCGTTTCTGTATTTGTCCCACTTTAATCTACACCTTTTTCTCAGTCTTATTTCTGTATACAACTTAAAGAGTGCAATATATGTCTTCATTGTTAAGCTGTAAAGATCAACTTTTGTATTGTTAGGCAGAAATTTTGCATGCTTTTTGGGGGTTTTTATATGAACATTGAAGCTATATATGTCGTTTCAGCCTGACGTGCTGTATTAGCGGCAAGGAACCAACCTTTTATACACAAATGGTTTTGCCAGATAAGAGTTGTAGCTTAATTTTTCCAACAAACTGTCCTTCATATCCAAGTCACAATGACAAATAAAGATGAATTTCCAATGATGTGCTTTTCCTCACACTTCCACTGTCTGGTATTTTGAGTTTTACTTAAAGGGAGGAAGGCGGTTTGGAATAAAAGATGAGGTGAGCTGCAGAAATCATCAGCCTGAAATGGATCCCACATTCCAGAGTGGAAATATTAGACACAAAGGGCTCAGTGAAGAGAAAGAAGGGGGGGGGACAAGCAGCGACGGGATAGCGAGCAAAAATAAAGCCTCACAATGATGTGGCATGGCACTCTGCACTTGGTAATCACACAGCTTCAACCCCAGAAAAGCTTATTTTATCTCTATACTGTGATTCCACCTCAGACCTTTAAAGCCATGTGGATTGGCTCAAAGAATTGAGTAAGTGCCACCTGGCTCCGCCTGGCACCAACATATGGAGTGTGTTAAGAGGGCGTTTCTGTGCCAATATAGGTGAGCACATAAATCCCCCCAAAATCCTTCTCCTGTAGGGAAAAACAGTCTGTACATATAAAATCTTTAATCAGCTTTAATCAGCCAATTTGCAGCACATCTGGTATCACCACAGACACTCAAGAGCTACATAATGTCAAAATTTAAAAACAGAACTGACACTAATGAAAGCCTGGTAAAACCTTAAATTACATACATAAAAGTCTATAGGTTGCTCCCTCAATATAAATCACTTCATGCTGTTGAGGAATTTGGCATGCTCCTCTCCTCGAGGCAGGAGGAGCTCTCCACCAAGCTTAGGGCCAGTTTTCTCCTGCAATGAAACGTCAAGTGTGTGATCAGTCTACTTTGTTTCAATCAAATGTTGCTTTAAACTTTTAAATTGGTAATCTGTAACAGCTTACCTTCAACATCCCATCTCGTTCCCATTTAAACAGACCGCAGTTGCTGAAAAGGCAAAATGACTAATGATTGGCGAGTCCCAGTCCCACTACAGTGTACACATCATTTCAGTGTTTCTGCCAGGCCTTGTCGGAAAGCCACTGTCTTACCTGCAGTGTTTGTGTGGCAGTCTGTCCAGAGCAATGGCTCTCTGTCCACAAGGACATTTAAAGAAGCGTTTCATTGCCTCGTGCCACCGCAGATCATGGTTCTCCTCTACACAACGATCCGCCGGCTTGAAGTAGGTGTAACTACACTGGAACCAGAGAGAGTAACAACGGTTTACTTCAGTGACTTCTGATAGACAACCACAGCACACCTGGGTCAGCGGTGAATTCAACTTCTGGCTCAGTACCTTTTTACAGGTGACAGCCCGACACTTCATCTCTCTGATGTTCCTCATCTTCTCCTCCATCTGCTCCTTCTTCACCAGAACATTGAAGTAGCGCTCTTGTAGCTGGTACTCCGCCTGAAAGAGAAAGAGAGAGCTATTCATTAAGAAATATACAGTGGGGCGAAAAAAGGTTATTGGCTACCATGCTGAATTTGTAAGCTTGCTCATTTCCAAAGAAATTAACCTTCTAATTTTTAACTGGCCGCACGCTCATGGGGGGGGGGGGGGGGGGGGGGGGGGGGGGGGGGGGGGG